>NC_059178.1:7881935-8207941 GCF_019923935.1 Bubalus bubalis | reverse complement strand
TGAGAGAGAATAACATCTTTTATACTCCCTCTTTATTCCTACATTTCACTTCCCTCTCTCCCTTTTTTAAGCTCTTGCTAATTTTCTCTTCAGACATAGAAAATTATTTTCTTCTTCTAGCTTTATTGAGGTATAATTGACAAGTAAAAGTTGTAAATACTTAGGCGTACAATGTGTTGATTTAATATATCTATACATTGTGAAGTGATTATCACAGTCAGGCTAATTAATGTAGCCATCATTTCTAATGGTTATAATTTGTGTGTGTGTGTGGAGGGGGGGGGGGGGGGGGGCGGGGAGAACCCTTGACACCTACTCTCAGGAAATTTCAAGATTATAATTCAGTATTATTAACTATAGTTGTTATACTGTATATCTGATCTTTGGTTAGCTCTTTTCATAGTCTTTAGATTTCAGGCAGTACTTCATATTCATCTCTAGGATTCAGTTCTGTATGAACTTAAGGAAAGAAGTAAGGTGAAATTTGCTGGGTAATTTCTAGGTACTTTTATAACTATGATGTAAAAAAAATGCAGACTGTGTTATGTTACCTTATTCATTAAAAATTAGAAAAGTAAATTTATATTTATGTAGAGATACTGTATGCATGCATGCTAAGTTGCTCCAGTCGTGTCTGACTGTGTCATCCTATGGACTGTAGCCCAGTAGACTCCTCTGTCTGTGGGATTCTTTGGGGAAGAATACTGGAGTGGGTTGCTGTGCCCTCCTCCAGGGATCGGACCTGAGTCTCATATTTCCTGCATTGGTAGGCGGGTTCTTTATCACTGGCATGACGTGGGATGCCCTAGAGATACTGTATATCCCATATCAAAACTCAGAAGCAATCAAAATAAATACTGGTGAATAGCATTGCCTGAAAGTCCACAAATTTCTATACTGAAAAGATGCAATAAAACAAAGTCAATAACAAGCTGCAAAAAAATGTTTTTAACATACAGAAAAAATTTTTAAATATTCTTTACATATACTGAGCACTTACAAATTAATAAGATACTTACTGACACATGAAAAGAGAGATGAGCAAAGGCCATGAATATGAGTGTCATAGAAAAAAAATGCAAGTGGTGAATATAAACAGAGACAGATGACCTCGCTAATAATTAAACACATGGAAACTACAACTAAAGTGAAATATTTTTATCATTAGGTTTAGGCCATTAGCATATCTTAAAATTGGCATATTTTTAGCAGAGCTACTTGAACCTGATGTAAGTATCCCCTTATGAAAAGAAACCTACAATTTTAAAAGAACACATTTAAACATATATGTATATAACATTAAAACATTTGAGGACTCTGCTACTTTCCTTGCCCATTGGCCATGGAGACACGAGATCTTTTCCTGCCAATGTTTCCTCTTTTTCCAGCTATTTTGAGAGACTTGTTCAATGAGTCTTATTGAACATATGGTCAAAGCCCTCAGGGTTTTTGGAAGGAAAATTCGGATTTGAGGTATGCAGGAGAGTCAAGAAGAAACATTCTTTCTCTTTGGGTTCTTCCCGAAGGAGGTGAATAGATATTTTAAATCAAGGTGTTTGAATCAGTGAAATGTGGTGCTTATGAGGGTGGTTCCAGTGAGAGCTATCACTTCCTAGCTGAGCTACTCTGGGCAACTGATGTGTTCCCTTTAAGCTTCAGTGTCCTGGTTTCTTCATATGTTCTTTTACTCCGGGAATATATGTACCAGTGTAAGCATCGTGTCTATTTCACTGACTCCTATCTAAGCAATGCTGGGAACATAGTTAGTTCTCTAGGTACCACTGGCTGGTGACTCTGGAGGTCAAGTGGGAGAAGGAATCATGGCACTGTGAGAAGGAGAGAAGACTGTTTGCTTGGAGGAGTTTGAGGAAAATGTTCAGGAAGCTATAGATTATAAGAGAAGGATGCCTATAGCAAAGCTCAGAGGGATGGGGGAAAAACTCAACAGGAAAATCAAACCCTCTGATAACTGCTGTGGATCAGAGAACACTGTCCTCTCACAGGAGGAACTGGGAGACAGCTAATATCTGGGTAAATAGAGAAACACAGTTAAAGGAATAAGGTAGATATATCTGTCTTGCAAGGGAAATAGACCCTAAACATAATTAGGAAAAAAATGCAGCAAACCTGACAGAGGAGCGCTAGGCTATGTTTTCATATCCACGCTTGTGTGTAGATAAGTATGTTTCTTTGTGCATGAAACATAAAATAATATCCAGCAAACTCTTGGCAGTGTTCTGGTTTTTTTTTGGTGGAAAATGATGGGATAATAAGGGGTGCTGCTTTCATCATCAACAAAAACAACAGGAATCTTACTTCATGGTAACTGCTTATGGAATATGATGATTCTAAACGGATTTAATCACCGAAAGGAAATGTGCCTTTTGTTTTATGTGCCTCTTTATTTCTCTTTTGAAAATCGATATCAATATTGTTCTGTTCTAATGGAGGTATATTTTACATGAAATCTGCTAGACAGGTCATGTTTTTGTCTTTGGTTCTAGCAAACATTTCTGTTTTCCCATCCCCACCCCCAGAGGAAAGAGAGGGGGACAGCTACAGGGATAAATTATGACTCTTTGTGTCAAACAGCCAGGTCTATCGTGATTTAAGATCCCTGAATTGACTTGCATGTTTCAAATTCATCCTGTAATTGAATCAAGATTCAATCAAATATTCTGCAGCTTAGCTTGTGCCCTCATTGTTCTCCACAATTGTATTTGGGATAAAATATTCTCTGCAGGGAACCTAAAATAACCTGGCCTCCAGAGATGTCCATAAAGTGCACAAGTACATAACAACAGTTGAAAATTCTGGAAAAGTAAAAGTAGGTTTACCAAATGTTAGTGTATCATGTTGTGCTCAGTCGACCCCACGGACTGTATCCCACCAGGCTCCTCTGCCCATGGGATTCTCCAGGCGAGAATACTGGAGTGGGTTGCCATTCCCTTCTCCAGGGGATCTTCCCCCACCCAGGGATTGAACCTGTGTTTCTATGTCTCCTGCTTTGGCAGGCAGGTTCTTTACCGCCAGCGCCACTTGGAAAGCCCAGTGTATCATGAGGCAGAGACATCGGAGCCACCTTCCCTTTCTGTCCAAGTGGTCAGCCTTCTCCAGGGTGGAGCTTGATGCACTGGAAGATTTGCTCCTGTTTTTTTCCTCTTAAAAATATAAACCTTAGGGTGTCTGCTTCTGATGTGATTCTAAGAAAATGTTCCAAACGAGTCCTTCGAACCTCCATGTTTTCATCCTTATTGCTTATGCACTTTGCAACAGAAAATGCCCTGTGGAAAGGCTCGAGTGGCATCTATTGATTCATCCAGTTCACACAGGTCATGTTTGTGA
The DNA here is from genome assembly GCF_019923935.1 of Bubalus bubalis. Taxonomy (NCBI): domain Eukaryota; kingdom Metazoa; phylum Chordata; class Mammalia; order Artiodactyla; family Bovidae; genus Bubalus; species Bubalus bubalis. The sequence continues at coordinate 8,204,596 of NC_059178.1, read as the reverse complement.
ACTGCTCTGTGTGTGCCTACCCTCCACTCACCCTACATTGAATGTAACAGGGTTGGCTCTCTGCCATCCTGGCTGTCAGAAGCCCTGTAAAACCAGTGAAGTGCCTGTGATGGGAAGACTAGACCGTGAGCATTTCAGTCCCTCCAGGCTTCAATTAATTGTCCCAGGTTATTGGGCAATATAATTGCATAGCTGTATATGCAGTGCTTATAAGCAATGCTGATGAGTGCTGGTTAGTTATAATTCCTTATGAACTGAAAATAATCTCTGAAAAGCCAGTCCAGAAGGAAAAAAAAAACCAACCAGTAGATGTCTCTCTGGTGCTTCAGTTCGTTCATATTCTTGTGTGATTAGCCACAGATGTCTGTGTGTTCAAAAACACAGAGGTACGAGGGAAGATTTGCATCTCTTAGTTTGGACAGGTGAAAGGAGGGCCCGAAGTGCCCTAGAAACATACCCGAACCTAGCCATTAGCATCTGCACTTCTGATCTCATCTTTTTTAAAAGGCGTGTTTTACTTACAAAGGCGAGCAGTTATGAAACATTGCACATATTTTTGCAAAATGATCACAGTGGTAATTTGGTGAATGTGTATCCAGGTAGGGATTCCCAGGTGGCGCTAGTCATAAAGAACCCACCTGCCAATGCAGGAGACATAAGAGATGAGGATTGCCTCCCTGGGTCGGGAAGATCCCCTGGAGGAGGAAATGGCAACCCACTCCAGGAGTCTTGCCTAGAGAATCCCTTGGACAGAGGAGCCTGGCAGTCCACAGGGTCACAAAGTATCAGACAGGACTGAAGCGACTTAGTGCGCACAGCCCGCACGAGAATCCAGTTGAAAGATGGTTGTCCTGAGAAAAAATATTTTGTTGCCTCCTCAATAGTTCCAATCCCTGAATAACAGAGAATGTGGCACTCTATAAGGGAAAAGGAGGTCATGAAAGGAACCCATTGACAGTCCAGAAGACAACTTGGGGGTGCTCCAGGGACCCTGGACTCCCCGCTTCCTGTTTCCCCTGATCATCATTCTCCAATTTGTGTCCCTTTCTGCAGGGCTGGGAACCTGCCGCTGGGAAAAATCACAAGAGTCCCCTCCAATGCTCTTTAGCACTTCAGGGACAAGAATTTAGAGATTTCAATAACACTACAGCAATTGCCCTGAATCCATTTCGTAAATGAAATATTTGAAGAGCAATCACTGTGAAGTGGGACTTGCCCTCTAATAAGGAAAGCAAAATAAAAAGATGAGCAACTCACTTTAAACAATGGATATATTTCTGCAAAATACAGAATCTTGATTTTTCCCTTTGTGAGTTTACCACAGGGAATATATAAATTTATATAATTAGTAAGTATGATTTTAAAATTGCAATACTTATTGGGATGGTTATAGAGTCACATGTGGTTGTAAAATATAATACAGGGAGATGCCATATTCATTTTGCCCAGTTTTCACCATTTTTTTGAAACTACTTTAATGTCATGACAAGATATTGATACAATCCACCAATCTCATTCAGTTCCTCTGTTTCACTTGTACTCATATCTGTGTCTGTGTATATATGAGTACGTTCACCTCTCTACAGCCCCTTCTTGACACCCACTTCATCCAGGGTTACCAAACCCTGGCAATCCTTAATCTATCCTCCATTTCTCCAGTTTTATTTCTCAAACGTTATATACACAGGATCAAACAGTATATAGCCTTTTGGGACTGGCATTTTTCATGCAACATGAATCCCTGGAGATTCTTGGAAGTTTTCAGTAAAGCAATAGTTTGTTTCTCTTTATTTTTGAGTAGTTTTCCAGGGATATGCGTATTCTCCTGTTAAATAACTTCTGATCAGATTCTAGTATTTTGCTACTACAAATAAAACTGCTCTGAAATACACATACGGGTTTTTGTATGAACATTAGTTTTCATTTCTCTGGGATTCATGCTCAGGAGTAAAATGCTTATTTATATGGTATGTTTAACTTTTGTGCAACTTTCTAAACTGCTTTTAAGAGTAACTGGACCATTTTAAGTTCCCACCTACAAAATATGAGTTGTCTAGATTCTCCACATCCTTGTCAGCATTTGGTATTGCCAACTTTTAATTTTAGCTATTCTGATAGGTGTATATGAATATCTCATTGTATTTTTAATTGCATTCCTCTAATAGCTAACGATGTTTGAGCATCTTTTCATGAGCGTATATCTGTCTACAAAACCTCTTTGATGAAATATCTGTGACCTTTGTCCATTTTTTAATTGGATTGTTTGGGCTTTTTTACTGTGAGTTTTTTAAATGTTTTATATTTCCTAGACACTGGTCCTTTGTTGGGTATGTGGTTTGTAACGATTTTCTCCCTGTCTATAGCTTGTATTTCCATCCTTTCTATTTTATTCAACACTTAAACCTTGCTCACCATAGAAGCCTCAGCCTAATGTAATGGCGCCATCCTCCATAAAACCTTAAACACATTCACCTCTTCTTCAAAGTCATGGCTGGATACAAATCTGGAGGTGTCACCGCAAATTTGGGGAACAGCAGTGTAGATAGAACTCTCAGAATGGACTTAAAGCCTGAGAGTGTGCCCCATGAGAATACCCCAGAAGGCTCCCAGTGCAAAAGAGGACCTTAGAATCAAGCAGCAAGGATGGTTTTATAGACAGCCGACATCTTCCTTCATTTACCACAGCAGGCTTGCTCACTGCAATCGTGAATAAAGAGGCAGTGTTGATGCAGGAATGAAAGCTGGGTACCCCACCTTTTGGGCTTGTGGTGCCCTGATTCAGAAACTGTGACGCAGTGTTCAACTTGAATTTTATAACTAAAGTATTCCAGGTTTTCTGGATCTCGGCTGGACTAGACCAGTCTACTCTGGTCTGCTACCGTGTCCCTAATGACAAGGATTAAGTCCTTGATACAGGTGAGGCTCCATCCTCTTAAAATAAAAGAATTTTTCTCAGACACTCCCAAATTCCATGCCACAGATTCATTTCAGCTTTAAAATCATAGAATAATAGCAAGAACATTCCTCTAACTTTTCAAAAAGTCAGCAATTATGAATCCTCAGGTACCTACCACACAGCCTCAACAATGGTCAGATCATTTCCCCATGGTTTTGACAATGACTTTGGCAAATTTCTGTCATGTCTTCCTAAGGTCTTTTTTTCTTTTCCTTCCTCCTCTATTTGGTCTATTTTCTGCATTTTCCCGTTAAGACCGCATTTAGTTTGAACCCTGGACGTGGTTCAAAGTCATTAGTTACTTCAGTGTTTCTTATGCAATCTATGGTTAAATAGCCAAGACATTCCACAGTAATAGAATGTGCATTTGAGAAGACTTGACTGGTGGATAGTGAGACTCATGTCAACATTTAATAAGAAGAGAGGAAAATTATGAGACAGATCAAAAAAGAAGACTTCCTAGCCAAGAAATCAGATATAAATAAAAAGTAAAACTCTTGGGTCTTGTGCACTGTAGTAGTCTGTCATACCCAAGATGAGAGCCACAGTTGAGAATGTTGGAAGGAATTAGATTCAAATTATGGCTGAGTAAAGACATGTAAAACAAATCATCCATCTGAGGTAAAGCACATAGTACAGTAAACCTGCCTTCCAGGACTGGTTGCCTGGCAACCAAATAGGGATGTGGTCACTGGAAAAGTCTAAGCCAGGAAAGAAGCAGGTCAGTGACCGTGGAGGGGCGAGGGAGTTTCCACAGCAGCGGAGTAGCAATAGCATTTCTGAGGGAAATTAGCCAGCAGGAAGATGCCTGGAGATTTAAAGGGGAATAGGATCATAGATATTAATCAGAAGTGATCTATCTGCTGAAACTTTTCACATTTCCAGGGAAGTTTTATAGTTTTGAGGAAAAGTAGGTTATGGGATTATCTGGGTAAAGAGATCCTTAGCACTCCCAGAGCACAGGTATGTTTGAAATATTATGAGGACAACTGAAGACCGAAAGGAACCAGTGAAGGATTTTTGATTTCAATCTTAAATGAGCCTTTCATTCCATGTTCAAAAGGCTGTAAGAAAGAAAATGGAAAGGAAAAGGACCATTTGATATTGAAAATAATTCTTCACAGCTACACACGCTCACACATTCCTGTATAGACTAACACACATCCAGGCTCACTTTTGGGGCAGTCCAAAACCCACTCCAGTACTCTCGCCTGGAAAATTCCATGGATGGAGGAGCCTGGTAGGCCGCAGTTCATGGGGTCGCTAAGAGTCGGACACGACTGAGCGACTTCACTTTCACTTTTCACTTTCATGCATTGGAGAAGGAAATGGCAACCCACTCCAGTGTTCTTGCTGGAGACTCCCAGGGACTGGGGAGCCTGGTGGGCTGCCATCTCTGGGGTTGCACAGAGTCGGACACGACTGACGCGACTTAGCAGCAGCAGCAATTTATAAATACTTGTTTCCATTTAGTTCATTCAGACTGTTAAATATCATAAATTGTGTAGCTGATAAACAGCAGGATTTCCTCACGGTTCTGGAGGCGAAGAAGTCCAAGATCTAGTTAATTAACACATCCATCACCTCACATATTAATTTTTTTTATTTTGGTGAGAACATTTCAGTTCTTCTCTCTTAGCAGATTTCACTGATATAACAGGGCAGCTTTTGAATTTTGTCCCATGTGAATGTACTAGTTATTTTAAAATAGGACAAAAAAGAAGTTCAAGGTCAAGATGCTGGCGAATTTGGGGAATGGTCAGGGCCCACTGCCTGGTTCCTAGACAGCTATCTTTCCCTATATCCTTATATATCAGAAGGTTGAAGTAACTCTCTAGGGCCTCTTTTATAAGGGCATGAATTCCATTCATGAGGGTCTAAACCCTTCCCAAAGGGCCATCTTCAAATAGCATCATCTCGGGGATCACATTTCAGCATATGAATTCTGGGGAGATACACATATTTATTCTATAGCATTTTCCTTCCTACTGTACTTATTGCAATGGAAGCCACACAAAGAATGATAAGGTAGTCTCTGCCCTCAAGAGAATTGTAACATAATTGAGAAAAGAAAGCTTAAATAGGTGAGAGGATTCAATAAATGAAGAAATAAGAAAGGAATAAACATTCATGAAGTGTTCTATGTACTACACAGTATTATGTTCTATGTGTGTTAATGACTTTGTATATTTTTTCATTGACATTGATGGATATTTAAGTTAATGTTTCTCAATTCCTTTTTTGTATCATGGACCCCTTTGAGTATCTGATGAAAGCTATGAGCCCCCTACAAAATGAAATGAGAATGTATACATATATAATATTTTCTCAATATTCAGCAAGCTTTTGGACTGCTGAATTTGATCCATGGGATTCAAGTTAAGAAATTCTATTATTAGACTTATGGAGCATCACTTCCCATTGAAGAATGAAACCGACCCTTAGAAGTTTACATGCTCACATGACTCCACAAAGTCATACAGTGAGTAAGTAACCCATTTGGGGATAAAACACCACCTTCATTACATATAGGAAATATCTCTAGTCAAACCATAAAAGGAAAAATGAAGTATAAAACCTTACAGAAATGTGTTAGAAACTTTGCAAGAGGACTGTAAGATATCTCTAGGAAGTTGTTACCATCTCAAGGACAGATTCCCCCTTTTTTCACTAGAGTTTTCCCTATTAAATATTGATGAAATCTTTCTGGAAATTTTAGTGAAAGTTCTTAAGCTCAGTGTTGAGATTTTTTTCCCCATTCTCAAGCCAAAGAAATTCATTCACACTGTCCCTAGCAGATAAATAAACCAATTAATTAAAGAGCTTTCAAAATAAAGATAAAGGGATATTTCATGGAATATGCGAAAAGGAGGTATGGACACCTGAAACAGAGAACAGGCGAGGTGGTGAGGGACCAGGGGTGTGCTTCTCACCTCTCTCCTCCTTAGGATTCACTGGCTCGCATGGGAATCTGATGTGTGCTCAGATGTGTTCTGAGCACATCTGGAATGATGACCAAATCTAGCTCCCAAGTTACCTTGTTCTTACTTCCAACAGTTAGAAACACCTGACGTATATCTTTCCTGATCTCTTGATTTCCAAATTTTACTTCAACATCATGGTAGAGATCACTTTATTTGTTGAGTTTGGGCCAGTTTTCACCTCTCATCTAATCAGCAATCATGGGGTCAGAGGGTGGGCAAGGCAGAGATCAGCCATTAACAACCTGATGTTAGGGATCCATCTTGAGGGTGCCTAGGATACAGGAGCAGTGACCTCAAAAGGTTTCTGTAAAGGGCCAAATGGTATTCATTTTAGGATTTGTGGGCCAGATGGTCTCTGTCATGGATATACAACCTCTTGTTGTAACACTTAATATATAAACAAATGAAAACATCTCTGTTCAGATGAAAGTTTATGGACACTAAAGTTGAACTTCCTATAATTTCACATATCACAATATATTATCCTCCTTTTGGATTCCCCCCCTAGCCATTTAAAAATATAAAAATCATTCTTCATTTCCGAGGTATACAAAAACAGGTGGCAGGCCAGATTTGGCCAATGACTCATAGTTTGCAAACTCTTGGAACACTCTCTTCCACCTAGTGACTTGGAGAACCATGCTTTCTTCATCTTTTCATGTCCCCTTCTTAGCATGTGACTTCCAAGGTTGCCATAGCAAAGGGAAAGGAAGAATGGAGGGAGCACACAAACTCTTAATTGTCTGGACCTGGAAGTGACCCACATCATACATTACTTTTCACAATCCAGTGACCAGTACTCGTCACATAATCCTAGCCTAATTACACGAGAAGCTGAGAAATACAGGGCAGCAGACAGATAGACGGTGAGTAGCAACAATTTATGCCACACTATTGAACCAAGTAGTGGTCAATAACCTATCTTTATGACTATTAATCAAATATACTGCATTTCTGTTTATTTTTCATTGTACATCCAGATGCACATAACCTCAGAAAACTTTCCCCCAAGTAATATTGCTATAAAACTAATGCATATATATGTAGTATAGAAAACTTAATGAATGTATGAAATAGAATTCATTTTCAGTTCTTACATTACTTGATAATATTTATGTGTTTATTGCTATTACTGCCTTATAGAATGCCAAAATCTGTGTTTTATGCTCATCTTATTATAGAAAACCTCTGCAACTCACTGAAGTGAATAGAAAACATTTTCCACTACTCAGTACTAGATGCCACTCAAAATGCCTGTGCAAAAGTAATGTCCACTTTTGCAATGTTGTAGTGCCTACATTTTTCCCATTAGTTCACTTGGAACTTTACCTACTTAATTGGTTACATCCAAATTCTTTAACAATCTGCCTGGTAGCTAAACTTTTCCACCAGTTGACCTCATTTCACTTATTACCCTGGTGTATAGCCTTCGATTCACATAGCTCACCTCTTTAATATTCTTTTTTTGGCCATGCAGCATGTGGAATCGTTCCCCTATAAGGGATCAAACCTACACACCTTGCGTTAGTACAGAGTAGTAACCGCTGGACCACCAGGGAAGTCTCTGTCATTTTTGATTTGTTTCTTTAATGTTCTACTATGTAAAACTCTGCTTTCTACCACTGCCTTCACTTTCTGCCTTCCTCAGCTTACATTTCATTCATATCGAATTTTACATTTTCCTATTCTCTGAAGTCTTACCAGATTAGCCCCACCTCATAGGAAGTGCAGAGAAGGCAATGGCACCCCACTCCAGTATTCTTGCCTGGAGAATCCCATGGACGGAGGAGCCTGGTGGGCTGCAGTCCATGAGGTCGCTATGATTCAGACACGACTGAGCGCCTTCACTTTCACTTTTCACTTTCCTGCGTTGGAGAAGGAAATGGCAACCCACTCCAGTGTTCTTGCCTGGAGAATCCCAGGGATAGGGGAGCCTGATGGGCTGCCATCTGTGGGGTCGCACAGAGTCGGACACGACTGAAGCGACCTAGCAGCAGCAGCAACAGCAGCAGCATATAAAGTCAAAGTGTTATGGCTCAGTCATGTATGATTCTTTGTAACCCTATGAATTGCAGCCCATCAGGCTCCTCTGTCCATGCGATTCTCCAGGCAAGAATACTGGAGTGGGTTACCGTTCCCTTCTCCAGGGGACCTTCTCAACCTGGGAATCGAACGTGGGTTTCCTGCATTGCAGGCAGATTCTATACCATCTGAGCTGCCAGGGAGGCTATTTCTGATTTTGATTTCTTCACACCACTGAGGATCTGAATCATTCTATCAGTTGTTAATAATACAACAGCATATATTTTAATGTAATTTATTTAAGTCTTATTTCCACATTTAGATTTTTAGTCTTCACAATGACAGGGCTAGTCTGTTTCCAATTTAACACAAAATATCTTACATAAAATTCTCTTATTTTTTATACTAATCAATCAGTCTAGAAGGGAAACATTAAAAATTTTTGAGCTAAAAATATTATCAAATGTTATTTATACATATTGCTGAATTTGAAGGAATTTTTGGTTATGAGTCTGTTACTGAAAAGTGCCATGTATAAGACAGATGGTTCATGCACTATGGGTATATTCTAAAAGCATTTATAATCATTTAATCTAAAGCTGTATTCACCAGAATGAGCCCAAACCTGTACATGCATCATTTTATGGGGAATGTTCTGTAGCACTGCACACAAATTAAAGATGCGGTAGACACGGAGTTTTGAAAATAGATTTGAAATTGATTTGACACTTTTCTCCAAGGATTCTTTTCACCTTCTGAGGAAAGAAATTTGTGATCAAAATGACTCATTTTCATAGATAAAGAAGACAAGAGTCACAGTGAGGTGTGTCCAGATGATAGCTTTCGTAAGACGAGAAATAGCCTCAAAGGGAAGGTAGAGATCAGAGTGCAAGGTGAGTGAGATAGTAGCTAAGCAACATGCTGCAGAATCAGGGGCTGTAAATTGTAATTACAACACCTTACATCCGTTAGTTCTTTTCCAGCTGAGAACTCAAAGTATACCCAGGCTGATAGCTTGGTCCCAAACCAAGTCCTTCACTCTCAGTTTAGTCATCTGAGAAATGAAGACGGAGTCATGGCGTACTAACAATTATACAGATAGCTTCCACGTGGAAGAGAGATGAAAGGAAATTAATTCAGGATGTAAGCAAGCCTGATGACTCAATATTAAAATGAAAGAAACAAGAAGAAATATCAGAGACATACCAAAAAATGCTTCTGATTTTTCAGAATTCTCTCAAATTGCTTCAGACTCTCATTTCAATGACTTCTAATGATATAATTTAAAAAACTGTTAGCTCTCAAACATCTTGATCCGATAGAAAGTAGTCTCAAGTTTCATCAAGGATCATACAGAGAATTGCTTTTAAAGGTTAAATTATTTTAGATTTAATTGAAATATAGACCTTCTAATAGTAGAACAGTTTATACTAGAAAAATAAAAGACATTTAAATATAAAAATAAACACTTTTCATTAGCACATTTGTACTATAGCCAAATTAAAAGAACTGATTTTAGAATAAGGAGAACTTAGAAATTAGGTTAAAGCTCTATCATTGATTACTCCACACCTCAGTGTCCTTGCTAATTTTCTTAATTATAAAGTGGGTTGAACATCATTGCACAAAATATTCATTCCTTTCCAATATTGAATCACCGTGAGGATGATGGGATGTGTCACTCATTCATTCAGCTCAGGTATATATTAATTTATTGGGGCTTGTGTCTGCCAAATTAGGGATTCCTTCATTCTCTGGCCAGAGAACACCTTGGTTCTTTTCACTACAATGAAAAGGAAATCTCAGACAACAGGAGACGATCCTCAGAGAGTATCATCCTCCCCTTATTCTTTTTTTTAAAATAATTTTATTTATGAATTTATTTTTGGCTGTGCTGGGTCTTTGTTGCTGGGCAGATTTTTCTCTAGGTGTGATGCGCAGGCTCCAGGGTGCGTGGGCTTCAGTAGTTGCTGCCCGTGGGCTCAGCAGTTGTGCTTCCCAGGCTCTAGAGCACAGGCTCAGGAGTTGTGCTGCATGGGCTTAGTTGCTCTGTGCCATGTGGGACCTTCCTGGCCCAGGGATTGAACCCGTATCTCCCGCACTGGCAGACAGATTCCCTACCACTGAGCCACCAGGGAAGCATCTGCCTCCCTTATTCTCTTTTAAGAGTAATGGCCAAACATTTAGGTGGTTCCCTCTTTGTTATCTGGCCTTTATCTGAAGATGGGAAACTTCATGCATTTGGAGCATTTTGGGCTCCAGAACTGACATAGATTTCTCATCGGTGGGTTTCAGAAGACCAGGAGTTTGCTGTTTTCCTACAACTAAATCCCTAGGGGTTCAGATGTCCTTTAAGGCAATCCTAACAACTCCTCTGATCTAGTGTGGTTGGTAATCCCCGAGCTGTGACCTCCACTCAGATGAAATTCCACTAGATCTGTTACTTTATTTAGAGGAAAATGGACACATCTTCCCTCTAGAAATCTGATAGATACCTATGTTAAAGAAATACTTCTATAGAATTTCTAATCATCAGAATATCTTTCTGGAGATTAGAGGATGATATTCTTCCTCAGTGAAGATATGTAGGTTTTTTTTTTTTTTTTTAATTGCAGGTCTAAATGACTTTGCCTGGAATATATTCATTGCTCAAATATTTCCTCAATGGAAAAGTCTTCCCTGATCATCCTTTATAAAATACTTCACATACCTGTACTACCATTTTTACTTGTGCCCTTACTCTGATTTTTCCCCCATGGTTCATACTCTCATCTGAACTGTGTGTGTGTGTGTGTGTATTTGTTAACTTGTTAATGCCAGAGTAGAAATAAACTTCGTAAGAACAGAGACTTTGCTTATTTATCGCCTAGACTAATGGTTAGTTAATGGTAGATTCTTAGCACACATTCTCTAAGTAGATGGATACGTGAATGGATAGAAGGCTGGATGGTGGACAGGCAGTGCTTGGTAGTCTTCAAATGCACAACAGAAAAAAATGCATTCTGTAGAAGTCCCTACCCTTAGAGAAAGGTGATTAGTAAAATATCATATCAGGCAAAGGACCTGATATTAGCTTTGATAGAAGTAGACAGTTGAGGAAAAGGGAAAGGAGAGCCTTCCAGAAAGAGAGCCCATTGTTTCACTATAGGTACAAAGTGGGGATAGATGTGTATGTGACGGCTGAAGACCAGAAGTAGCCATCAGGATTCGTGTAGGGAATGTTTTAAGAATTGGTTGGAAAGGTAGGGTCAGGCCAGCTTTTAAAAGACCTCTGATGCTTGACTGAGACACTTGAAATTTTGTCCCCTCAATAGTGGGGAATCATTGAAGGTTAATAAGCAATGGGAAACAACATAAAACGTGAGTAAATCAAGAAGATGAAGTTGAAAATAGATGGGATGGATTGGAGACACAGGAGACTAAAGAAAAGAGTAGTTGGGAGCTACTTCAGTGACAAAAACTCAAGTAAATTTCAAATTTAAATAATGAAAAGTAAAACTATTTTTAAAGGAGGATGCATACAGACAATAGTATAGAAGGGAAATCAAGCAAATCAATATCATTTCTTTCCACATCTTCAGGAAAATAGTGGAACCCATCTTCTTCATTAGGACACTAAACATATTTAGATATGTAACACTTTACAGTCACCATCTAATAAGAGTAGTAAAAGGAATTATTTAAAAAATTGACATTGAATAAAACAAATATTCTGGGTTATTTTTGTGATTTTTAAGTACTGTTTACAGTCTTCATATTTTATTTAGTCAAAATAAAAACAGAACCAGATGATTATATGCCCTATGGCTGAAGGCTTGGCAAATTGTCACAAATCAGGATTGGTTCTCATATTGCTTGGATATTTATGAAGGATGGATCATATAAGATTTGAAAATCTTCTATAAAATCTGTGAAACTCTAGCCAAAAATATCGTCAAGAACTGGGAAGAAAAGACATAGACGAACAAGAGAACTGGGAAGAAAAGACACAGACTAACGAGAGAAAAATTTTATTTCTTTCAGGAAACTTTAATGAGAATCCTTTGCTTATCCAAGTAAACAAGAAAGAAACTTTTCAGAATAAGATATAAAGAAAGAGTGCTTAAATATGATAGGCAATGAGTTTTTTAGTTTATGCTGGCTGAATCCAATGACTATTTTCAAATTATTCAATTACACTGAGGGCATGCTGTATCTTTTAAGTCTTTATGGGAATTCTACATGGTGAAGTCTTCCAAGCTGTTGGAGTGATAAATCTTGATCTGAAGATAAGCTCAAGTGTTATTTTTTCAATGAGTTTAGCTATGTTTTCTACATATGCCTACTCACTATAGTCATCAGTTTTACACTCAAGTGGCAATGCATTTCATTTACAAATACTGAAGTGGAATTAAACTTTGTAATGCTATATGGGATTGGTGTATTTTCTCTTGGCAAAGTCATGCCAGTTAAAGTACTGACCTTCACTGCGAAATTCTGTTGATGGTTAGTGCTCTATTTTAGATGTTATTATTAAGAAAGATTTTACTAATCTCTTACATATATATATATTTATTGGAAACATTAGATAAACTATCACAGAATATCTTTGACACTTTTGAAGGAGCTCTCTTATTAGGGACATCAAAGGATCAACTCTAAAATTTTAAAAATTACAAATTGGATTACATTAAAATAAAAAGAAATATTCTTCAAAAGATATTTTAAGAAGTTAAAAAGCAACCCACAGAATGAGATCAGATACATATATGTGTATATATATATATTTGTATAAATATAAGTAAGAAATAACTCAATAGATAAGATGATATTTAAATGACAGTTAAATCTATGGGAAGGTGCTCAACTTTATTTGTTATTTTTAAACGCAGCTTAAATCATAATTCAGTTCAGTTCAGTTGCTCAGTTGTGTCCGACTCTTTGTGACCTCATGATTCGCAGCACGCCAGGCCTCCCTGTCCATCACCAACTCCCGGAGTTCACTCGAACTCATGTCCATTGAGTCGGTGATGCCATCCAGCCATTTCATCCTCTGTCGTCCCCTTCTCCTCCTGCCCCCAATCCCTCCCAGCATCAGAGTCTTTTCCAATGAGTCAACTCTTCGCATGAGGTGGCCAAAGTATTGGAGTTTTGGCTTTAGAGCACCCAGGACTGATCTCCTTTAGAATGGAGTGGTTGGATCTCCTTGCAGTCCAAGGGATTCTCAAGAGTCTTCTCCAACATCACAGTTCAAATGCATCAATTCTTCTGCGCTCAGCTTTCTTCATAGTCCAACTCTCACATCCATACATGACCACTGGAAAAACCATAGCCTTGACTAGACGAACCTTTGTTGGCAAAGTAATATCTCTGCTTTTTAATATGCTATCTAGGTTGGTCATAACTTTAATTAGATGTCACTAAATAACCACCAGAATGGTCAAGTGGAAGACTGATAATACCAAGTGTTGGTATGAATGTGGAGTAAACTGAACTCCATACCACAGGTAGGAGTGGAAATTGATAAAAATCACTATTGAAAACTGTTTGGCAACATCTTTTCAAGGATAATATAAAATCTAGAGCTAGAAGTTCTACTTCTGGGTATAACTAGCAGAAATGTGTATGTGTGTTAATTCTCCGAGAGACATGTAAAAAAAAGTTCAGTGCACTATAGTTTATATTACTACTAAACTAAGTCACTACCCAAATCACCATCAGCTGTAGATTGGATAAATATATTCTGGAATATTCACTCAGTGGACAGTATTGAGAATTAAAAATATGAAACTACTATAAAGATGACTCAAAATCATAATATTGAACAAAAGCCAGTTATTAAAAAATTACCAAGCATACAGTTCATTTTATGTAAAATAGCAAAATAATTAAAAATAATATTAGTTGTCAGATGTCAGGATAATGATTACCTTTTGAGAGGAGAGGGTATTTCTGTTTGGAAGGAAACCAGAAAGTCTGACCTGTGGGGATCATTCTGTTTTGTGATCTGACTGCTATTACTTGCCCATCTTGTGGAAATTCATCAAGCTGTATACACTAAGTGTACTTCATTCCATGTCCTTACGTGTGTGCGTACATGTTTGTAAAACATACACTGTGCTCAGTGGAAAGTTTAGAATATCTTAGACAAGTTAGATGTGACTAAATTCCAGCAAAAGATTCACAAAATAGAGAAGTAAAATGAAGCATGTCATTTCCCCTTCACTGCTGCTGCTGCTGCTAAGTCGCTTCAGTCATGTCCGACTCTGTGCGATCCCATAGACGGAAGCCCACCAGGCTCGCCCATCCCTGGGATTCTCCAGGCAAGAACACTGGAGTGGGTTGCCATTTCCTTCTCCAATGCATGAAAGTGAAAAGTGAAAGTGAAGTCGCTCAGTCGTGTCCGACTCTTAGCGACCCCATGGACTGCAGCCCACCAGGCTCCTCCGTCCATGGGATTTTCCCCTTCACTACTCCTCCCTTAATTTTAATCTTTCTACAGAAACAATCACATAATTGGTTGCACATCCTTCTACCCCTACCCATGGTATTTATACACATAAACTTACAAATAATAGTTTGAAAATGTAAATTGAGTTATATTTTATGTACCATTCCTTGATCAGTAATCTTTAAAAAGATTAGCAGTATAAAATGCCACCAATTAAGTATGACAATGAATGACTTTTCCTACATTCTTGTCACTTATTTATGGCATCAATCTTTTTAATTTTTGATAACAAGATGGACAAAACATGCCAAGACTTGGGTTCTTAGTTCCCTGGTTGGGGAACTAAGATCCCTCAAGCCTTGTGGTGTGACCCCCCCACCTCACCCAAAAAAGATGTTTCTTAAAGCTTTGAGAGGCATGGCTGAAGATCCATCAGAGAAGATGGTTCTGCTATTTCTGGAATATTCGAATCAGCCATGGCAGGATCTGCGCTACATTAACCTGAAGATAGGATAATTCCAAGTCTAAAGCTTTTACTGAATTGGCTGGCATTCAATTCAATTCACTTTTAAGAGAAAATTTCATGCTATTTTACAAGCAGAGAGGAATGTGGTGTAAAAATATGTGAATGTATGTAATAAAATAGGGATCTTATGTATAAAATAAAATTAATGGAATAAAATATGTACAATGAAATTGGGTGATATATAATTCTAAACAGGTGTGTTTTTAAAAATATTTTTCTTTTATTCTGCAATTTTTAATTTTTAGAACTGAATAGATAATTGATCCTCTTCTTTGTAGATGCAGTCTTTTCTGACTATATTTAGGGGATTTAGGTAATTATTACCTTATTTGTGTGAATTATTTGGTCATTTGTACCTAAACTGCATTAAGTATGTGAAGGGATTTTGTGTGTGTAGGGGGTGGGAAGTCACCAAGGCAATCAAATACTTATCTCAAAAGGCAGAGACCTAGTAGGATCTTTAAGGAGGATGACTTTGAAATGGGACAAATTCTGTGAAATAATAGTTGAAGGTTGGTGGACAAGGAAGGATCTTGGAGATAGTGTTGAGAAGCACACTGCTGTTTGAAAGAAAACTGTTTGCCCAGATGAACAAACTGTTTGCCTGGACAAATGAGTTGGCAAGAATTTTCTGAAGTGAACATTGACTTTTGATTGTCTTGCTTTATGTTGTTATCTGGGCAAGAATTTCTCAGAATAAAGAATCAAGTCATGTTGACCCAAGAGTTCTCAGTTCTCAGTCCCAACAGCTAAATTATTTAGAAGCAGATGATGTTAATTCTCAGAAGGGAACTTAGTTGGCAATAAGCTGGATAAATAAGGCAAATTTGATAATGGAGAATCTTGAAGGACAGGTTGAGAAATTGAGCTATTATCTCAGTGTTAAATTTAGTGTAAGGATATTAGATTTTTAGTCTTGATTTGTTGCTATTAAGCTGTGACAATATTGGCCCCATCTTCAGGTTTCTCTGGAGGTTACCTCCAAAACACTCAGTTACTTATTCTGCTTGACAGAACATCAGTCAGTTCCATTTGGGGTCTTGTGTTTCTTCTCCCTGAGACTTACCAATCTCTCACCCAGGCTTCTGCTCCAAATAACACGTCCATGCACATTGCCACAGGGCATGGGATTTGATTTTCTCAGAAGATGCCAGTGTAGCCAAGTGACAGAACTGGAAGTGTGGGAGAGTTAACTCCCTTGGTATAAACTTTAAGGAGTAATAAAAGAGAAGCAAGAAGGACCCTTAGATAAACTCTCTCTTTCTCCTCTTTCTAACAGGCTCTTTTGGGGTATGGTACAGATGTCTGGGGTCATCTTGCTTTACTGAGCACATGTATCTGCAGAGTAACCAGCTTTGTTTCTTTGAGCTTGGAAATCAGTGGTCTGCATGATGATACATCATTGTCCATCTGCTTTCCATCCTTCCCTATTTCACTTTCCTTACTTCCATTAACCTGTAAGTAATCTGGTGGCTCAGATGGTAAAAAATCTGCCTGCAGTGCAGAGATCCAGGTTTGATCCCTGAGTCAGGAAGATCGCTTGGAGAAGGAAATGGCAACCCACTCCACTGTTCTTGCCTGGAGAATTCCATGGACGGAGGAGCCTGGTGGGCTATAGTCCATGGGGTTGCAAAGAGTCGGACATGACTGAGCAACTAACACAGAGCATTAATATTTCTAGGAAACACAGGCTAATACAGTGAGCTTAAACCATCAAATCTCCATGGTCTTTAATTGTAATAACTGTAAAATGGGGAAATTGAACTAAATTATTTTTATGATTCTTTTAAGCTTTAAAGCTTCCCAGATAGCTCAGTGGTAAATATCCACCTGCCAATGCAAGAGACACAGGTTCGATCCCTGAGTCAGGCAGATCCCCTGGAGGAAAAATGGCAACTGACTCCAGTATTCTTGCTGGGATAATCCCATGGACAGAGGTGCCTAGTGGGCTACAGTCCATGGGATTGCAAAGAGTTGGACACGACTCAACACTCACACATGCATATACCATTATTATAATTTAATCACTTAAACTTTTGAGGAAGGAATTATGGTAAAAAACTGACCCTGATAGCACAGCCAGGATTTTTGGAAATATAAGGAAAATAAAAAGCAATCTGGGGAGAACAGATGTTTATAAAAAGCTCTGTCCTGGTCTGATAACTACTAAAGAGAAGATGATTTAATCATGATTCTCAGAAAAGTTGCTGAAATTGCACTGTTGTAAACATAAATGAAAATGGAAAGATTAAGTAAAAACTCAAGGAAAATATGTAACTTTTGCTGACAGTCATTGAAACAAGGAGGGCTTCATCCATTAATTTTTGCCCTTGACCAGGACCTTGTATCTACTTCACTGTTGAAGACCAGAACTCATAGCCATTTCTAAAGAGAAAACAGCATATTTTTCATATTAAAGAATTCCTTTACAGCTCAGTGGCTTCTAAGAAGATTTAATTCCCAAGATGCTGATCTAGGTCCTTGCCAGCACACAGGCTCTGTTTAAGCCCTTGAATAATGTGAGCTCAGTTTTGGATCAGGAGAGGTGTCCAGGGAGATCTTCTAACAGAGATTTTTAGTGGCAATCACACAATCCAACACGGGCTTTTCCGTGGCAACTGCAGTATGTCTGTTTGAAATGGTCTTCTCATTCTCTGCACCTGATGACATGAGTCCATGTGTTAAGATGTGTGAAGTGTGTTGGGTATCAACTCGTTGAGCCCCTCTACTTTATTGGTAAGGAAACACAAGTCCAGAGAAATGAAGTAACTTACCCAAGGTTATAGAACTGGACAAGGAAGGCCCCTAGACAAAAACTGTCTTGTAACACAAATCTTTTATTTTCTGCATCTTACTAAAGAATCTTTTTGCTATAATGTTCAGCAAAAAAAAAAAAAAAAAAAAACTAATATACCATGCTGGGGATTTTTTTTTAACCTCCTACAGTAATAAAAGCTTCTGCATCATCTGATGTATTTACATTCTATAGGCAATATTAATTATGTATAATATAGTGCTCTTGTCCCTCTGTCATCTGGAATTTTGTGAGTAAACAAATCTTTAACCCCATAGAGAGATAAGAAAATGCAACCCACCATCTAGTTTATGTCTAATGAAATGATCCAGAATCGAGTGAGAAGTCCTTACTGAACTCAATCTGGGAAGTGTCCTTAAGCTTAAGTGCTGCTGCTTCTGCCTCGCACGTTGAGAAGTATCATACCACACACCACCTACTCTGTGCAGTAAATCAGCAATAGCTGCCCTTACTCATGTAGTTTAATCAGAGAGAAACTGATTCATGCCTGGTTGGCTTCATGTATTAATATTTTACCTTTATGGGATACATATATCGATATATAGTGCCTAATAAGTACTGTTTTTGTGTGTGTGTGTGAGTAAACATAGGACCATTGATATGATAGGTTACACAATGCTATCAGAAGGCTTAAATTATAATGCTCTGGTTTTTATTCCAATGCTAGGTAAATTGAAAGGTATTGAGCTACTTCAAGTCTGTCCTCTATTGGGTTTATAATCAGTTCATTCATTTAATTATATCTCTATTTTATGGAAGCCACAGTGGAATGAATATTCAAAGAAAAAGAAGGTACAAAGCATGCGGTAATTTCAGTTCAGTTCAGTTCAGTTCAGTCACTCAGTCGTGTCCGACTCTTTGTGACCCCATGAATCGCAGCATGCCAGGCCTCCCTGTCCATCACCAACTCCCTGAGTTCACTCAAACTCATGTCCATTGAGTCGGTGATGCCATCCAGCCATCTCATCCTCTGTCGTCCCCTTTTCCTCCTTCCCCCAATCCTTCCCAGCATCAGAGTCTTTTCCAATGAGTCAACTCGTCACATGAGGTGGCCAAAGTACTGGAGTTTCAGCTTTAGCATCATTCCTTCCAAAGAAATCCCAGGGCTGATCTCCTTTAGAATGGACTGGTTGGATCTCCTTGCAGTCCAAGGGACTCTCAAGAGTCTTCTCCAAAACCACAGTTCAAATTTAGTGTAAAACAAATAGCAAAATATTCTGAGACATCATTATGTAGGTAGTAGGCATTATATGACAGGTATGGATAAAAAATACAACTACTGTAGTGAGTTCATAGGAGGATATATATTTTCTGACTGATGGGAAAAGGCAAAACTTTGTAAAAGAAACTACATTAAACCTAGGCCTTGAAGAATGGATAGGATTTAATGAGTTAGGAAGAGAGCATTAGGGTAAATGGTAAAAAGACATTCTGCATATGTAACTCACCAAAAATATATAAAGATTTAAAAATCCATGATTGGAGAATAGAGAATAGTTGAATTTTTTTAAGCTTGGCAAACAAGACTGATAAAGGAAATGAAGGTCTGAAAGGCAAGTTAGGGACAATTTTAAGAGTATTAAATACCAGTGAAAGGAATTTTAACTTTATTCTGTAAGCAGCATAAATTCATTGAAAATTTATGAGCAGGAAATTAATGTCATTAGAACTTTAGAAAAGGAAGCAATCAAGCAGGAATATGAGTCCAGGAAGATGTAACTATAACAAGCAGACCAATAAGGAGACCATTTTGGCAACCTAGGATAGGCCTGGAATGAGTGCTCAGTTGCTCAGTCGTGTCTGACTCTTTGCAATCCCATGGACTGTAGCATGCCAGGCTCCTCTGTCCATGGTATTTTCCAGGCAAGAATACTGGAGTGGGTTGCCATTTCCTCCTTCAGGGGATTTTCCCAAACCAGGGATCAAACCTGTGTCTCATGTCTCCTGCATTGGCTTAAAAAAGAAAAAAAAGCCCAAATGAAGGTAGGTAGGCAGCTATAGCAGGATATTATAAAGCTGTATGTGAGAAAAGAGGTCAGATGTAAATGCTAAGAGAAAAGAGAGCTTAGGCAAGAGCCAAGGTTTGTTCTTGAGGTATTTCCAGGAGGATCCTGGAGGAAAAAGAACAGTTAGGAGGAAGAAAGGGCAGACAGAGTGAGCAGAGATAAAGCAGGAAACTGGAGGGCCTCAGATCCAAGGACAAAGAGGTCAGTATGTCAGAGGCCTGAGAAAGATCAGGGAAGATCTGCCAAAACAGGTCATTAATGCTATGACTTAAAGATCATTAACAACCACTAGGAGTAAAGGAGCAAAAGTGGGTGTTGAGAATGTGTGTGCCGTGGATGTGGGTGTCCTTTCCAGTCATTTTGTTGTGAATAGTGGTGGTGTTGTCAATTGGCTCATCTTCTGGAGGATGACATGATTCAAAAGCCTTATCGAGGACCTCTACTTTGATTCAATAATTTCATTTTTAGAATGGATGCAAGATTTGTGAGCCAAAGTGATCAGAAGAGGAAGAACTTGGAAGTAGTCAAAACATCCAATAGTCAGAAATTCATGAATTTATGACACACTCATAAAATAAAATGTAGCCATTGAAAACTATGCTTTTAGCAAGAGTTTGCACTTTCTCTAGAAATACTAGTTGTAGGCTAAATAGCTGTAAGGTCGCTATCACAATTGCTCAACTTTGCTGTTATAGCCATAGACAATGTAAAATCAGTGAGCATGGCTGTGTTCTAATAAAACTTTATTTACAAAGAAAAGTGGCAGCCTGGATTTGGCATGCATTATAGTTTGCCAAATCCTATATTTGAAGAATTTGTAATGAATTAGAAACAAAATGATAATATCAACAATAACAACAGATTGAGAAATTTGTTGTTTAGCTGCTAAGTTGTTTCCAACTCTTTTGCAACCCCCTCTGTCCATGGGATTTCCCAGGCAAGAAAACTGGAATGGGTTGCCTTTTCCTTCTCCAGGGGATCTTCCTAACCCAGAGGTTGAACCTGCGTCTCCTGCTTGGCAGATGGATTCTTTACTGCTGAGCCACCTAGGAAGCCCAGTTTGACATATGACAGGCTTTAAAATCATATCTACTGTATTTCCAATTTTGTGTATGTGTGTGTACACCAGCCTTTAAATAGGATGTATCTTTGAGTATTGGCACCAGGATGAAGTTTATTATCCACTTCATACTTCTCTGTATCTTCACATTTTTCTTATCACTGAATATTACTTGTTTTTGTAAGCAGAGAAAAAATGTTTTTAAATGAAATTTTGTAGTGAGATGAGGTTGCAAATTGAAATGGTTTACTTATACACAGCTCCAAACTGAACACCTAGCAGGTCTTCATGAGGAATTGGAAAATTCCATAGATTTGTGAATTCTGGATTACTGGCTCCTAAAAGGCTTAACCAAAATAACCTAAAGGGCCTCTCAGTGAGCTGTGCTTGCCGTCATGGCATGACTAACCAGCACTTGTTAAGAGAAGCAAGGTCAAGTTTACAAAGACCATCTTCTCAGCCAAGTGAGATGTAAATAGGACTGGTATCTGTATTACGTAGACGCCCATGAACCGTGCCCGTCTCCCCCCTACCAGCCTCACCTCACCTGCTGTTTCTCCTTTGGTCCACATTATTGTTCCAACTTGCTGCTCCAGTATCTTTCCACAAACTGTTTCTTCTATGTGAAATAGGACTTCTCTCTCTCTCTTTTTTTTTTAAAAAGAATATGTTATATATATTATTTGCTACACACAAAGAATTAATATAAAGTATGTGTAAGGTAAAAAGCATTAGGTACAGTGAATGCCCACAAACCCAAGAATTAGATCATTACTAATAAATCACACATACTACTTCACCACCTCAACTCAGAAATGATCATTAGGCTAAGTGTGAATTCTTGGTTTTTTAAAATGTATAGCCCACCACAACATATTGTTTAGTTTTATTTTAAAGTCTCTATTGCAGTAATCATAATCATGTTTATTCTTCTGGGATTTATGCTTTTAGTTGAATGTATGTTTCAAAATTTGGCTGTGTGTAAGGTTATACATTTGTTATTCTGTGTATTATTATTACCTAACCTTCTTTTCATGACTCTAAATTTTTCAAGTTTGTATTACTCGAACCTTGCTGCCATGACCATTCTTGTATATATGTCTCAGGTATCATCCCATGAATAGGCTTACTGGATTTTCGAGCATTTGTTTTAATGTCTTTCTTAATACTGGAATTAATCAGATTTCCTGTTTAAAAAAAAAAATCAGTTTTGGTAAATTATGTTTTCTAGGAATTTATCCATTTCCAAGTTTGTAAGTCTGTTGGCATAAAGTTGTCCATAGTGTTCTCTTGTTATG
The DNA here is from genome assembly GCF_019923935.1 of Bubalus bubalis. Classification (NCBI taxonomy): domain Eukaryota; kingdom Metazoa; phylum Chordata; class Mammalia; order Artiodactyla; family Bovidae; genus Bubalus; species Bubalus bubalis. The sequence goes on along the minus strand of NC_059178.1, from coordinate 8,182,499 downwards.
TTTAACTTCTGCTTTGTCCACTATTGGGCATCTCATTTTAATAATTTTATTGAGGCGTAACTGACATACAATCAAGAGCACATTTTAAAACTGTTAACTTGATGAGGGGATAGGCTTGGGAATGTCCTTCTCAGATCGTCTACTGTAGGAGAGCACGTGGCTGCCAGCACCGGCTGCTGCGCTCTGAAACCCATCACTGCGTTTGGGCTTGGTCACGCTTCCCACAGCCGGCTCCCACTCAGGGACCCAGTGCCCCAGGGAGCTGAGTCCCTTTGCTTTGCGACGCAGGACTCCACCGATGGCCCAGAGAAATCCATGTCAGCCGGGCTGACACTTCTCAGAACTATTCTCCTGTCCAAGACCTTCCTCTTTTTCATCCTGCTTGCCCGTTTCCCGCAAACGGTATGGTGATGTCATGGTCCTCCTAGGCTCCTTCATCTCCCTCACCTCTTTCCTCTCAGGTTCCCCCCCCCCACCAAATGCTCTCTTAAAATCTGATCCTTTTGTGGAATCTGCCTCTTGAGGACTTGGCCTAACACAGGGAATTTTGACTTCTGTAAACTCTATAAAACCATCACCATAGTCGAGATAATAAACATATTCATTATCCATCGTTCCCAGCAATCTCTTCTTGCCCCTTGCCTGCGTGCAGACTCTGGTTTCATTTCTGTAACTATAGATAATTTGCATCTTCTCGTATTTTATATACAAATAAAATCATAAAATATGTACCCTTCCTTGTCTGACTATTTACATTTAGTGTAAGGATTTTGAGATTAATCCATGTTGTTGCATATATCAATGTTAACTCCTTTTTATTGCTGAGTTTTATCTCACTAGGCAAATATATGACAATTTGTTTATTCATTTCTTGATCAATATAAAATATGTTTTCCATTTTCAGTTATTGCAACTAAAGGTATGAAAACTCATATCCAAATCTTTGTATAGTTTTCATCTATCTTGGGAAAACGACCTAGGAGTGGCATGGATGGGTTATATGACAAATGTGTGTTAAAATTTTTAAGAAACTAAAAACCTATTTTCTAAGGTGCTCTTAAATGGGTCTTTTGCCTTTTTTTCTTTTATATTTAACCATTCTAACCAAATATTTACCTCTGTAACTTTCTAAAAAATACTGTTGGCTTTCTTGGTTCTTTATGTTCTATATTTCTGTGGTATAGATTTTTTTTCTTTTGCATTGATTTATCCCTATTAATAACATATATCTCCTTCCTTAATTGTCTGACTTTTTATTTGTTAATATAAGAACGGAAGACTAAATGTATTTTTAAGCATGTTTTTATAGTCTCCTGTATGTAGTATTTTTGTTTCTAATGATTTTTAACTTCGTGTATTCATTTTGTCTTTGACTCGTCAATTATTCAGATGTGCGGTTCTATTTGTCAGCTGTATGTGTGATTTATCATTCCATCACTGATGTATGCAGTTGTACTCTGCTCAGAGAAGATGGTCTATGTGATATCGATTCTTTAGAAGTTTTTGCAACTTGTTTTATGGCCTAGTACATGATCAATTTTGATACACGTTCCATGTTTTTATCAAAAGAAGGTATATTCTCTGTTTTTCCCTATATTAACTAGATGAAGATTCTTTTATGTTGATTGAGTCTTTAATCTTTTTAAATTTCTATGTATATAGTGGCAACAGTCCGACGCTTCTTTCCTCCACTTGTATCATACAGAGATGACATGTCAGTGTTTTTCTGAGGCCCGGCCATGGACTTAGTGCATCATTTCTCGGGGCTCTCCAATGCACAGAAATCAGTGGCTACAAAGAGATGCTTGATGGAGGGGTATTGCCTCCATCTTGTACCAGCCACAGCCAGCCGTTTCCTGCGACGGTCCTGTCCACACAACTTGTGTTCTAACGAGCATCTCTGGAGGGTACGTTAGCCCTTTTGCTGCTAGTCAACTTCTTCTTTAAAACAGAATCTCAGTTCGGAAAACATGCTGAATTGAGAAGTGGAAAGAACTACCATGGATAAGTGAATCTGTGGGCTCAAAAAGCAATCTATCTTTCCTTAAGGCAAAATGACTCTGGCTTCACTTGACTGTAATGATTGCCTGCCTCTCTCTTTGGGCAGTTCTCCCCAACCACAGTCTCAGTTGCTTGACCTGCGTGTGACTTGAGATCAGTCTGACTGACTGACCTCCAGATCCTGAGATCTTAAAAAGCACCAGTGCCCCTTGCTGGTGGGCTCAGTCTGGGCCTGTGCGTTTGGGGTGTGTACTTTTCCTAAGAGAAAATTCCACCTTGAGTGCTCCACGGGGAGAGTCTTACTTTGACCTTCCATTCTTCTCTCTCCCCCATCTTGGCCTCTGGAATTCTGAGCCTCAGTCTTACCAGCAACCTTGTCATGGGCCAAAATGCTTGCTACTGGCTGCCATTTCTCACCGAATGGTCTGACCTCCTGAACGAGGTGTGAGGGGCCCTCTCCCCTGCTCTAAAAGTCAGCCACCCCCTGATGGATGCTGGACCATTCTGCTGACTCCCTGAGGCTTTGATGCAGGGCCTGCAGCAGCCGCTTACCTGTCCTCCTTCTCGTCACCTGTGTTGCTGTGCTGTGCTTAGTTGCTTGGTCGTGTCCGACTTTTTGCAACCTGTGTTAGTACCTGTATTTATTCTTTTAATAAATCTTACCAGAGTTCACTTTCCAGATTCTGATCCCTATGGAACCAATCTGCCTACTGCCTGCCAAACTCTAACTTTATACCTGGGGGAAGAAATCAGAGTTGAATTCTCCAACCCAGTTCCCTAGCTGAACACCGTATTCATAATGTCAAAACAGAAGCCCCTAGCAAGACTAGCACATCTGGACTTATATTATTTACTCCATTATGGAAAATATTGTATGCACACATAATTGTTTGATTGCACACATAGATTAATATATCTTCTCTACATTTAAATTATAAGCTTCTTAAAGGCAAATATAAACTCAACACAACCCCTTAAATAAAACATGCTCAGAGAGATCTACCAATTGAATTTAATCAATTAAGAGATTAACTTTTGTACTTGTTTATTTGAGTGTAATTTCTTGGTGTCTAGTTCATTCTTACACAAATATTTATTTATGGAGGATTGGGCTTCCCTGGTAGCTTGGTCGGTAAAGAATCTTGTGCAGGAGACCCGGGTTCAATCCCTGTGTAAGGAAGATCCCCTGGAGAAGGAAATGGCAAACCACTCCAGTAGCCTTGCTTGGAAAATCCCATGGACAGAGGAGCTTGGTGGGCTGCAGTCCATGGGGTCGCAAAGAGTAGGGCACCACTGAGTGACCAGCACGCTATGTGCTAAGTAATCTTCCAGGCTCTCAAAGAATTACGCTATCAAAGTAAATAGAACAGATTCCCTCATAGAGCTTATGCTTCAGTGGCCGGGGTGGGGGTGGGGGATTAGACAATAGCTAAATTAAAAAAAAAAAAATGAATGTCATATGGGAAAAGGTGCTACAGAGGGAAAAAAAGTGGGGCAAATGAATAGAGAAAGATGAAGGGTGGCGTTTATTGGGAGTTTTGTACCTTTTGCGTCTCTTAGAAAATAGGCTTCTAGAGGTCTCTATTTTGTTTGCTTTGCATTTATTTTGAGACTTTTAAACAGAACACACCAAACATGGAGTTTTTAAGTGAAAGCGCAAGTCGCTCAATCATGTCTAACTCTTTGTGACCCCATGAACTATACAGTCCATGGAATTCTCCAGGCCAGAATACTGGAGTGGGTAGCCTTTTTCTCTTCTCCAGGGGATCTTCCCAACCCAGGGATCGAACCCAGGTCTCCCGCATGGCAGGCAGATTCCTTACCAGCTGCACCACAAGGGAAGCCCAAGAATACTGGGTAGCCTATCCCTTTTCCAGTGCATCTTTCTGACCCAGGAATGAACCGGGGTCTCCTGCATTGCAGGCGGATTCTTTACCAACTGAGCTATCAGCGAAGCCCATGGAGTTTTTAGGCCTGCAACAAATACTTTTTGCAAATGGTAAGAAAAGAAAAGATTTATCAAGCTTTTAAAAATCCCCTACTCCCCTTTATATTTTAAATGTTGGCAGGGCTGGGGCAGAGGGAGGTGTGGGGAGTAAAAGACACGGGTTGCCGTCAAAATAGAACACGTGGGAATTTATTTTCTTTCTAAAAGCCCTCTGACTCTAACATTTTCAACAACACATTTTATTTAACGGACAAGATCGTCTGTACTATTTTTATTTTTTTTCCCCTGGTTTCAGCAGCAGTATCTGGAAACATGAACGATCCTGTGTACTGGTCAGTTTTCCCAAACCCAAACCCCCATGCCCTAATGCTTAACGAGCTGACGTCCCTGAAAAACCCCTGGTGACTCCCGCTGGAAGAATCTCAAGGAGCAGGGAGGCTCTTCTGAGTTACCGCGGGTGCTAACCTAGGGCAGGCGCTAGGACCGCCCGGACGCCCACAGGCAGCGCACTTCACCGCCCGTCAGAGGGGCTGAGCCGCCTCTGCTGTTACACAAGCGAGCAGGCAGCGGCAGTCACAGCTCAGCGTCCCTCCCCCTTCTGGTGGATCGGAAGGTATTTACTTGCTATTTATCATTCAGATTTTGGACACCGTCAATGTGCCTTTAGTGTTCACTGAATCTGATGCTCTGAAACGCTGTCCAGCACTTGTTGGCTCACTCTATTATTTTATGTCAATTTCCACAGCTGATGCAAGCAACAGTGCCATAGAGAAATGGGCTAGATATTTCCAGAGGCTGAGATCTGGAGGCATTTGGAGGTGTAAGTACATCGGTCACAGATTTCTAATGTGCTGGCTGTGTTAACTGTGTCTTCTGACCTTCTTTCCTCATTGAAGGAGCCCCACTGTAAGATGCCATCTGCATATTTCATTCACGAAGGAAGCACCAAGACGGTGACAGAAAGCCCTAATGATGGGCCTGAAACTCCACTTTGGAGTGGCTGTGGTTCCCTCTTCTAGCCTGTGGGTTTGCAAGAGAAGCTGGGTTTGCAACAGAGTTTTCATGGAGAAGAGCTTCTGCTCAGGGCTGCAGGCTGCTAGCTTACTGTCTGCTCTCTGTTTTCAAAGCTCAAAGATGGTCCTTTCTAATCATTGCGGTGGTGCAGTGTAGGAGTCTTTGTTATGCTTGGTTTATTTCCAGTTTCAAATACTCTTATCTTAAATGTGGATTACCAGAAAGCTGTGAAACCATTCTGTACCTCTCAGGGAAAAGCCATTGAAGAAAATTCGAGTTTGCTTTCTCTTGACCGTACTATACTCAATACTCCAATTAGTAGGTTACACACAGAGACATCAAAAAAAAAAAAAGAAAAAAAAAAATCTAGGATTCCCTTTCTTGTTCAACAATAAATCTGGTTATGTGTGATAAGGGAGTAGTTTGGCGTTAGAAAACCTAAAATGAAGATGACTGTACAGAAGAAAGTGGACATTCTCTCTAAGTATTTTACGAATCAATTGCAGTTGCTCTTTTAGGGCTTTGGTACCAATTTTATGCATTAAAAACTCCTTGAAAACTTTAACGCCTTGTCAAATTGTTGAGTTAGATGATTATTTTAGAAATTAGATCAAATTTAAGAATCTTATACCAAAATGTAATAAGTAGACATATTTATAAATCCATAAAATGTTGAGTTTTATTAATGGTCAATTCATAGAAAATTTTAAGGTAAACAGTGTCATTTAATTTATTTCAGGAAAGAAAATATCAAACTAAGACAAAGCAATTCATCAATAGTGAAAAAGTGACTTCAATGAAAATGGTTTTTAAAATAAGTTTTAAAAATAGTTTTAGTGGTTCAAAAATTAAGTACATTGTATTTTCAATATTGGAATGCCTTAAGTGAGATAAAAAATTATTTACATATTGAACATTTGAAAACAGTCGTAAAACTCTATTTTGTAGAAGGAAGAGGGACAGAGGATACAAGGGAGGGAAAAATTAAGTCTTATTTTATTGTTCCATACTTTGTATATTTTTAACATTCTGACTAAATATTTACTCTATAAATATGCTACCTATATTTTTCAAAATGTAACAAAAATTACAAATGTGTGTATTAGATAACTTGCAACATCATTAAATGCAAATGAATATAAGTATATAAAAATAGCATGCTAATATTGCTATGTAGTATTTCTTAAGCAGGGAAAATCTTTTTGAAGATAATGCCTTGCTTCTAGTGGAAATTAGCAAAATCAGATTGGGGTTAGTAATAGCCTTTCAATATTTTGTGATGCAAAAGTCATTTTGAAAGTTTATTTTTAGTTGGTATATCAAAATTCTGGATAGCTCTGTGAACATTCCGTAATAAAATATCTCCCTCTCTCTTTTAAAAACATTTTCTATATTCCAAGTTCAGAATGATGACTCGATTCTTCCAATTAATACTTAGTTTGAAAGTTCTTGCCCAACATAGGTTTTGCATCCTCGATCTTCAGTTTTATGTCATATTCATGCATGTCTTATCATAAATGATTTTTAAATAACTTCGTTATGTGTTCAGTCTAAAGACTCATTGAATTTAGTGATGATAGGGGGAAAAATCTTGAGAATATAGATCTTATTGGGAATTTGATATTTTTCTTAGAATCTGAACCTTCTTCCTGAATTTAAGTTCTAAAACTAAGTCCACTGGCTCAAATAAATTAAGACAGCACTTAACCGAAATCTTGAATTGCTGGCAAGCCAGTGGATCTTAAGCTGAAGAATAAAATGCCAAAGAGGAAACTAATTTGTTTAAGTGTGAAAGTAGTGACTATCTGGTGATGTTATCACTGAGGATAACCCCTTAGGCCTTGAGAAGTCTCCCTGCCTAGGAGATCCAGGTGAATGTCAATATTGTCTATGTTTACTAAGTAAGGTAGAGATTTCTAAAAGATTCATTTTGAATACACATTTTTATTTAAAGAGCTTCAGCAGATAGCAAATCCAGTCATACCAATTTTGCCCACAGAAATATGAATTTTTTTCTAAAGAATATAGTATATTTGGTATGGAAATGGTGCTTAGTAAGACATTTAAGAAAGAAATAAAAAATAGCTTTTACATGATTAAACCACCTACAAGAAACTAGTGTAAAGAAAGAGAAGACACATCCGCTCAGTTTACTTTTATTTTGGTTTTCTGAGCACCTGTGTTTTGAGTAAGGAAAGATGTCTCCTAGTAGAAGCGGCAGAAAACGCCTTTGGGGGCTGACTTCCAGTGGGAAGCCGTGGGAAGCACTTTGTTGCTGTTCAGTCGCTCAGTTGTGTCTGACTCTTTGCAACCCCATGGACTGCAGCATGCCAGGCCTCCCTGTCCTTCACCATCTCCCGGAGCTTGCTCAAACTCATGTCCATTGAGTCGGTGATGCCATCCAAGCATCTCATCCTCTGTTGCCCCTTCTCCTCCTGCCTTCTATCTTTCCCAGCATCAGGGTCTTTTCTAATGAGCCTGCTCTTCGTATCAGGTGGCCAAAGTATTGGAGCTCCAGCTTCAGCATCAGTCCTTCCCATGAATATTCAAGATTGATTTCCTTCAAGATTGGCTGGTTTGATCTCCTTGTGTTTACTGAAACCAATGTAAAGAAATGACAAGTCATCCTTCTCAATTTGTCCTGAAAAGTGATTCCAGTGCTAACCTGAGTTTTTCAGAATCTGTTGGCCAATATGCAAGCGACAATAAATAGGAATTATATGTAATTTGAGAATTTATTTGATATCTAAATATGATTTTCCCTTATTAAAGACCTAAAGGAAAGGCTACAAGAGGGTATCGATGGCAGGCCATGTCCACAGCAGTTACAGCTGTGCAAACAAGAGGGATAAATTACGTCTTTTGCTGGAATTTGGCAATAGAAGTAAGCGATTATCCATATAATCACTTTTTCAGAAGAAGCTTTTCTTGAAAGCAAAGATCTTGCTGTTTATAGAAATTGATTTTACGAATAAAGAAATGTTTGTAGGCGCAGAAAGCTTTTAAATAGATGAGACACAGCCTTTGGGTATAAAAGGGTCACTAATAATATGAAATACATGCCATGCAGTGTTGATAAACTGATTTATCCAAACATTAATCGTCCCTACTGGTTCTCACAACTGGAACTGATGTAAATGTGTTGTGTCTTTCAGTCACTAAGTTGTGTCCCACTCTTTATGACCACATGCAATGCAGCACGTCAGGCTTCCCAGTCCTCCATTATCTCCCGGAGTTTGCTCAAACTCCTGTCCATTGACTCAGTGATGCCATCCAACCATCTTATCCTCCGTTGCCCGCTTCTCCTCCTGCCCTCAGTCTTTCCCAGAATCAGGGTCTTTTCCAGTGACTGGGCTCTTTGCATCAAGTGGTAAAAGTATGAAGCTTCAGCTTCAGCATCTGTCCTTCCCATGAATATTCAGGATTGATTTCCCTTAGAATTGACTGGTTTGATCTCCTTGCAGTCCAAGGGACTCTCGAGAGTTTTATCCAACATCACAGTTCAAAAGCATCAATTCTTCGGTGCTCTTTATGGTTCAACTCTCACATCCATATTTGACTACTGAAAAAACCATACCTTTGACTATACAGACTTTTGTTGGCAAAGTGATGTCTCTGCTTTTTAATATACTGTCTAAGTTTGTGATAGCTTTTCTCCCAAGGAGCTAGAGTATTTTAATTTCATGGCTGCAGTCACTGTCCACAGTGATTTTAGAGTCAAGAAAATAAAATCTGCCCCTGTTTTGTGAGACACCACTAATAGATGCTCATTCCCTACCCCTAGGTCTTTTATTTGAGGGAAGGAATTAAAAACTCGAAGGAAACTTGACAGATATTAATCATGATTTCTTAAGTGTTTAAGTTGCAAATGAGCTTTGCTTTTCCTCCACATATAAGATAATAACTCTAGTTTGTGCTTTAGAATCAGTATAAAATTTTATTGGCAAAGGATTTAATATTTTTGGATCCTCTTTTTAAATAGTTATTTATAGGTTTTTCAGTGTAAGCCAGGGACAGACTTTAGACCAGTAAACAAGATATGTCCACCATTCATGGTCTCCATCATTCCATCATTTTGTGAAGGGAAATAGGCAACAAGCACTTATTATGAGGGAAACACATGATTATTAAAGTTCTTTTAAAATTATTATTATAGCTTCTTTCAGATAAACCAGAATAGATCTGATAGTTACTAACTTGAAAATGAGAAGAGAGTGCTATGATAAGGAATGACTTGGTGGCTTTTTTAGATGTGGTTGTCTAGAAGGTCTGCTGAAAAGGTGATGTATCATCAGGGACCCCAGTAAAAGCGGCAGCCAAGAAGAGAGGAGCACGTGCTATCATAGAAAAAGTGTAGACTGTTGCAAACCTGCCACCGTTTAAATCCTTTCTACGTCATTCTTAAACCTTGACATCTGGAGAATTCCACCCCCTTGATAAAAACTTTACAGAATTTTGAGAACAATGACCTTTTCATCACAGAGTTTTGAGAAGAATGAGGTAACATGTTGGATGTCCAGAGCAAATTTAAATTTCCATAATAATTTATGAAGTACTGACACAGCTTTATGAATTCACTCCTTGGAGTATCTAGTCAAATAAACAAGTGTTGGACTATTTTATCACTCCTGTGCCCCTTCCTTTAAATTGGTGATTCTGTATCACATGGAGAAAAGATAACATGCCCACAAACAGCAGAAAAAAAGAGCATCGCTCCTGAAATTCCCGTAGACCAAGTCTCCTTGAGGAGCTTTGTTAGAAGCATTCATGGTAGATTTTTGATCATCTCCTCAGAAACCACCAACACGGTGCTTGATGGGGATTAATTAAGGTGCTGTTCCTCCCAGGGAATGCCAGACTGAGATGACCACACCCAAGAAACTTAGACACATGTGCCCTAGCTGGAGTGTGCTCGCTGGGCTTGGCATGTCAACCACAGGTTCTTGCGGAGTTCAGTGAAATGAGCGTGGTGCCTCCCAGTGCCCGGCGCAGGGTACACGCGCCGGGCGAGGAGGGGAGTTCTTTGATGAAAACGATAGTTTGATGGTACTTGGAGTGACTCACACCTAAACAGTTTTGGAGTTTTGTCATCTCATCAGTGTGCAGCCCTAAAATATATACGTGTGCACAAACGGCTGCAGGTATGCGTCTGTGTGTATATATGTGTATACATTGTGTGTATATATATGTGTATACATTGTGTGTGTATATATGTGTATACATTGTGTGTGTATATATGTGTATACATTGTGTGTGTATATATGTGTATACATTGTGTGTGTATATATATGTGTATACATTGTGTGTGTATATATATGTGTATACATTGTGTGTGTATATATGTGTATACATTGTGTGTGTATATATGTGTATACATTGTGTGTGTATATATGTGTATACATTGTGTGTGTATATATGTGTATACATTGTGTGTGTATATATGTGTATACATTGTGTGTATATATATGTATATATACACATTCCAGTGAGCTACATCTGCATGATAACCAAATAAATCAATCATTGGTTTATAATAAGTCCACAATCCTGATTCTGAGGCCAAAATTCTATTGTGTTTACTCTGATAACTATGGGTAAATTCTCATTCTCAAGATTGCAGTTGACTCATAACCGGTCTATATTGCAATATCCTATATTTTTAATACATAAATATTTCAATCACCATAAAATAAATACAGACCAAATCCATTATTGATGTAATCCCAAAATGATTCATCTGCATCATAAATATTATAGGTTTTATCCTTTTATATGTTGTTTTAATTATTATTTTGCTTTTCACTTCTTTTATAAATATGTATTTTTTTAATCTTAGACTGTAGAACTTTGTATGACCCATTACAGACCATTTTAATGCTATGCTTTAGAAAAGTTTAAATTAGTCTCAATTTTCTATTTGTCAAAATTTCTAGCTAGATCAAAATTCCATTTCAGGTCCATAGCAGCTTTGTTCTCAATCTGAAAAGTGCAGAGAGACTTTCTGTCTCAGTGTAGCATATACTGTTTGATAAAGAATGACGTTATTTCATGTCATGACAAGGAAAAAACTCTAGGAAAGGTACAAATCTTGTATCATTCTATGCGTATGTTAAAAGTTATATATCTAAAGAACAAATAGCTCAATTAAAGAGCAATTGCTCCTAAGTGATCATCTAAATGGTGTCTTTTCATTTTGAATGGATCCCTCTCATTGTGCAATTAAAAGATGGTATATTCCAAGTCTGTTCAAGTTCTTTTCAGAAAGTTAAAGATTCCTTCTTTCAATAATATTCTGTCTCAATATATTAAACTTTTATGTAATCAAACTTCTCAGTTTTAGAATATTTAAAGTGACGTTTATAAAGGCCTTTAGAAATCTTGGTCTACCACCTCCAGTTTAGAGATGACCATCCTGAAGTTCTAAGTGGTCAGATCACAAGAAACCATGCTTTATATTTTTCAACTGGACTTACTATATCAGCATATAGTTTGTAAAAGTATAATTTCAAAATGTAAAATTACAACTTTTGGGCAAATATAAAATGGATTATGTATAACAATTTGCATTCTTAAATTTATATATTTATTAAAATTTATATACATATCCATTTATAAACTAATATACATATCCATTGCTTAAATGTGTATGTATATACATTTTATTTAATTCATTAATTAATGAAGGATATCAGTATCATATTTGAAAAGCATTTAAAAAACAGAGGCTATATTCACAATTTTAAAAAGAAGTATTAGGGTAAGATTGTGGAGTTTAAAAAAAAATCTTTGGGATTATCTGTTTCATCAGACAAAAATTATTTGCATTTCTATGAGACATAAACCTAAAAGTTAGCAGTAACTTGACTAAATCTAGGACTTTTAACCAGTATTAAACAGTGGGATGAACTAAGTCCCTTTTCTTAGACAGGGTCAATATATTACTGAAGGTACTTTCTGTTCATCATTTTGCCTTAGTTCTATAATTCAGGTCAGATATTGACCAACTAAGCCTGTTTGCCAAGTCCAGCGCATCAGCTTCTTGTAAGTGAGATCTTATTGGAGCACAGCTTTGCCTTGATTATTTCCAAAGGCGTGTCGAGAGTGTTAATTTACTGTAGCTGCCTGCTAGTCTTTGCTTTAAGTTCTTACAGTATTGAGCAACCACGAGTGCCACAAAATTTACTTCCATCTGGAAATTTTCATAAGGAATCTTAAGTTGAGCTTTTTAGAATTTTGTTTTAGTTCCACTTCTACTGTGAGGCTAGGAAACCAACCCCAGAAGACTCTTTCCACTAGATTTCACCTGCAATACCTTTGCTTTTAGGTGAAATCTTCTCTTTTAGAGTTCCCTCAAATTTGCTGAGGTCCCTAGTGTGCTGAAAGTAACCTTTTTACTATCTGGGAGCTTGGGAAAGTTGTCTAAGCCATGTGGGTTTAGAAGCCTATCCCTGAGGGTCTGTTCTTTGAAGAGTACTTGGTGTTGTCCTTATATGAGGCTCTGGGACTGACCGCCTTTGTTGAAGTCACCAAATCAAGCCCATAGCTTACAGCAGAGCCTCAGGCAGGCAGCAAGAAGCAGAGAGCTGTTTGATAATGAGACTAATGGGCTGTGGTCAATTTATGACGACAACCAGTGACGTCAGAAGCAGAGGGGAACAGAATTCTTTAATAGGCTTTCATAATGGTTTGACCAATGCTTTCTCTGAGGAAAAAGAACATATTATGGAAGGCACCAAAGAATCTCCAGAGCCTTCCCTCCAAAGCATCTAGTTTCCAAAATACTTTTATTAATATTTTATCTATGCAAATTAGGCTAAAGAAGTCTGAATCTCTATTTGATTTTGCAATTCTTCCCATGCAGCTCTTATATAATAAGGTTGTACTTATTATTAACTATGAAACTGACAAACAAACCTAATTATTTCTAGCATTTTTTTCACTTTTATAAAGAAATAAATCTTTGTGATTATCAGGTGTTCTCTGAGAAATCTCAAAAATAATTTTACAAGTGAATTTTAGGGGCTTTCAAGGGTGACCTCCAAAGCTACTAAAGTCTAATTTTATGATCATGCCTCTCTGGAAAATATAAAATGAACAAATGTCAGCAATTTCACATAATTTATTGTTTAATAAGGAAACCAGATGTTACAATGACTTTGGAGAAGATGTGAGATATTTTATATATATATATATATATGTATGGAAATTAAGAAAGGTATGTGAAAGTAAAATTATTGCATCAGATTTATACATATATATGTGAAAATCTCTCAGTTGTGTCCGACTCTTTGTGACCCCATGGACTGTAGCCCACCAGGCTCCTCTGTCCATGGGATTAGCCAGGCAAGAATACTGGAGTGGTTTGCCATTTACTCCTGCAGGGGAGCTTCCCAACCCAGGGATCTCTTAAATTGGCATTTACTGCTATGCTACCTGGGAAATCCCAAATATGGCTATTAAAATTTAGCTCAAATTAATTAAAATTGGACATATTAAAACTCTGAGGTCCTCAGTCACACTGTCCACTTTTCACGTGCTTGGTGGTTGTATGGGCTTACTGGCTAGTACTGAGTGGCTTCCGTACTGGGCAGCATTTCTATCTTCTTGGAAATTTCTCTGAGACAGCACTGTGCCTGCCTAGACAATCCTTAGGCAGTCATTGACCCTTTATGATGCTAAACAGTTAAGTTCCCCACCATTTGCCTTATTTTCAAATTTCAGAAAAATCTTGCGACAGTTTTTTTAATTGTGACAGAATTTATAACCATCTAAAAATAAAACTCAATAGTAAAGGACTGCTATCCAAATAGGCTTTATATATAGTATGATCGGGGCTTCCCAGGTGGCTCTAAAGTAAAGAATTTGCTTGCCAATGCAGGAGACGCAAAAGAAGCAGGTTGGATCCCTGGGTCGGGAAGATTTCCTGGAGGAGGAAATGGCAACCCACTCCAGTATTCTTGCCTGGGAAATTCCATGGACAGAGGAGCCTGGTGCTCTACAGTCCATGGGTCAGCAAAGAGCTGGACAAGACTGAGAGACTATCCTGCCAAAACAGGATAATTATATGATACTTCATATATTTTGGTAGCAATGCACTTTAGAGAAATGCACACAATGATACCTACCAAAATATGTATCATCAAATGACTAAATTTGGTTCAGTTAGGAAACCATAAGAGCTGGGATGTTGTGAATGTTTCTGATAAACAAGAGGAGGGTCAAAACAGAAACAGGACAGCCATAGTATCTAAGGAAAATTTTGCCTTTTGCATCACATAGCATTTTATTTTTCTGTGCTTAATTATGATAAATGGAATTGCACATATTTCCATGAAAGTAACTTCTGTGTTAAATAGAACCTAGGTTTTACACGAATGCTCAGTAGTGCAGAAGGAAAACAAACATTATCAAACTAGGATACTATTTTAAAATTGTGAGAATTACTTATGTAACAGAGAACTGCTTTATCTTGGATTTCTCATTAGCAAAATGAAAGCATTAGTTCCCTGAGTTTCTTTATTGTAAATCTGTAAATGTAAATTTAATTTATCAATCTAATAGCTCTTAGTGGCTATTGTACAAACAAGATGGAAACAGTATCTGCCCATATAGAGGGTGCAGACTGGTAAGGGAGGCAGAAAATAAACACACTAATAATTAATTGCAAACACTGTAAGTTTTGTGAAGAAGTATCCTGAGAGCATATGAGGGGACACTCTTTCCTAGTCTGTTGGGATTGGAGCTGGGTATGTATCTGAAGGTGTGCAGTCAAGAGAGTCATCTTTAAGAAAGTGATGTGTAAATCAGGATGTAGAGGATAAGGAGGGATTTTCTAGGTAAAGGAGAGTCATGGAGGATTGAACATTTCTTAAAGGAAACGTCATATAGAAGGTCACTGACCAAGGAGGTAACATGAACATTTGAGAGTTCAAATGGATGAAGATGTGATGACTTGAACTGTTTTTCCAATGTTATTTTTCCCTTTTTGGCCTAAAGAAAGAGTACAGATTGGCACAGATTACCTTTTTATATCAAATTGCGACAAGGAAATACCTAAGTAGATAAAATCCTTGCGACCTACTTCTCATGCAGAATTGCCCAAAACGTGTCCCTCTGAGGAAGAAAGCTGCTTTTAGAGCACTCAACTTGACCTTCCGCTAAGGCCTAAAATGGAAGAGGTCAGTTTCTAATCACGTCTTAATGTACTGCTTCACTGTTGACTCTCTGGGCTGTTTATGCAAACAGAATTTCTTATAAATAAAAGTGAAGCCTTGGATAGGCTTATTGACTTTGGGTATAACTGCAGGTCTTGAGGTAATCAGAGAAAAAGAGTTACTCTCATTGCCTGGGACAATAACCAAATGGCAACCCACTTAAGTATTCTTGCTGGGGAAATCCCATGGACAGAGAAGCCTGGTGGGCTACAGTCCATGGGGTTGCATCGAGTCGGTCATGACTGAGCAAACACACACAATGTCTGAATAATTCAACCTTTATTTATAGTATCAATTACAGATCATCCACATTCAGATACATAGATGGCATTGTATTTGATTACAGAATTTTAGATTAGATAATGAATGGATGGATCAAAATTTTCTTTTGAACTTTATCTGGAACATTATCTTGGCATCATCTTTCTTCCTGCCCACACACGTTTCATGATGTGTTTGTCCCACCATTATAAATTCACTGCTGTATTTGATATTTTTTCTAGAATATGACTGCATAATAATCTCTATTTCCAACACTTAACATATTGCTTGGCCAGTGATGTTCAGTATGTGTTTATTAGGAGACCAAGATAATCATGATGGTGTGATCACTCACCTAGAGCCAGACATCCTGGAATGTGAAGTCAAGTGGGCTTTAGAAAGCATCAGTATGAACAAAACTAGTGGAGGTGATGGAATTCACCTCATGGAATTCCAGCTATTTCAATGGAATTTGATGGAATTTGAGCTATTTCAAATCCTAAAAGATGATGCTGTGAAAGTGCTGCACTCAATATGCCAGCAAATTTGGAAAACTCAGCAGTGGCCACAGGACTGGAAAGGGTCAATTTTCATTCAAATCCCAAAGAAAGGCAATGCCAAAGAATGCTCAAACTACCACACAATTGCACTCATCTCACACGCTAGTAAAGTAATGCTCAAAATTCTCCAAGCCAGGCTTCAGCAATACATGAACTGTGAACTTCCAGATGTTCAAGCTGGTTTTAGAAAAGGCAGAGAGAGGAACCAGAGATCAAATTGCCAACATCCGCTGGATCATGGAAAAATTAAGAGAGTTCCAGAAAAACATCTATTTCTGCTTTATTGACTATGCCAAAGCCTTTGACTGTGTGGATCACAATAAACTGTGGAAAATTCTGAAAGAGATGGGAATACCAGACCACCTGACCTGCCTCTTGAGAAACCTATATGCAGATCAGGAAGCAACAGTTAGAACTGGACATGGAACAACAGACTGGTTCCAAACAGGAAAAGGAGTATGTCAAGGCTGTATATTGTAACCCTGCTTATTTAACTTCTATGCAGAGTACATCATGAGAAACGCTGGGCTTGAAGAAGCACCAGCTGGAATCAAGATTGCTGAGAGAAATATCAATCACTTCAGATATGCAGATGACACCACCCTTATGGCAGAAAGTGAAGAGGAACTCAAAAGCCTCTTGATGAAAGTGAAAGAGGAGAGTGAAAAAGTTGGCTTAAAGCTCAACATTCAGAAAACGAAGATCATGGCATCTGGTCCCATCACTTCATGGGAAGTAGATGGGGAAACAGTGGAAACAGTGTCAGACTTTATTTTTCTGGGCTCCAAAATCACTGCAGATGGTGACTGCAGCCATGAAATTAAAAGACGCTTACTCCTCGGAAGGAAAGTTATGACCAACCTAGACAGCATATTCAAAAGCAGAGACATTACTTTGCCAACAAAGGTCCGTCTAGTCAAGGCTGTGGTTTTTCCTGTGGTCATGTATGGATATGAGAGTTGGACTGTGAAGAAGGCTGAGCACCGAAGAATTGATGCTTTTGAACTGTGGTGTTGGAGAAGACTCTTGAGAGTCCCTTGGACTGCAAGGAGATCCAACCATTCCATTCTAAAGGAGATCAGTCCTGGGTGTTCTTTGGAAGGACTGATGCTAAAGCTGAAACTCCAGTACTTTGGCCACCTCATGTGAAGAGCTGACTCATTGGAAAAGACTCTGATGCTGGGAGGGATTGGGGGCAGGAGGAGAAGGGGACGACAGAGGATGAGATGGCTGGATGGCATCACTGACTCGATGGATGTGAGTTTGAGTGAACTCCGGGAGTTGGTGATGGACTGGGAGGCCTGGCGTGCTGCTATTCATGGGGTTGCAAAGAGTCGACTGAGACTGCAAACACTACTGAGCGACTGAGCTGAACTGAAGCAAGTGAATTTTCCCCCTGGTGGCTTACCTGGTAAAGAATGGCTTCCCTGGTGGCTCAGCTGATAAAGAATCTGCCTGCAATGGGGGAGACTTGGGTTCTATGATTGGGGTTGGGAAGATCCCCTGGAGAAGGGAAAGGCTACCCACTCCGGTATTCTGGCCTGGAGAATTCCATGGACTGTATCGTCCATGGGGTCACAATGAGTCAGACACGACTGAGCGACTTTCACAAGCAAGTGAATAAATGAAGGATTGTAGATTTATAAATATATCAAGAAAAAGAAAAAGACCTTAAAATATCTGGTTGAATCTCTTAAAAAAGTTTTTCATCATATATGGAAGTAAGTTAATAGTATCTAATTTATTTGATTAAATAATATTGATGAGGCAAGCGCTTTTCAAGGATGGTATTATCAATCTCATGAACAACATTCAACTTTTATTGAATGCCTCTTCAGTACAAGTACAAGTGCAAGTCACTCAGTCGTGTCTGACTCTTTGCGACCCCATGGACTCTACAGTCCATGGAATTCTCCAGGCCAGAATACTGGAGTGGGTAGGTAGCCTTCCCTTCTTTGGTACAAATCAGCCATAAAAAATTAGAGGTATCAGGCATGGTTCTTACCTTCTAGGAATTTGTGACAAAATTGAAAAGCAAAGGTATTTGCTTAAAAATATTATGTCTAATATAGAAAACGTGCATGTGTGTTCACGATAAGTCATTTCAGTCGTGTTTGACTCTTGCGACGCTATGGACTGTAGCCCGCTGGCTCCTCTGTTCATGGAATTCTCTAGGCAAGTATATTGGAGTGGGTTGCCATGCCCTCCTCCAGGGGACCTTCCAGACCCAGGGACTGAACCCAAGTCTCTTATGTCTCCTGCACAGGCAGGCGGGTTCTTGACCACTAGCACCACCTGGGAAGCCCCATAGGAAATGTGTACTGGAAGTCAACTGAGGACAATAAAAAGTGAGAGATGCCAGAGTTAGGAAGGTTAACAGCAAGGACATTCTGAAAGCCAGGTAACATTCAAAGTCACAAGAGGGAAGAGATTTCATCAAACACTAAGCTCCTCTAATTGTTCATCGATGACTAACCACTGACTCATAATCTTGTCCTTTCCCATATATTTCTCACTATTTTATAGCTGACTGCCTTTGAAGACATTATTTATATCTTCCACATAAAAACAACTGAAAAAGAGAATGAAATTAGTATCTGTTGACCACCTACTATATCCCAGACATTGTAGTCAGAATTTTATATAATATATCCCTACCTCAAACATTTTTTAGAACATAAACACATTCACAATGTTTTTTAAAGATTTAAAAATATTTTTATCTGCATCTTTTATGACAGAGCCTAACCTGGACAAGAACCTTTTTTCCCCCATAAAACAACTTTCTTGTGGTGTACTTACAGAAAACAAAGACTTATTTTATATTCACAGCTTAATGGGTCTTGCCAAATGTATACTCCTTTATGTTCAATCAAGATAGAGAATATTATCTTCAACCCCCAAATTCCCTGATGTTCTTTTGCAACCCGTCTTGGCCTTAGACTGCTTCTGATATGCTGTTGGTCATTGTAAGTTCATTTGACTTATCAGGAATTACATCTAAGTGCAATTATATGGTCTGTACCCTTTTGTATATGGCTTGTTTCATATGGAATGTTTTTGAAATTCACCCAGGTCCTTGCATGTAGAGGTGGTTAAAGATTTTTGTTTTTAATTTCTTAGTAGTATTTCACCTTATGAATATATTGCAGTTTGTCTATCCATTCTCCTGCTGATGGGCATTTACATAGTTTTCATTTGGGAGGATGATAAAACTGGAGTGAACCTTGATTTTCAAGGCTTTGTGTGGAAATGTGTCTTTATCTCTCCTGGTGAGCACGTGAGAGTGGCATTGCTGAGCTATATCCCCAGTGCACATTTCGCTTTGTGTTTGGGGCATTTTGCTTTTCCAGCAGAAATGTATGAGAGGTCCAGTTTCTCCTTATCTTCACTAGTACCTGATATTGTTAATATTTTCACGTTAACTTCCCTGTTGGTGCGTAGTGGTATCTCACTGTAAATTTAATTTGCATATCAAATTAAATCCATCTCTGACAGACTAATGGTATTGAGCATCTTTACTTGGGCTCATTAGACATTTGTTTGTCTTCCTTTGAGAAGTATCTATTCAGATCTTTTGCCCACTTTTGTGTTAAGTTGCTTGTGAGAGAGTGGTAAGAGTTCTCCATGTTTTATGGATGCAAATCCTTTGTAAGATACACGTATTACAGATCTATTCTCTCCTTCTATGTCTTTTTTAAAAAGAAGACTCATTTTTAGGGCAGTTTTAGGGTCATCCCAAAGTTAAGAGGTAAGTACCAAGAGTTCCCATATATCCCCTCTCCCATTATCAACATCCTCCACAAAAGTAGCACGTTCGTTAGTTGATGAGCTACACTAACACATCATTGTCACTCCGAGTCCATTGTTTACCTTAGGGTTCACTCTTGTTTTACATTCTATGGGTCTGAAAAAAATACATAATGACTTATGTCCGTTGTTACAGCATCACGAGGACTATTCTCACTGCCCTAAAGTCCTCTGTTCTGTGCCTGTTCGTCCTTGCCCTCTCAGACCTCCACAGCCACTGAACTTTTTATTGTCTCCATAGTTTTGCCTTTTCCAGAATGTCATATAGTTGCAATCACGTGGTGTGTAGCCTTTGCAGATGGGCTTCTTTCACTTAGTTATATGCAGATAGGTCTCGTCCATGCCTTCTCATAGCTTGATAGTGCATTTCTCTTTAGTGCTGAATAATATTTCATTGTCAAGATGTACCACGGTTTATTCATTTACTTACTAAAGGGTATCTTGGTTGCTTCCAAGTTTTGGCAATTATGAATAAAGCTGCTGCAAACATCCATGTGCAGATTTTGCATGGACATAAATTTTCAATTCATTTGAATAAATACCAAGGAGGAAGCATGATTACTGGATTGTATGATGAGAGTGTGTTTAGTTTTGATTGCCATTTTATTTTCATAGGTTTCTTTTTTTTTTTTTTTTTTACTAAGAGCAGTAGGTTTTAATTTGATACAGTCCCTTTTACCTCTTTTTGTCTTTTATGGTTTGCACATGGTCTGGTGGCAATTTCACATGTCTAGAGGGAGAATTCACCCCATGCTTAATACTATTAAAGTTCAGTTACTTGATTGACTCTACATGAGGCAGTAATATTGAGGATTATCGCATAAGAGTGATTTTATCTTATACATTTATTAACCAGTGCTCTGGATAATGAAGTGATTCATAGGCACTGTCCTCCTAACTGCCTGAATGTCAAAGCAGAAAGAGTTATAGAGTTGCGGGGTCAGGAAGGAAATGATAAGACATCCTTTCCATCCATTGGATAAACACTTTAACAGTCAGATCATTTGTCTAATGCACATTTCCAGAACCTGTTTTCATCATAAGCAGCAATGTAGCATAACTCATCTGGATGTTAGAGCAGGAAAAGAAATAAGAACCATCTCTCCTTTTTGTTATTATAAGATGCCTGCCTGACTTTCCACAGCTTAGCAGTGGGACATTTGCAGTCAACATATCACTTGATTTCAAGTAGAATCATGCCTTGGGAGCGGCTAAATGGTCCTCTGGGCAGAGTGGGAGCCTTCTAATCAAACGAAGCCCAGGCATGTATGCTAGGCTAGCAGAGTGAGCAGGTCACTGAAATGTCCTGAGCCACGGTTTCCATCATCTGTAAGATGTGAAGATTTGAGTATATACATCGAAATATAGCAGGCTCTCACTAGATGGGTCTTTTTTTTTTTTTTTTTTTTTACTAATTGGTGATATAAATAATGAATTAGAGGGAAATTTTATTTCTGATGCATTTTTTATCATTAGAAGAAAGAGAACTGACAAATTCAGGACAAACATATCAAGATTAAAAACTTGGTCTTTGTTTTCCATAAATCCCACCTAGGTTTTTACTCATGATCATAACCTAATTGTGGTATTGTTTTTCACAAGAAGCATGTCTTAGAAGAGATGGATATTGAATTATGTTATTACTATACAAAACCAGAGAACAAAGTGGCATCACAATTATTTTCAAATCTTAGGCAAACAGATATTATTGAGGGACCATGTTTTTCTATGAGACCTCTTAAAATTTTGAATAATAAATTACCCTGCTGATTCAAAACCCAAACAATAAGGCTACACCAAGAAGGCTTAACCTCCACTGTTCCCCCCATCTGGAAAGTTCTCCTTACCTTGTTCCCTAAGCTAATCAGTTTTATTACCTACTCTGTTTTTTAAGTCAATTTGAACAAATATGGGCTTCCCTGGTGGCTCAGACTGTAAACAATCCTCCTGCAATGCAAGAGACCTGGGTTCAGTCCCTGGGTCAGGAAGATCCCCTGGAGGCAAGCATGGCACCCCACTCCAGTACTCTTGCCTGGAAAATCTCGTGGACAGAGGAGCCTGGTGGGCTACAGTCCACGGGGTCGCAAAGGGTCGTACATGACTGAACGACTAAGCACATAGACAAAAGTTAGTATACTGCATACTCTGTTGTACATGTAGCTTAAAAAAATATATGTGTAGAAATTAACATATCATCCTTACAGGGTGGCCATGCTAAGATTCTGTGTAGCATTCCAACCTTATTGTATGTGCTGCTGAAGCAAAAACCCTGCAAGTCCTTTGCTAAATAAAAAAAGTGACCTACCTCTCCACCTTGATGACTCAGTTCGCTTCTTGCCTAGAGGCAGAAAGTGGCAACAGGTAAGAACTCAAGGCCCCTGGAATTTTTGAAGACATAATTCTAGCATGTAACTGCTCAGGGAAAGAGGCTCTGGGAATTCTGATGTTCTTCCCTCTGGCATAATCAGTCTTGAGGGGTTGGTTTTAGCCTGCAGGCTTATGCTACAAATAGAAGTATGTTTCAGCCTAAAAGTTAATGCGGCTTTTCATTGAAGAGTGAATGTTTTCATGTGTAAAACTTGAAAGGGAAAAGTGTCTAATATAGTCTTACCTCCTGATTAGAGGAAGTGACTGGAAGGAAATCCTTCTAAGGCAATTGCTTGTAGTGCCGACTTACTTGTCACCCTGGAGGAAGCTATAAGCTTCTTGGAACACTGTCTCCCGAGAACATACAGGAGAGGCCTTTCTCTGAGTCATAATGACGGGTGTAGCACGGTGTTGGAGACGCTGTCATAACTGAAGTTTATTTGGTAGCTAAAAGTTCTGAATTCAGTTTCGTCTTTGAGTTTATAAGCATCCCAGCTTGTTTTTCAAAAATCTAAAAGCACTTGTATACAATATACATGTATACATATGCCTTACAACAATGGAAGGCAGGAGCAAGTCAGGGTCAGATATACAAATGTTAAAAAGTATAAGGTCACCTAAGTCATTCATAATTTATTTACTGAAAATTTATTTATATTATATCATATTATATATTATGTATGCTTATGATATGATATATGATATGACTTATATGTGGAATCTAAACAAGTAATACAAATGAACTTATTTACAAAACAGAAATAGACTGTACAGACGTAGAAAACACACTTATGGTTACCAAAGGAGAAAGAGGGGAGGGATAGATTAGGAGTTTGGGATTAACAGATACCTACTATATAAAAAATAGGTAACAACAAGGACCTTCTGTGTAGTTCAAGGAACTATAGCCAACATTTTTAATAATCTGTAATGAAAAAGAATAGACATCTACATGTATGTACAACTGAATCCCTTTGCTGTTCACCTGAAACTATACTTCAATTAAAAACAATAATGATTAAGAAAAGAATTCACCTGTTATTTCCTCAATAGATTTACCTTTATTTCTGTTTTACTTCTGCTAGTCATCAGGTTCATTTGCATTTACTGAGTGCAAAGCAGGTCTGTAAAAGAACAGGTGCCCTGAAGACAGGCGTAAACCCGTCTGGTGGCCACTGTTTCTGGGTTGCTAGATTGTAAGAGAGAACCGGGCAAGCCACGAGGAGCAACAGCGACTTAAACATCAAGACCAAGTGTTCTCAGTTGTGTAACATCGTGGTTTCCTCTGCAGATAGTGGCTCCATCCCAGGACATTGTTGGCAGGGCTCATCTTCTCAAGAATGTGTAAGGAAACCCTGTAAGTTTTACATCCATGTCAACTCATACTATAGGGACAACGGCTGGCAGAAATCAGACCCAGTTCTACTTTTGGAAGCCACAGGGGCTGGCTATCCTCAAAAGTGTCCTTCCACCAGGATTTTTTAGCAATCTAGACAGAAACAGAATAATTTTCCTTCTTGGTCCTGTGTAACATCATTTCTTCAAGTGTGCAAGGACATCACCCTTATTGTCTGTACCAAGTATGGCACATCCGGCCCCTTATTCTGGACTAGCGTGTGAAGTATCATTCAGCCTAGCATGTTACTCTGCTTTTGCATGCTGTGGTTTTCAAGATTCTACATCCTCATAACTGACTTATGAGTTTTTTTAGTAGAGGTATTCCATTTTCAGTCAATAAATATTGAGTGCAACTATGTGCCAGATCCTCTTCTAGGGGCCAGGGATAGAATCCCCTGATATTCTGGAGCTTTGGGAAGGATAACGAATATACAAGTCTATACTTGTTAGCAGGGGATAATTAAAGAAGAGAAAGGGCTGAGAGAGTGTGACTGATTTAGGGTGAATGAGGAGGGAAGGAAACCCTGACCTGCCATCCTTGGGGAGTAACTTGAGTTCAGTGAGTGAACGAGCTACATAGATAACAAATGCAGGAATGGCGGATGGCAGATGCCCTGGGCTTTGCCTGGGACTGTGTTTGCCATATTCAAAGAAGAGCAAGGAGGTACCATGGATGGAAAAATATGTGAGGAGAGAAACAGGAGAGGCGATCAGACACACAAGCAAGAGGCTGAATGGGGAGCATGAATGATTTCATGGAACTGTGGCCTTTATGGCAAGTGAGGTGGGAAGCCATTGAGGGGAGGTGGAGCAAGGAGAGACTGGAGACGTCACGTCAGTGTCTCACTCTGAGGGCCAGGGAGCAAGGGTAGAAACGGAGAGCTCACTTCCAAGGCTGTCACAGTACTCTAGGCGAAAGAGAATAGTGGTTGCAACCAGTAGCTAGAGGACTCAGTCTGACTTAATTGATATCCAGTAAACATCTCTCAAGAGAATTTGGGCCAAGCAATGTGCCCGAGTCTGTGCTATTAACCACTGAACTGTTTGTAAAAAATAAAACAGTAAGTGAATGTTATAATGATGAAATAGATTGATTTCATTCATGTAAAAGTTTTTGAGCCATGGCTACACCTCTTAGACAACTTTTATTGGATCCCTTCAGGATGATTACCAGATATGGGTTTTTAATATTGCTTTTACTTTTCCTAACTCATTTCAGGACAGAGTTCTTATTTATTTTTATCACAAAACATGATAAAAAAGTCTTCTTAGAGAAGATGAAAGCTATTTTTTCTTCCTTTAAAGTTTGGACTGCAAAGATAATAATAAATAAAGCAAAATGATAATTAATACTAGAACTATGAGACCCAGATCATAGGTTTGCCTGTATCTCATCACCTATGGTCTAGACCTATTAGCCTGTTTCTGTCTATAGGAGGATGCATGGACATATCAGAACCAATGCCATCTGGGGAAGAATAATAATTCAAAAGAAGTTATGGGAAGCATCCATTCAGTCAGTCAGTTATTGAACTGTGGCGGTGCGTTGGCCACCGTGCCATCATGTAAAGATGAATATTACAGTCTGGTTGAGGAAACAGCACATAATCTATAGTTACACCAAAGCGTGATGCACAGACCACAGGAGACTTATGTGCAGAGCACCGTGGGAGTAGACGGAGGGAGGTGTCGGAAGATGTTGATGGATGAGATGAAGCTAGAAGGAGGTTGCTTGGTAGACAAGGAAATCTGTTGACTAGTTTTTGAACTTGTCCGAGAAGAATGAAATTAGTAGGTGCTCATTTTAAAAAAAAGTAGTTCACAACTGGGGAAGAACTGTATAAAGATTATGCTGGTGTTATTAGACAGCATATCTTTTGCTCAGGTCCCAGGTATAAGTTAAGACTCTTCATTGTCAAATAGATGGAATAAACCAGGAGGTTGATGTTGGCTTCTGGATGGCAGGAGTATTATTAGATATAGCTGCTATCAAGAGAATCTATGGTAAGACCTGAGTCCTCAGTGATGTTAATAATTTTTAAAGACCTGTTTTGAAGTCTTTCTACATGGGTTATAACTTTAACCTGTGAGAATGTTCCTGAGGTTTTGCAGGGAAGTTTAAAAATAAATTTGAATTACTTTTATACAGATCAAAAGAGATTTTAGGTACAGGAACCTTAAATTTAAGTCTTTTTATGTAGTCAACATTCTTTTAGTTTTTGAAGGCATTCAAGCTTGCGATTAAGACAGAAGAGAATGGAATAAATCAGACTTTGGTGTAACTAAATCTTGGCTTTATCTCCTACCTGCTATCCTTATTTATCTTTGCTTAGTCATCTGAAAAATTGGAAAATAGTAGTACTTTTCATCATAGTTGAAAATGATATTAGTAGACATAAAACACTTAGCAAAATGACTGGCATAGATTAAGGTTATTATTGTTGTTGTTGTTCAGTCACTCGGTCGTGCCCTACTCTTTTCAACCCCATGGAGCAGCACGTCAGGCTTCCCTGTCTTTCACTGTCTCCCAGAGCTTGCTCAGATTCACATCCATTGATTCAGTGATGCCATCCAACCATCTCATCCTCTGCTGCCCTTCTCCTTTTGCCTCCAATCTTTCCCAGCATCAGGGTCTTTTCCAATGAGTTGGCTCTCTGCATCAGGTGGCCAAAGGATTGGAGCATCAGCTTCAGCATCAGTCTTCCCAATGAATATTCAAGGTTGATTTCCTTTAGGATGGACTGGTTTGATCACCTTGCAGTCCAAGGGACTCTCAAGAGTCTTCTCTAGCACCACAATTTGAAAGCATCAATTCTTCGGTGCTCAGCCTTTTTATGGTCCAACTCTCACATCTGTACGTGACTACTGGAAAAACCATAACTGTGACTATATGGACCTGTGTCAGCAGTGATGTCTTTGCTTTTTAATACACTTGTTTGTTTAATATGCTAGATTTGCCATAGCTTTTATTCCAAGGAGCAAGCGTCTTTTAATTTCCTGGCTACAGTCACTGTCCACAGTGATTTTGGAGCCCAAGAAAGTAAAATCTGCCACTGTTTCCACTTTCCCCCCATCTATTTGCCATGAAATGATGGGACTGGATGCCATTATTCTTTTTTGTTAGTTTTTATTGGAGTATAGTCATTTTACAATGTTGTGTTAGTTTCTGCTGTACAGCAAAGGGAATCAGCTATATGTTTATATATATTCCCTCTTTTATGGGTCTCCAGCCCATTTGCATCACCAGAGAGCAGTGCGTCGAGTTCCCTGAGCTGCACAGGAGGTGCTCATCAGTTAGCTTTTTTATACACAGTGAGTACATGCTTGTGCTCAGTCGTGTCAGTTTGCGGCACTTTGGACTGCAGCCCGCCAGGCTCCTCTGTTCATGGGATTTTTCAGGCAAGAGTACTGGACTGGGTTGCCATTTTCTCCTGCAGGGGATGTTCTTGATCCAGGGATCAAACCCACATCTCCTGCACTGCAATCAGATTCTTTACCACTGAGCCATGAGAAAGTGTATACATGTCAATTACAGTCTCCCAATTTATCCCTCCCTCCCTTCCCCACTCAGTATTCATACACTTGCTCTCTACATCTGTGTCTCTCTTTCTGCTTTGCAAATAAGTTCATCTGAACCATTTTTTAGATTTCACAGATAAGCAATATTATACGATATTTGTCTTTCTCTTTTTGACTTACTTCACTGTTTATGACAATCTCTGGTTCACCCATATCTCTGCAAGTGGCACTATTTCACTCCTTTTATGGCTGAGTATATTCCATTGTATATATGTACCACATCTTCTTTATCCATTCCTATATCGATGGACATTTAGGTTGCTTCCTTGTCCTGGCTAGTGTAAATCATATTTTAATGAACATTGAGGTGCATGTATCTTTTTGAATTATGGTTTTCTCTGGGTATTTTCCCAGGAGTGGGATTGCTGGATCATATGGTAGATATATTTTCAGTCTTTTAAGGAACCTCCATACTGTTCTTGGCGCTAGTGGTAAAGAATCCACCTGCTATTGCAGGAGACTTAAGAGATGTGGGTTGGATTCCTGGGTTGGGAAGATCCCCTGGAGTAGGAAGTGGCAACCTGCTCAGTATTCTTGCCTGGAAAATTCCATGGACAGGGCATCAGAGGATAAGATGACTAGATGGCATCACCGATTCAATGGAGATGAACTTGGGCAAACTTTGAGAAATGATGAGGGGCAGGGAGGCCCGGTGTGTTGCAGTCCATGGGGTCGCAAAGAGTCGGACACGACTGGGCGACTGAACAACAATAAAGAGACTATATGCTGTAGAATATTTTCTCTCCCCTTGTTATGATCAAAATGAGCTGGCCCAATGTCTCACTTTTTTGGTTCGTATTGCCTTATAAACAGATACAGATTAATATAATAGTGGTTTTTAATATTTATGGGTTACTCCTTCTAGGTGACAAGGTTAAAAACTAGCAAAAGCTTGTAATACATATAGTTTTGCTTTAATCTTAAATATAGATTAAAAAAACCTGAATAATACCAGTACTAATTTGCCATGGATGGGAATTATAAGCTAGTGGTGTTATGCAAATGACTACAAGGGGTGATTCATTCTGAAGAACGTGGGAGAATTTTAAAAATCTGAATGATAGTTCTTGGCATTTCAGTGTGTGTGTGTGAGTGCTCCTATGCACACATTTAAATTCTCTTTCCACTTCCATTCTTTGCCTACATGTAATTATGACATTCCAAAATAGGCATGGACTTCAGAGCCAATGTTAGTTATTAGATTGTGAAATTAGAATTTCCAGCTCAGCTATTTTATATTCTCTTTATTAAGACTTTCTCAGTGGTTGGTCCTATCCAATCTACAATTATAATGCTGTATTACATCCACAAAATCATCTGAGTTCTCATAAGAAGGAATATATTTCCTATGAGGCTAGCTCTGGAGGGTCAGCCTTTAGGAAATCTTTTCTAGAGAAAAACCAGAATGACCAGTGTGGGAGTTCAATGATTCCTCCAGAACTTCACAGAGATTCTCACCTCAGAGCCTTAACACATACGGGGATTCACTTAAGGTATGTCAAGAGTAATTTCTTGTAAGTACAATACGGAAGTTTCTAAATAAAATACCTAAATGCAAATAGATTGAAAGCTGACCCTATGATTATGTGGTCCTCTTGGGTGGGAGGGAAAGGAGCTATGCTGCTGCTGCTGCTGCTAAGTCGCTTCAGTCGTGTCCGACTCTGTGCGACCCCATAGACGGCAGCCCAGCAGGCTGCCCCATCCCTGGGATTCTCCAGGCAAGAACACTGGAGTGGGCTGCCATTTCCTTCTCCAATGCATGAAAGTGAAAAGTGAAAGTGAAGTTGCTCAGTCATGTCCGACTCTTAGCAACCCCATGGACTGCAGCCCACCAGGCTCCTCCATCCATGGGATTTTCCAGGCAAGAGTACTGGAGTGGGGTGCCATTGCCTTCTCCACAAGGAGCTATAGTCACAGACATTTTGTATATAGCTTAAAACAGATTCCCCA
Organism: Bubalus bubalis; assembly: GCF_019923935.1. Classification (NCBI taxonomy): domain Eukaryota; kingdom Metazoa; phylum Chordata; class Mammalia; order Artiodactyla; family Bovidae; genus Bubalus; species Bubalus bubalis. Next base: position 8,153,397 of record NC_059178.1, on the reverse strand, counting down.
TACTCTAGCCTGCCTCTGAATCTTCCCGAACACTGGTGACATTCAGATTCCTGGGCCTTCCCTCCATGAAATTTGATGTTGTTCATCCAGGTTGAGGTGTAAATGCACATTGTTAACCTGCAACCCAGGTGACTCAGACTCAAGTGGGAAGAGATCATTATTTTCACAAATAGCCAACTGGACTGCACAGAAGGCAGCCTATCTCCAACAGGTCTCATGATTTCCTTCCAGCCTGACCGCCTTGTCCTGCTCCCAGTCTAAGACTGGCTGATATGTTCTCAGTAACGAGCGGTTTGGCTCACAAACCCTCATTTCTTACGGCAGGTGCTGACTGCCGCCAATTGCTAATGTGAGTCACTCTCCTCTTCAGCTGCACTAGCAGAGACTGTAGAAGACTTCTCTGAATTATATATCACTGCCACCTACAAATAACAATGCAGAGAATGGAAGAACAGTTTTTTTCATTTCTAAAGAGTACATATTATATGAAAAAGCTACTAAATGGATGGGATAAGCGAGGTTCAAAATGCTGAAATTATGAGTTCCTGTGAAGAGAGGTGATAGGCAAAAAAGAAGCAAAATTTTTAAGTATTCATAGCATTCCCCAGCAACACTACAAACAATACTAGAGTATTTTTGGTTTTGTTTTTTATCTGCAAGCTATAATTGCTATGTTTTATTATAAACTAATACTGCTTATTAATTATGCTCTTTGCTTTGGGCTTTTAAAATTTTTCTTCTGTTTTATCATACCTACTGACAGCTTTTAAAAATACTGACTGTTGCTAAATCCCTAATCATTGATGTTTGAGATTTTTGCATTAATTTAGTATCATGCTTTCAATAACATTATAGCCAAGCTAAAAAAGATAGATGAGTCTTGCTTCATTTGTATACAATGGAAGGTCCATCTTTCCTAACTAGCCATTATTTATAGAATGTCTCTGTCCATTCACACGTGTAAGGGAACAGTTTCTTACAGTTAGAACAGATAGAAACTGTTTCAACTTTCTATCATTGAAATTGATGATCTCTTTTAGAATCTTATAATTATTCAATTTTGGAATAAGGCAAATATTCTACTTCCAGTTGGCTATGTGAAGACAGTAACTATTTCTTTTTTAAAAAATTGAAGTACAGTTGATATACAGCATTATCTTATAGGAGTACAGTATAGTGATTCACAATTTTAAAAGGTTATACTTAATTTAGTTATTATAAAATATTGGCTATATTCCCCTTGTTGTACAATATATCCTTGTAGCCTATTTTGTACCTAATTGTATCTCTTATTCCCTTGCCCTTGTATTGAACCTCCCTGCTTCCCTTTCCCTACTGGTAACCACTAATTTGTTCTCTATGTCTGTGAGTCTGCTTCTTTTTTGTTATATTCACTATTTGTTGTATTTTTTAGATTCCACGTGTGTCATACAGTATTTGTCTTTCTCTGTTTGACTTATTTCACTTAGCATAATGCTCTCCAGCTGCATGCATGTTGCTGCAGATGGCAAAATTTCATTATTCTATGGCCGAGCAGCGTTCCGTTGTATGTGTATACCACCTCTTCTTTGTCCTTCTGTTGATGGACACTTGGGTTGCTTTCATATCTTGGCAACTCTAAATAATGCTGCTATGAACTTTGAGATGCATGTATCTCTTAAAAATTAGTGTGTTTTTTTTTTTTTGGGGGGGGTATATGTATCCAGGGTGGAATTGCCAGATCATATGATAGTTCTATTTTTACTGTTTTGAGAAACTTCCACAGCATTTTCTGCAGTAGCTTCAACAATTTACATTCCCACCAACAGTGTACAAGGGTTCCCTTTTCACCACATCCTCACCAACACTTGTTATTTGTGCTCTTTTTCATGATAGCCATTCTGACAGGTATGAGGTGATATCTTATCATGGTTTTGAATTTCTTTTCTCTGATGATCAGCAGTGTTGAACATCTTTTTATGTGCCTGTCTGCCATCTGCCTTCCCTCTTTGGAGAAGTGTCTGTTCACTTCTTCTGCCTATTTTTTAATTGAGTTGTTTAATTAAGTTAAGTTTAATTAGGTCCTACTTGTTAATTTTTGCTTTTTTTTAATTTAGGGGATGGATCCTAAGAAATATTACTGCACTTTATGTCAGAGTTTTGTCTATGTTTTCTTCTGAGAGCTTTATAATATCCAGTCTTACATTTAGATCTTTCATCCATTTTGAATTTATTTTTGTATATGGCATTAGAGAATGTTCTAATTTCATTCTTTTACAAGTAGTTGTCCAGTCTTCCAGCACCACTTATTGAGGAGACTGTCTTCACTGTATATTCTTGAAGGCAGTAACTATCTCTGAAATTCTAAGAATCTGTCATTGTTTCATTTGTTTGTATGGAGAAGTGAAGGATAATATTACAAATTTTACTTAAATTTTTAATGCCTACCATTTTCACATTGTGCTGATCTATTATATGGAAATTGGACCTCACTTAACTCCTTTTTTTCAGTTGTCACTCTTTTTTGTCAGTTTAGTTTTTGCGATTCTTTGCCTACATATGCTCAGGCAATATAGTCAAAACTGAAGAAATAAAAATGAACACGGTAGTCTTTGACAGTAGTCCTGGAGTTAACAGTCTAGTTAAAGAGAGAGAAGAAAGACACAGTAAAAGCTATAGAAGATACTGAGTACTGGAGAAGAAGCAGATACTGAGTGCCATGGAGGTATTCATCATTCACAATGTTTCACTGAGTACCAGACTGTCTGGTTGCTGAGAATACAGAGTACAGTCACTGAATTCAAGAAATTCTCATTATAGAGGAGGGTGGTGGTTAATTTTAATGATAGAGAATTGCATGAAATATTATGAAAGGAAATTCTATTTGCTGGGAGGGAGTGGGAGACAAGGTACAGTTTCCTGGAAGAGGTATAAGAGAAAAGAGTCTTAGGTGATGGGCAGGAGTTACCCAGGCAAAGGCAGAGGGCCAAAGGCACAGGTTACAAGGTAGGTTGAAGGGCTGTGCAAGCAGTTATTGTCTCTGGAGAACTGAGTCCTAGACAGGGGCTGATGAGAGTTGTAAGTGAAGAAGACAGGCCAGTCCATTTAGGGACCCTTGGCCGTCTGAAGAAATGGGACTTCATGCTGTCCCCGGGGGACACTAAAAGTTAAGAGGGCAATGAAACAACCAGGTTTAATTTTACATTCTGGCAGTTACCTAGCTGATGGTTTTAAGAAAGACAGTGCTAAGAGCTCAGACACTGAACTGATGGTGCTTATGAGTCGTGGTGGGCTTCCCTGTTGGCTCAGATGGTAAATAATCTGCCTGCAATGTGGGAGACCCAAGCTTGATCCCTGGGTTAAGATGATCCCCTGGAGAAGAGAACGGCTACCCACTCCAGTACTCTTGCCTGGAGAATTTCATGGGCAGAGGAGACTGGCTGGCTACAGTCCATGGGGTCACATGGGGTGTGACTGAAGCAACTTAGCTTGCACATGAGTCCTGACAGTTTTAATGAGGGCAGGTCACTGTTGAAGAGGATGGTAGCAGAGTACTGCAGAAGTCAAGCCAGTAACACTTAGTGGCTGGTTAATGTGAGAAGGAACAATGAAGGAAAAAAATCAAGAATTACACCCAGAGTTCTTGTTTGGATCACAAGATGGATGCTGATGCCACCGTTTAAGATCTGCGGGGAGAGGTAGGCGTGAAGAGGAAGATGATCAACTTGGTTTTGGGAACACGGGGTTTGAGGGGCCCATGTCACTCTTAGGGGAGCCATCACAGGCAAATGTTTGAACATGACAGGGAATCTGGGCAGGGGATATAGATTTGGGACCCCCCAAGACTTACTCCTTGGAAGGAAAGTTATGGCCAACCTAGACAGAATATTAAAAGCAGAGACATTACTTTGTCAACAAAGGTCCGTCTAGTCAAGGCTATGGTTTTTCCAGTAGTCATGTGTGGATGTGAGAGTTGGACCATAAAGAAAGCTGAGTGCCGAAGAATTGATGCTTTTGAACTGTGGTGTTGGAGAAGACTCTTGAGAGTCCCTTGGACTGCAAGGAGATCCAACCAGTCCATGCTAAAAGAGACCAGTCCTGGGTGTTCATTGGAAGGACTGATGCTGAAGCTGAAACTCCAATACTTTGGCCACCTGATGCAAAGAGCTGACTCATTGGAAAAGACCCTGATGCTGGGAAAGATTGAGGGCAGAAGGAGAAGGGGACGACAGAGGATGAGATGGTTGGATGGCATCACCGACTCAACGGACATGGGTTTGGGTAGACTCTGGCAGCTGGTAAAGGACAGGGACGCCTGGCATGCTGTGGTTCATGGGGTCACAAAGAGTCAGACACGACTGAGCAACTGAACTGAACTGAAGACTATCAGGGTCGGTGGAAAAATCTGAGTTCTATTTTGGACACAGTGAACTTCAGGATCCATTAGAATGTGGCCATGCCCATCCAAAACTCAGAAGTGAGATTGAGGGAGATAGATTTTGCAGCCTTCTATGTGGACTGCATTTCTTTCAGCTCACACAAAATGTGATAAACGAGGTGGTTAAATGTTCCCAAGTGCTGGAAGGAAGATGTAAAAGATGAAGAGAAAGTAATGAAGCATGGAATAAAGAAGGTCCATAACAACTGAGCATCACAGTCTATTTGTTGTTGTTGTTTTAGTCACTGAGTCATGTCCGACTCTTCACGATCCCGTGGACTGTAGCCTGCCAGGCTCCTCTGTCCATGGGATTTTCCAGGCCAGAATACTGGAGTGGGTTGCCCTTTCCTTCTGCAGGGATCTTCCTGACCCAGGGTTTGAACCCACATCTCCTGCATTGGCAGGCAGGTTCTTTACTACTGAGCCACCAGGAAGTCTAGCACATCTATTAGGCTGTGAGAAGATTAACTGGTGAAGTGACACAGTCATTGGTGAAAATGCTGAGCTGGGAACATAGTTCCTGAGGTTGTCATTTCTCTGGCTGTCACTCTGTGGGACTCGAGTTGTAGCAGCTGGCGCTGGTTGGGGTTTTCTAATCTTCAGTGGCCCTATCTGGTTTATATCCTAAGACCCAAATTGTGAGGTCAGGATGAGGACATGGTTCTTCTAATCAAAGGAGTTATTATTACTTGCAACCATTCAATTTCACATTTCATAGCACATCATTGTATGTTTTTCTGTACTTGATTCATGTGTAAATTGAGGCAGAGGAACCCAGTGGGTAGCTGGTCTACTTCTGACGCTCTCTGTACACTGAAGCCATAAGCGCAGTTCATTTTCAGGCTTAATGGCCTCTTTCAGCCCTGGCTGCTCATCGGAATCATCTGGGAGCTTTTATTAAACAGGATGCTTTGACTAACACCCAGAAATTATGATTTAATTGCTGTAGGGTGGGGCCCGGGAGTGCTAAGTCGCTTCAATTGTGTCCAACTCTTTGTGACGCTATGGATTGTAGCCCGCCAGGCTCCTCTGTCCACGGGACTTTCCAGGCCAGAATACTGGAATGGGTTGCCATGTCCTTCTCCAGGGGATCTTCCCAACCCGGGGATCGAACATGCATCTCTTCTATCTCCTGCTTTGGTGGCCGGGTTCTTTACCACTATCACCACCTGGGAAGCAGGCCCCAGGCAGTCAGATGCTTTAAAAGTCCCCCAGGTGATTCTCGTGTGTAGACAAGCTTGAGACTCACTGGTGTTAAGTAAGGAAGCAGCCGCTTTGCCAACTCAGAACAGTGGGAAGAAATCCAGTAAGATAAATAATGTGCATGAAAGTATAATATTATTTATTATAAGAGGGTACTGAGGAATGAAATGGCGAAGTCCCAGTAAAGAGGCACAAAAAGGTGTTTGTTTTGGTTTTGTTGGTTTGTGAGTTTTAACCTTAAAAGATTTCTGTGCCAGGATGAGCATTTGACTCAGGCAGTAGACAGCCTGGAAGCTTCCGTGGTTCTCGCAGCAGCCAGATCTATGAACAGCCCCCTGTCTGAGCAGGCATTTTATGTGGGCCCACCCCCTCTGACGGAATAGCTTTGTTAGCCATATATTTATAATTGCTTACCTTGGGATGTCTGTGCCTTTTTCTTGTTTTCTAAGCTATCCACTTGCCTCTCCACTTTCTTTATGTATCTCCAGGCAGCACATTCCAAGACATGCATTCTGTCTTATAGGCTTGGCCCCTTAATAACTGTTCAGCCATGGGCAAGTTATTTGAATTCCTTTCGCATCCATTTCTTCATCTGTACTCAAGTGTGTTGTGCAAGTTAAATCAGATAGTACATCTAAAGTGTTTAGCACAGTGCTGGTAGATTATAAGCTCCCCAAAATGGCTTTCAGTGCATGTTGGCATTTAACCTCCTCAGCACTGAGGAGAGCCCCAGTTATACACGCCAACAGTATGGACTGCAGAGGATCATCACTTAGCTGTAGTTTTATTGTACAAACACTGGGTCTGACCCCAGAGCCCCATCTTTATTAAAGTTCAGTTTAAATTCCTGGTAGGAACAGTCGATGATAGCAAATGCCCTGGTTCCATCACAGACAAATGAATTGAGTTCCACCAGACAAATGAATCTTCAGGAAGTAACCTAGACATCACTGGGCAATGATTGTATAAAAATATTGCACAAGAAGATGCTGAATATTATGCTGAGAACAAATAACAGTGTTACCGCAATCTAGTGTTGGTCCAGAGCCTTGCATGAAATCACAAGCAGTTAACCTGCAGAGACCTCTGTCCATTAATAGTGACTCCGCTTTGATTTCAATAGAGATCTGAGTAATAATATCTTTTTACAGTTTGTATGTCTATACCGAAGTGAAAACATCTATCACTGAGTAATGAAGAATGATAACTGAATAATATCATCAGTTTATTGAAAACATATAAAATGATTATTGATCTGTCAGCTAAGTAATTCTATTGAACTTGACCTCTACTAAAGACGTACCTTGGAGATATGGTTCCAGACCATGACAGCAAAGTGAATATCACAGTAAAGTGAGTCACAGGATATTTTTGTTCCCTAGTGCATATAAAAGTTATGTTTATAGTACAATCTATTAAGTGTGCAGTATTATATCTATACCTTCATTAAAAATTGTTAAAAATGCTAACCATCATCTGAGCCTTCAGCAAGTCATAGTTGTAATATCAAAGATCACAGATCACCATAACAAATATAACTGTGAAAAAGCTTGAGATGTTGCAAGAATGACCAAATGCGACAAAGATGACAGGAAACAAGCAAATGCTGTTTTGCTTGCAAATGCTCCCTGCAAGGTTGCCACAAACCTTCAGCTTGTAAAAGCACTGTATCTGCAAAGCAGGATAAAGTGAAGCGGGATAAAACGAGGTGTGCCTGTACACAAAAATCAACAGAAATGATCCAGGAATTGCGAAAAAACTTACCTATTGTCCCCCCACCCCCAGCAGTGATAATTTCCTTAAGAGACCGAAGTGCAACAGGAAAGCACCATTTTACCTTTCCCTGGAATCATTGCCACCATTTCTGCCTTTTCTTGATGTCTACCATCTGCACCTGTCAACTGGAAGTCTCTCCACATTGCGGTTAAGTGATTCATTCTCCCAGGTTGTTTGAAGTCTCTTTATATCGATACATTCATTGAGGATCCCGAATGCTAAGTTCAGTTTTTCCAGACTCTAACATGCTGCTTTAATACCTGTTCAGTGTGGCAGGTAAGTTCACTCTAGAACTGTGTTGTTGGGTGGAAACCTACTCTGCTCCATCCTGGGCTGAATGTATTTATGTGTCTAGACCAGGCTGGCCCCAGGCCAAACTGTGATGTCAATGCGTCTGGCCAATCTTAGTGCTTTGCCAGATACTCATGTTAAATTAATGGATGAATGAATGGCTGCATGCCTAGATGAATGGGTGAAGAATGAAGGTGACGGAATAAATTACTAAGGTCAGTTGAGAAACTGTGTTTGCTAGTCAGAAGATGAATTTCATCTACTTATCACTTTAATCTTCATCAAATTCCTCCTTTATTTCCAACTAAACTTGACCCCTGGATTGGGGAGATCCCCTAGAGAAGGGAAAGGCTACCCACTCCAGTGTTCTGGCCCGGAGAATTCCATGGACTGTATAGTCCATGGGGTCACAAAGAGTTGGACATGACTGAGTGACTTTCACTCACTCAGGCTTTCACGCTGCCTGTAAATAAGTGACTTTTAGAGTAGTGCTCACTGACCCTGCAGTGGTCACTAGAGGTCAGGACAGAGCTGGGAACCAGGTGGGCGGAGGGCCATTAGGCTCAAAGCATGGAACTTTTTGGGAGACCAAGCCCAGTCCTGGTTTTAGAGCAGGAGGAGACAAAACATCAGATAGAAGCCATAAACAAATATCAATCCAGGGAGCAGGAGCAGAGTAGGAAGCAGACAGGGCACAAATATTAAAAGGACTCCAGAGTCAGAACAGAGCAGGGATCCTGGAAACCCTTGGAGATCCACGCCATTATCGGAAAATGGGAACCACAATCTGGAGATAAAATTAGAACTTTTGCAGGAAGAGGAAACAAGCTAATGTTCTAACAACATCTGAGTGGGTTCTAACCACTATTACATATCTGTTGGATATCAATTAAAAATGATTTCCTTATAACATTTGCAATTAGTCATAACTTATGAACTTAATTTTTCATCTTAATTTGAGAGACCTCTCATAGTAGTCAAAAGAGCATGTAAACTTGTCTCCTTTTCCCCAAGAAATTTGTTGATTATCTAATTTTACCATTCACAATATGTCTTGTTGTGTATACAGTAAGTGTGTGTCCACCAAAAGCTGATCATGAATAAATCAGTATAAATTATAGCAGAGACAACATGATGTATCTGTAAGGAAGAGTGTTTTGACAGAATAGAGACTGAAAAGGGTTATTTATTTCTTCATTTTGGTAAATGTTTAAGAACAAGATAGTTCTAGTTGAAATTGTCATAGTTTCAGAATAGAAAATAATAGGTTTTATGGGGCCTGAAGTTTGTTATATTTGGGGGAAACCTCTTTGATTATAAATAAATTAATTATGAATACAAAATTACATATGGAAGCAAATAATTGTTTGAAATGACAAAAACAAATTACAAATTATTGTAATTTGAAAAATATAAGAAACATCATAAAATCTAGAAATATTTTTGTTGATGAATTGTCTGATATATTTCTTTAGTATCTTTTTTCCTATGGATTTTTAAAATTTTTTAACTTTATTTTTAATTGAAGAATAGTTGCTTTACTACATGTTTTTTATATGATAAAATTCGTAGGATCATTTTTTATACATAGAATAGAAAGGTATTTCGATCTCTTTGTTAGCATAATTGATCAGAATGTGTGTGTGCAAGTTTGTATGTGTATACACGTATGCTTTACTTACTGATTATGTAGAAAAGATTTTTTTCAATTTCACACCACTTATGGTAGCATCATGTACAAATTTGATCTGTAGACAAATTTGGCAGACCTCTGTGAGGTTTCTCTCATATGTGAGCTGTAGGCTTTTAAAACATTTCAGGTTTTCTTATGCAGTATCTGATCTTAAGAACTATTTATTTCACTTATTGCATTATTCATTATATATTGACTCTTTTTTATTTCTTCTAAGTCCTTGTTAAACCTTTCTTGCATCTTCTCAATCCTTGCCTCCAGGCTATTTATCTGTGATTCCATTTTAATTTCAAGATTTTGGATCAATTTCACTATCATTATTCGGAATTCTTTATCAGGTAGATTCCCTATCTCTTCCTCTTTTGTTTGGTTTGGTGGGCATTTATCCTGTTCCTTTATCTGCTGGGTATTCCTCTGTCTCTTCATCTTGTTTAAATTGCTGAGTTTGGGGTGTCCTTTCTGTATTCTGGCAGTTTGTGGAGTTCTCTTTATTGTGGCGTTTCCTCGCTGTGTGTGGGTTTGTACAGGTGGCTTGTCAAGGTTTCCTGGTTAGGGAAGCTTGTGTCGATGTTCTGGTGGATGGAGCTGTATTTCTTCTCTCTGGAGTGTAATGAAATGTCCAGTAATGTGTTATGAGATGTCTATGGTTTTGGGGTGACTTTGGGCAGCCTGTATCTTGAAGCTCAGGGCTGTGTTCCTTTGTTGCTGGAGAATTTGCTTGGTATGTCTTTCCCTGGAACTTGTTGGCCCTTGTGTGGTGCTTGGTTTCAGTGTCGGTATGGAGGCGTTTGATGAGCTCCTGTCAATTAATGTTCCTTGGAGTCAGGAGTTCCCTGGAGTCAGGGTTTGGACTTAAGCCTCCTACTTCCAGTTATCGGTCTTAATTTTACAGTAGTTTCAAAACTTCTCCTTCTATACAGCACCACTGATAAAACATCTACGTTAAAGATGAAAAGTTTCTCTACTGTGAGGGTCACTCAGAGAGGTTCACAGCGTTACATGGAGAAGAGAAGAGGGAGGAGGGAGTTAGAGGTGACCCAAATGAGATGAGGTGAAATCAATAGTGGAGAGAGTGGGCTAGCCAGTAGTCACTTCCTTATGTGCACTCCACAACTGGACCACTCAGAGATGTTCACGGAGTTATACAGGGAAGAGAAGAAGGAGGCAGGAGACAGAGGTGGCCAGAAGGATAAAAGGGGGAAATGAAAAGGAGGGAGACAGATCCAGCCAGTAATCAGTTCCTTAAGTGTTCTCCACCGTCTGGAACACACAGAAATTCACAGAGTTGGGTCGAGTAGAGAGGGGTTAGGGAGGAGATACAGGTGACCTGGTGGAGAAAATGGAGAGTCCAAAGGGAGAGAGAGCAGTCAAGCCAGTAATCTCGTACACTAGTGAAAAATGGGTCCTGAAGATTGGGTTCTTAAAGGTACAAAATTGGTAACACATACATAAAAGCAAAAATTAGAAATCTAGAGTAGAGTTTGGAATTTCAAAAATGCGATGTTAATGAAAAGAAGAAGGAAAAGAAAGAGAGAAAAAATGAACAAAGAAAAACAAACAAGGTCGTGAAAATTAGTGAAATTAAAAACACTCTGGAGGCAACAAATAGTAGAATAACAGAGGCAGAAGATAGGATTAGTGAATTAGAAGATAGAATGGTAGAAATAAATGAATCAGAGAGGATAAAAGAAAAACGAATTAAAAGAAATGAGGACAATCTCAGAGACCTCCAGGACAATATTAAATGCTACAACATTCGAATCATAGGGGTCCCAGAAGAAGAAGACAAAAAGAAAGACCATGAGAAAATACTTGAGGAGATAATAGTTGAAAACTTCCCTAAAATGGGGAAGGAAATAATCACCCAAGTCCAGGAAACCCAGAGAGTCCCAAACAGGATAAACCCAAGGCGAAACACCCCAAGACACATAGTAATCAAATTAACAAAGATCAAACACAAAGAACAAATATTAAAAGCAGCAAGGGAAAAACAACAAATAACACACAAGGGAATACCCGTAAGGATAACAGCTGATCTTTCAATAGAAACTCTTCAAGCCAGGAGGGAATGGCAAGACATACTTAAAATGATGAAAGAAAATAACCTACAGCCCAGATTATTGTACCCAGCAAGGATCTCATTCAAGTATGAAGGAGAAATCAAAAGCTTTTCAGACAAGCAAAAGCTGAGAGAATTCTGCACCACCAAACCAGCTCTCCAACAAATACTAAAGGATATTCTCTAGACAGGAAACACAAAAATTGTGTATAAATTCGAACCCAAAACAATAAAGTAAATGGCAACGGGGTCATACTTATCAGTAATTACCTTAAACGTAAATGGGTTGAATGCCCCAACCAAAAGACAAAGACTGGCTGAATGGATACAAAAACAAGACCCCTACATATGTTGTCTACAAGAGACCCACCTCAAAACAGGGGACACATACAGACTGAAAGTGAAGGGCTGGAAAAAGATTTTCCATGCAAATAGGGACCAAAAGAAAGCAGGAGTAGCAATACTCATATCAGACAAAATAGACTTTAAAACAAAGACTGTGAAAAGAGACAAAGATGGTCACTACATAATGATCAAAGGATCAATCCAAGAAGAAGATATAACAATTATAAATATATATGCACCCAACACGGGAGCACCGCAGTATGTAAGACAAATGCTAACAAGTATGAAAGAAGAAATTAACAATAACACAATAATAGTGGGAGACTTTAATACCCCACTCACACCTATGGATAGATCAACTAAACAGAAAATTAATAAGGAAACACAAACTTTAAACGATACAATAGACCAGTTAGACCTAATTGATATCTATAGGACATTTCATCCCAAAACAATGAATTTCACCTTCTTCTCAAGCGCACATGGAACCTTCTCCAGGATAGATCACATCCTGGGCCATAAAGCTAGCCTTGGTAAATTCAAAAAAATAGAAATCATTCCAAGCATCTTTTCTGACCACAATGCAGTAAGATTAGATCTCAATTACAGGAGAAAAACTATTAAAAAATCCAACATATGGAGGCTGAACAACATGCTGCTGAATAACCAACAAATCACAGAAGAAATCAAAAAAGAAATCAAAATTTGCATAGAAACGAATGAAAATGAAAACACAACAACCCAAAACCTGTGGGACACGGTAAAAGCAGTCCTAAGGGGAAAGTTCATAGCAATACAGGCACACCTCAAGAAACAAGAAAAAAGTCAAATAAATAACCTAACTCTACACCTAAAGCAACTAGAAAAGGAAGAAATGAAGAACCCCAGGGTTAGTAGAAGGAAAGAAATCTTAAAAATTAGAGCAGAAATAAATGCAAAAGAAACAAAAGAGACCATAGCAAAAATCAACAAAACCAAAAGCTGGTTCTTTGAAAGGATAAATAAAATTGACAAACCATTAGCCAGACTCATCAAGAAACAAAGGGAGAAAAATCAAATCAATAAAATTAGAAATGAAAATGGAGAGATCACAACAGACAACACAGAAATACAAAGGATCATAAGAGACTACTATCAACAATTATATGCCAATAAAATGGACAACGAGGAAGAAATGGACAAATTCTTAGAAAAGTACAACTTTCCAAAACTCGATCAGGAAGAAATAGAAAATCTTAACAGACCCATCACAAGCACGGAAATTGAAACTGTAATCAAAAATCTTGCAGCAAACAAAAGCCCAGGTCCACACGGCTTCACAGCTGAATTCTACCAAAAATTTAGAGAAGAGCTAACACCTATCCTGCTCAAACTCTTCCAGAAAATTGCAGAGGATGGTAAACTTCCAAACTCATTCTATGAGGCCACCATCACCCTAATACCAAAACCTGACAAAGATCCCACAAAAAAAGAAAACTACAGGCCAATATCACTGATGAACATAGATGCAAAAATCCTCAACAAAATTCTAGCACTCAGAATCCAACAACACATTAAAAAGATCATACACCATGACCAAGTGGGCTTTATCCCAGGGATGCAAGGATTCTTCAATATCCGCAAATCAATCAATGTAATACACCACATTAACAAATTGAAAAATAAAAACCATATGATTATCTCAATAGATGCAGAGAAAGCCTTTGACAAAATTCAATATCCATTTATGATCAAAACTCTCCAGAAAGCAGGAATACAAGGAACATACCTCAACATAATCAAAGCTATATATGACAAACCCACAGCAAACATTATCCTCAATGGTGAAAAATTGAAAGCATTTCCTCTAAAGTCAGGAACAAGACAAGGGTGCCCACTTTCACCATTACTATTCAACATAGTTTTGGAAGTTTTGGCCACAGCAATCAGAACAGAAAAAGAAATAAAAGGATTCCAAATTGGAAAAGAAGAAGTAAAGCTCGCACTGTTTGCAGATGACATGATCCTCTACATAGAAAACCCTAAAGACTCCACCAGAAAATTACTAGAACTAATCAATGACTATAGTAAAGTTGCAGGATATAAAATCAACACACAGAAATCCCTTGCATTCCTATGCACTAATAATGAGAAAACAGAAAGAGAAATTAAGGAAACAATTCCATTCACCATTGCAACGGAAAGAATAAAATACTTAGGAATATATCTACCTAAAGAATCTAAAGACCTATATATAGAAAACTATAAAACACTGGTGAAAGAAATCAAAGAGGACACTAACAGATGGAGAAATATACCATGTTCATGGATTGGAAGAATCAATATAGTGAAAATGAGTATACTACCCAAAGCAATCTATAGATTCAATGCAATCCCTATCAAGCTACCAACAGCATTCTTCACAGAGCTAGAACAAATAATTTCACAATTTGTATGGAAATACAAAAAACCTCGAATAGCCAAAGCGATCTTGAGAAAGAAGAATGGAACTGGAGGAATCAACCTACCTGACTTCAGGCTCTACTACAAAGCCACAGTAATCAAGACAGTATGGTACTGGCACAAAGACAGAAATATAGATCAATGGAACAAAATAGAAAGCCCAGAGATAAATCCACGCACATATGGACACCTTATCTTTGACAAAGGAGGCAAGAATATACAATGGATTAAAGACAATCTCTTTAACAAGTGGTGCTGGGAACTCTGGTCAACCACTTGTAAAAGAATGAAACTAGAACACTTTCTAACACCATACACAAAAATAAACTCAAAATGGATTAAAGATCTAAACGTAAGACCAGAAACTATAAAACTCCTAGAGGAGAACATAGGCAAAACACTCTCTGACATACATCACAGCAGGATCCTCTATGACCCACCTCCCAGAATATTGGAAATAAAAGCAAAAATAAATGGGACCTAATTAACCTTAAAAGCTTCTGCACATCAAAGGAAACTATTAGCAAGGTGAAAAGACAGCCTTCAGAATGGGAGAAGATAATAGCAAATGAAGCAACTGACAAACAACTAATCTCGAGAATATACAAGCAACTCCTGCAGCTCAACTCCAGAAAAATAAATGACCCAATCAAAAAATGGGCCAAAGAACTAAATAGACATTTCTCCAAAGAAGACATCCAGATGGCTAACAGACACATGAAAAGATGCTCAACATCACTCATTATCAGAGAAATGCAAATCAAAACCACTATGAGATACCATTTCACACCAGTCAGAATGGCTGCGATCCAAAAGTCTACAAGTAATAAATGCTGGAGAGGGTGTGGAGAAAAGGGAACCCTCTTACACTGTTGGTGGGAATGCAAACTAGTACAGCCACTATGGAGAACAGTGTGGAGATTCCTTAAAAAACTGGAAATAGACCTGCCTTATGATCCAGCAATCCCACTGCTGGGCATACACACTGAGGAAACCAGAAGGGAAAGAGACACGTGTTCCCCAATGTTCATCACACACTGTTTATAATAGCCAGGACATGGAAGCAACCTAGATGTCCATCAGCAGATGAATGGATAAGAAAGCTGTGGTACATATACACAATGGAGTATTATTTAGCCATTAAAAAGAATACATTTGAATCAGTTCTAATGAGGTGGATGAAACTGGAGCCTATTATACAGAGTGAAGTAAGCCAGAAAGAAAAACACTGATACAGTATACTAACGCATATATATGGAATTTAGAAAGATGGTAAGAATAACCCTGTGTACGAGACAGCAAAAGAGACACTGATGTATAGAACAGTCTTATGGACTCTGTGGGAGAGGGAGAGGGTGGGAAGATTTGGGAGAATGGCATTGAAACATGTAAAATATCATGTATGAAACAAGTTGCCAGTCCAGGTTCGAGGCACGATACTGCATGCTTGGGGCTGGTGCACTGGGACGACCCAGAGGGATGGAATGGGAAGGGAGGAGGGAGGAGGGTTCAGGATGGGGAACACATGTATACCTGTGGCGGATTATGTAAAGTTTAAAAATAAAATAAAATTTAAAATCTTAAAAAAAAAAAAATTAAAAAAAAAAGAACTATTTAAGTTGATGATGCTCATTTACCAGTTTGCCGTTGCTGTCTTTGTTGTAATGATATAATTTTAAATTTTGTGTTATCTTTACTGTCATCCATATTTTGCAGGAAATCAGCAAGAAATGAAAATCTTTTTCCAGTGTCTATGAATTCACTCCTTTTTGTTAATTGACTATTCAAACTGTGAAAGAGGGTTGATTCATTACTTCTCTTTAAAATATTTTTCCTCCTCTTAATAAATCATTGCTTTTGGCAGATAATTTTTATCTGATGGTTTTGTTACAGTCCTCCTCTTGATACTAGACTGATTTCATTGCTGATTATTATTGCTTTCACTTAATTTTCAGTTAATTTTTTTAATCAGAATTTTCTCTCAAATCTCTAAAGAATGCTGTTAGAGATAAAAGAAGCTACTTTTCAATATGCTTAAATCAGGCATCTGTAAATACTCAGACTGTTTAAATTGTGATGAGAATGGTGGTTTTTCAATTCAGCATTCCCTTAGCCAAGTACCCAAAGTACTAATAGCCACTGAGATATGTCTGATATGTGATGGAGGAAAAGTCAGAATGGAAACGGACAGTGTTCTTATCCAAGGCAATTAAAATATCCTATTTTTTTAACTTTAGCAAAAATATATGAACTTTTGATTATGCCATGCAAGTAAGGGAATCTGAAAATTTATGCTTCTTTGGCTTTATGGCAATCTTTTTATGAATGATCCCTAATATATGCATCTATAATTTGCATATGAAAGTATGAACTATGACCCAATCATTTACAATATAATCTGCATGACACTAGGTAATGTCCAAAAAATTGTAATTTTCAGTTAAGAAAGACATGATCCTAAATTTTTTGCAAGCAACATCTGTATTAGTATTTGTAAATACACTGATATAGGAAATAGGGAAAAACAGTAACATACGTGAAAACCAGTGAAATAAAAGTTATATACCACATACATGTACTCGCAGACTGCTTGCTAATAATAGTAGTGTGACCTGCTTTGAGATCCGATGAGAGGAACAACAGCCGACCATAATTCCATAATTTGATATCTCTGAAGCCCAAATTCAGCATTTCCCTAAATCTTGCCAGTCATGCTTGTCATATAATACCCAGGAAATTCCACTCTAACTTAGATAATGAATGAGAAAGGACGTATATTCTTTCTTGGGCATTGTCCCTGGTAAATAACCATCCAGATTATACCTTAAACAGAGCAGAATCTCTAAACATTTGCTGATTTTAACTGAATTATTACTTTATTCAGGTGCTATTACTTATTTTGAAGTGCAGCTAGTGTGTTACCATTTAAGAATCTGACTCCTAGAATCTCAGTTTGTCCAAAGCTTATATATATGAATTTGACCCTTACCACTAAGCTCTAAGAGTTCTAGACCCTCTCTTTCTCCTCATCTTTTAACTGAATAGCATTGTTTCAAGTTGCTGCTGCTGCTAAGTCACTTCAGTCGTGTCTGACTCTGTGCAACCCCATAGACAGCAGCCCACCAGGCTCCCCCGTCCTTGGGATTCTCCAGGCAAGAACACTGGAGTGGGTTGCCATTTCCCTCTCCAATGCATGAAAGTGAACGTGAAAGTGAAGTCGCTCAATCATGTCCGACTCTTAGCGACCCCATGGACTGCAGCCCACCAGGCTCCTCCATCCATGGAATTTTCCAGGCAAGAGTACTGGAGTGGGGTGCCATTGCTTTCTCTGTGTTTCAAGTTATGTGAGACCAATAGCACATGTAAAATATCATGTAAAATGCAAGGCACATCTGAACCAAGCATTGGTTTTTTTCTTTGTAATCAATGGATTAAAACTGTAGGACATTTGAATCAAATTGCCATACCTGCTAGAGCTGTTAGATTTGTGTTTACTCAAATCGTTCCCCCAATAAGCACAAAGGTTCTAAATTTTTACATGTAGCCCATTGTTTGAACAATTGGATCCAAAATATAATGTGGTTTCTAAAAGTTCTGGTAATTATTTTAATTTGTCAAACATGCATGATCCTTTAAAGATTTTTCTCTTTATTTTTGATTTGACTCTTTCCTTAGTAGGCTTCTTTGAAAGCTCTCTTTAAAGTATTTATTTGTGTTATGTATCAGACTGCTCCTCATCTCACCAATCAAGGAAATAACTATGCAGTCTTCTACAGAAAGGGTAGCATAAGTAGGAAACCAGATAATCAAGAATTGTACTTTTCACTCACTAATCTTGGCATTCCTTTAGAGCAAGGAGAATCCTTTTGTGAAATGGGTTGTGATTCAATGAGTAAGATATCTTTTCTTTCTCTGGAGAATGAAAAGGGTTTCGGCTTAGAATAAAAGAACTATTTTTGAAGAATCTGATGAATGTTGTGTAAAATCAATGCTGTATTTTGCAATCTACGTTTTTTGTCTTTCTTTTCCCCTGTGTTTTCCAGGCAGTTCTTTTTCCTGTTACATACTACAGAAATACTCTTAAAGCAGTTTCTGGTTGGAGGCATGACGATTAAGTTTCTTGTTGACTCCTTGGCTATTTGATTCAGAAACCACCTTCCCTGTTACTTACACAACAAGCACAATATGTGCTGATTTTTCATTAATTCCACAGTAATGAATTTAAATTACATAAAGAAATTTTGTCCAATTTGCTAAGTATTTGTGAAAGCAGTTAATGTGTACGGTATTGTGTTAGTAACTGCAGACAATATGAAAATAGAACAGATAAAAGTTTTGCTCAAGAAAGTAACAATGAAATAAAGTTAAAAAGCATCCAAATAAATATAGTACAAAATTCAATAAGAAATACCTAAAATGTGCAAAGTATTAAGAGTTAGGAAAATATGTCAGGTTTTGGAGGCATTGGGAAAGACTTTATGAATGAAGGACCATTTGAGGTGAGTCTCAAAGTTTTGGGAGGGTGATCAGTAGACGGAGGTGCTTCTTTCCAGCTTGCAAGTGACCAGAAACAAATAAAACACAGAGGAAGAGGTTGAAGCCAGGAAGTCCTGCTGGATCTTAACACTAGTTTTTGCCATAAATCCACTCTATGTCACTGTAGACAAGCAAATTACTCTCATTTATCTTCTCCCCGAAATGAAGATGTTGGACTCATGATTCTAATGTGCTCTGTAATGTTCTGAAGTAGGAACAAATATCAGTGTAGCAAGTAGGAGTTAATGAGTGGCCACTCATTAGCTTTGTGTCACTAACCTGCTCAGGCCTTGATAACTCATTTTAAAGTGAGTTTGAATGAGTGAGAAACTTCTTCAAAATTCTCTCTGTAGCTCTGCAATTATAATTAAACAGGAACCCAGAACCAAATTCTATTTTCATATCCTTATCAGAGGTAAAGGAATGTTTCCTTTTTGTTCTTTTAATTGTGGGTATTCTATTCTATCAGTGAATAGCGCTGTTCTCTGTCTACAGTGGTTGGTCAGTAAGTACAATGTTTCCTTTTTGTTCTTTTAATTGTGGGTATTCTATTCTATCAGTGAATAGCGCTGTTCTCTGTCTACAGTGGTTGGTCAGTAAGTACATACTGAGTACATACTAGTGTCAGGAAATGGGGCAAGTCACTAAGTGGGGCTGAGAAGGGTAGATGTGGTACTTTGCAAGAGGCCGTATGTTCAGAGGGGGTGTATATGCAAAGATAACTAGGAATCCTAGATAAAATACATGTCAAAAAAAGTGGTAGAAAAATTGTGGTATTCATTCATCAAACATTTAATTAGCTACATCTCTGTTCAGGATAAATGCCCGGGGAACCTAGAAATGATCTTGACTAACTCAGATATACTCCCTTAACTGAACTCATAATAACCGTAGTGAATATTGCAGGCATGATAAATGCTATAACAAATGTAAGGTACCATGAGCACAAAAAAGCAGGGTACCAGATCTAGTATGATGGATTGGAGGAACATTTCTGAGGATGTGATGCTTGAGCTGAGATCTAAAGGATGAAGAGAGTGAAACTGGGAAAGAACTATTATTTCAGGTCAGATGAGGTAGGTGGGAACGTGCATGTAGACGGTCAGGCTAAGAGTGACTAGCTGGTGTTGCAGGTAAAGATGGGTTTGGTTAGAGAGAGAACCTGGAATTTTATGTGAAATGGAAAGCTATCCAAAGGATTTTAAGCAATAAATAATGTAAGTTGACTATGTCTTGAAAATATCAATTTGGCTGCAAAGTGGAAAACAGACTGGAGGAATGAATGGTAAAAACAGGAGGGCAGTTACGAGGCTGTTGCGTGAGGCAAGAGGTGATGACCTGAACTTGTAGGGTTGCCCCAAGGTTTCAGTTTGTGAAAAAAACACAGTGTCCAAAAAGAGCAATAAAGTGAACGCAATAATATAAGGTATGCTCCAATGTGGATTCTAAAACCAAACCAAATGAACAAAGAAAACTCACAGATACAGAGGACATAATGGTGGTTTTTGCCAGAGGGGAGGGGCTTCAGAGTGAATAAAATGGATGAAAGTTGCCAAGAGAATAAATATGAAAAGTTCTCATCACACACACTAGAAAAAAATAAATTATAACTTTGTATTGTAATTGGATGGTAACTAGACTTATTGTGGTGATTATTCCACAGGGCATATAGGTATTGAATCATTATGTTGTATACAACGAAACCAATATGATGTTATATGTCAATTATACCTCAATAGATTAAAAGACAAACATAATAAAGATGTTTCTAAATAGTTACTTGTAAGCTGCTTTCAGCTTAATATTTTTTCAGTGGAAGGAAATTACCCAAACTGTAATTAAAGTAGGGAAGTGTTTAGCAATACTTTTAATAAAGACATTTCTAACTAAGAAAAAAACAAAGGAAATGAGGGGAACTTTGAGTGAGAGAAATGGTGTCCTCTTCGGGTAGGGAAGGCAGAAAAGTGAAAGTGAAAGTTTCTGGGTTAGATCCCTGTTTTGGGAAGATCCGCTGGAGAAGGGATAGGCTACCCACTCCAGTATTCTTGGGCTTCCCTTGTGGCTCAGCTGGTAAAGAATCTGCCTGCAATGCAGGAGACCCCAGTTTGATTCCTGGGTCAGGAAGATCCCCTGGAGAAGGGAACGGCTACCCACTCCAGTACTCGGGCCTGGAGAATTCCAGTCCGTGGGGTCACAAACAGTCAGACACAACTGAGTGACTTTCACTGAGTGGCTTTAACTGACTCTTATGCAATATGGAGAAAGTATTGAATATGAAAGTTAGCTTGAATACCTATCTTAGGAAGTGGAAGAATATTCCTTAAGTAATAAAGGACAAGAGACTGTTTTTGAATCAATGGGAAAGATCACTGGAGAGGCAGTTTTTTTTTTTCTTTTTCTTTTTCTTTTCTTTTTAATTGGAGGATAATTGGCTTCTCCAATGGCTCAGTAGGTAAAGAATCTGCCTGCAATGCAGAAGATGCAAGAAACACAGGTTTGATCCCGGGGTCAGGAAGATCCTCTGGAGAAGGAAATGGCAACCCAGCCCAGTATTCTTGCCTAAAAATTTCCGTGGACAGAGGAGCCTGGCAGGCTACATACAGTCCAAGGGTCACGAAGAGTTGGACACAACCGAGCACAGGGCAGAGTTGTTTACAAAGCTGTGTTGGCTTCTGACATACAGCGACATGCAAATCAGCCGTAATAGATATGCATTGCCTCCCACTTGAGCCTCCTTCCCACCACCTCACCCCACCCCTCCAGGTCATCACAGAGTGCTGAGCTGGGCTCCCTGTGTTATCAGGGGCAGGCTTATTCTTTATTCTGCACTGAATATCAAGAAATGTGCTTGAGGACCTAACATCACAGTGGGGATAATTAAAATATTTTATTTCCCTGCATTCTCCCTGCATGTCCTGCCTCCCTGAGGTTATAACTTGGGAAGTAAATCAAGATTTCAACTGAAACTGTTACCAAAGCACTCCGAAGTTCCTGTTGATTCTCATTATTATTTTTCCAGTTGAGCTTAACTCCTAAGGTTCTTTAACATGCTAGTCTTGTCTTTCTTCTCAGATGGGTGAGAACAGTCTTCTTCCCTAAAGAGAAATATTTCCATTTAAATAGATTCAGTGAATCAGAATATAGAGTTGTTTTGGTTCTAGGATTTGCATAAGAAATGTAGTACATTTTTGCCATGTGAGTGTAATTCCCTCCCTCAGAAAAATGGACTTATCCTTAAAGGTTTGCTCTATTTGGATTGTGACAAAATACATTAACTCATAGACATACTTAACAAGAAACACCAAATATTAAAATGGGAAAAGGGGCCCAACATCCCCTGCCTACATACAACTGTTTGTAAACCATCACTCAGGTTTATCCCTTATTCGCGGCAGACTCAACCCAGCAGTAACGACTACTGGGCTACCAAGTAACTTTCTCTTTTCCAAACAGCAATGCTTTTCTTATTTATAAAGCAGTGAAGAAGAAAAACCCAGTAAGTCGAAACCCCTAGGTTTTGATAAATCTCATGGCCTCAATTCAAAATAGATCTAATAGGACTGTTGCAGAGAAGCCACTTCTGACTCTATGTTGGAAACTTTCTTTGACTTGCTTTTGTTATCATGTTGTTGGTGGTGTTCAGTCGCTAAGTCGTGTCTGACTCTTTGCTCCCCCATGGACTGCAGCACACCAGGCCTCCCTGTCCCTCACCATCTCCCGGAGTTCACCCAAGTTCATGTCCATTGAATCAGGGATGCCATCAACCATCCCATCCTCGACCACGCTCTTCTCCTTTTGCTGTCAGTCTTTCGCAGCATCAGGGTCTTACAATCATATATAGTGGCTTGCCTCAAGGGACCCTGCCTGTCTGCCTGACTGTAAATGCACTTACAAGCCACGGGGGGCCAAGGATTGCTGGCAACTACCGAGAGCCAGGAGGGAGGCGTGGGACAATTTCTTCCTCAGAGTTTCCAGGAGGAACTGACCCGGCTAACACCCTGATTTTGTGCTTCTGATAAATTTCTGTCCTTTTAAGCCCTCTGTGTGAGGGCTCAGTCACTCAGTCATGTCAGACTCTGTGACCCTGTGGACTGTAGCCCAACAGGCTCCTCTGCCCAGGGAATTTCCCAGGCAAGAATACTGGAGTGGGTTGCCATTTCCTTCTCCGGGGGATCTTCCCCTCCCAGGGACTGAGCCCGTGTCTTCTGCCTTGGCAGGTGGATTCTTTACGGCTGAGCCACCTGGGAAACCTTTACGCCATGCAGTTGGTGATAATTGGTGATGACTGCCCTAGAAACTGAAGGACTTCCTTCCGGTCTACCTTTATTTCTGTCTATTCTCCTCCTGCTCACTCTGCTTCAGCCACAGTGGCCTCTCTGCTGCTCCTTAGACAACCAGATAACACTACCATCTTGAGTCTTTGCACCTGCTATTTCCTCTCTTGGAAATTGTCTTCCCCCAGATCCGTGAGTGACTTGCCCAGTCATCTCCTTAGATGCTTTGCTCAAAGATGACTTCTTTTCTCCAGGGCTTCCTTGATCATCTTATTTTAAATTGCACACCTTCCTCCTCTCCCTACCCACTCCTTGTCCTTCTCCCTGCTCCATTAGTCTTTCCAGCAGGTGTCACTCCTTGGCAGATATTTTACCCCTTTATTTGCATTTTGGGTGGCTCCTTCCTCTAGTCTGTGGGCTGCATGGGTGCAGATCTTTACTGCTTCTGTCACGCCCGTATCCCCAACACCAGTAATCGTGTGTCACAGCATACCCAGGCAGAGCAAGAAGAGATGGAACTCAAGAAGGTTACTTTACTTCCCCCAGCCAAAAAAATGGCACTTGTTATTTGCCTCTACAAGGATGCAGTTACTGGCTACTGCAGCTGCTGACCCTCAACACACCATGAAAGGAGTTCAGGGTGGAGATCAGAGACGAAGCACTCTGTGCTCTGGGGAAAACGGACAGAATAAGCCTTTAGATACATGTTCGGACGACTTTATGAATCCAGTTCTTACATCTTCTTAGATCTAGAAAAGCATTACGGTCATCAACAGTGACACCTGCTCCTCTTGACTAGCAGCAAGCCTCTGCGGAGATGTATGCTTGGCTGCACGTACTGCCACCACACTCAAATCGTGGTTTACACTGACCTCTCCCTGCCTCTTCAGTGCGGTTCCTCAGAGCTCTCTGAGATGCTGTCTCCCAGCCTACAGTCCTCATTTTGCCCCAAGTACAGCTTACCTCACAACTTTTCATCCTGTGCCTTTTGTTTTCCATCAATACTTCACATTTATTTTTCTAATTAACTGATCCACCCATCTAATATTTATTGAGTCTCTAAGCTCAATGCTTTGATCTGTAAAACTTGGTCCTGATCCACAGGGAAGATAAATAACATATACAAAAGAAAAGAAGTAAGTGAGGATAAGGGAAAGTCTCTGAAGTGAGAGTATCATTTTCCTGTACTGTGTCCAACAGTATTTTGAGAATTTAAAATATTTAATTAACTTTCTAGTTTTGTAGATCATGTTTTCTGAAAAGTCACAACGCAGACCAGTGAGTGATCCAAATCACAAAGTCCTCCCAAAAGCATGATATGCTGAAGAGCCCAGGAAGGGAGAGGTCATTTCAGGCAGATGTTCAGGGAAGGTATTTGGGCAAAGCTATTGAAGGTAGGCCTGATTTTGGTAGAGATGATCAGAATGTACTCCAAGAACAGCAAATAATGCTGTAATATGCTGTGTGTTAATCCAGTGCTCTGGCAAACGTGCAGGGTCTCCAGCCTTCGTGGGAGAGAAGCTGGGAAAGAGAGGTGATAGACTGAAATATCCTCTATGAGGTTTGATTCCTCTAATGCTGTTTGACAGAGAATTGGGTAGGAGGAGTCTGTCATTCAAAAACTCTGTGACTCAGGCTTTTCCCCTGCAACCCTTCTGCCTCATTTTCCCTTGGTTCCATCCATGTTAAGTACTAAAGCCCCATACTCAATCCAGGACCACAATAAGAATGTGATCCTCGTGGAAACTGGCAAATTGGCTGACTGAAAGGTATTAATTGTTTTTCATTCTTGGCTTGCCTGAAGCGGGTAGTATTGAGAAGGGAAAGTTTCCAAGTTCTCACTCCCGATTATGGTGTTTGTCACCTCTAATCAAGCCATTGCCCTTTGGCAGACTTGACATCTAAAACGCTGTACTTTCTCATTTGCACATGTAGTAGGTACTCATGAAACTTTGATTTTTATTTAATTTGGCTTGTTTATTGGTTGCTGTCTCTTCTTAACTTCCTCAAATGTAAACCCTTGATTACATTCATCATCTTCCCATTCCCTCATCGAGGTTGCAGAACTGGACATGTATCAGACACCCTATTAAAACTTGTCTATGAAATGAACTCAGTTCTCATGGAATAAATACTGTGTCCTTACTCTCATATCTATGTGGGTAAATTTCAAATCTATATACCTGACCAGACATTTTCTTTCAACCCTGCATCTCCTGAAGTGTAATATTCTAAACAGATGTTGAATATATAATCAGGAGATAGGGATTAAAGTTTTGGCTATGCTCTCTGCTGGGTATATGTGTTTAGAGCAAAACCTAATGTTTCTGTTGTATGGTTTTCTCATCTGAAAAGTAGAGGTGGTAGTAATCGTATCCGTATCTCATTTGAAAAATGAGCTGAGATGGGTAAGTGAGCTTTGCGAGTAGTTGTGCTTTCTTAGGTCACCTTTGTGGTGATGCAAGGTCTCCCCTTGGATATTTGCCATCATGTCCTCAACATTCAATCCCTCTACAAATTGTGTTCCTTTGGGGAATTTTCCTTTGTTAAGGACACTGCCACTCTGTTAGGTTTTAAATTGATTGCTATTTTTCAATTGTCCCTTTTCTTTGTTTTCTTTATTTAGTTGCTCTTCAGGCATATTGATTCGTCCTTCAAAATGTATTTCAAACTTGTCTACTCCAGGGTAGAAATTTGTCCTAATCTCCTGCTTTTGTCTTCTAACTGATATCTATTCTTCTTGATATATCAAAACCCCAACACACTTCAAACATCACCAACCAGATTTATTTCCAAACAACACTGCTGGGTCATCATACTTTCCAATATCATATTTTTCTCCACCTGTTTTCCATGGTACATCTTTGATTCATTCATTTGTTCTTTTCATTAACTTTTTAACATCTTTTAAATGCCGGTTTCATGCCTAGGCTACTTACAAGGTGCTAAGGATGCATAAGAAAAGATCCACAGATTCAGGAAGACTTTGGAGTTCTCATTAGAATGAAGACATTTAAATTCTGATCCTGTCCCTCCAGTCTTCATTTCCTTTCCCCTCAAGCTCAGTGCTCAACCCCAGCCCACTCCAGGCAACCTCGATTCATCACTTTTCCATGACTAAAACATTGCATTCGGATCTGATTTCAAGATCCTGCTCATGCTGCTCCCCAGCCCAGAATGTCCTTCATTTGTTAAGCAAACGTATTGATCAAGGCACTTTGTGCAAAGCAAAATCCATTCTGCTTACACTTGTGGGTGTAATTTGACATGCGCTTTGTCCCAGTTGAACTCAAGTTGAAAATCCTAATGGCTTCATCTGTGCCTTCTGGGGATACCGGATGCTGAATTATTCACTGCCTTATGATTTTGCTTTCTTGTGTGTTTGCCTTGCTTAGGCACAATGAGATGATAAACTCAAGAAGTCTAGAGGCTTGTTGACTTCCTACATTCCCTCCCCTCGCGATATACCCAGCCCCACCACACAATGAGCTGCCTACAGAAAACATTTTGCAAATGCTTTTTAATAAAATGAAGTATTGAAGAATGAGATACTGGCCTACACCTATTGCTTACTGTGATAAAGCAACTTACTAATGTTTGTTCTGTGGAAGGTGAGTTCTCAGGAAACAAAATTAGGCTTGAGTACGCGTGCACACACACACACACACACACACACACACACACACACACAGACTTCCCTATTCAGTCAAATATGTTTGAGGAATTGAGTTAAATGGGTTAAATGAAATTAAATGAGTTTATTTATACCAGGACTCCTCAGATCCCTAAATATGCTAATAAAAATTGACGTCGTCTGGGGAGGCCTTACAAATAGCTGTGAAAAGAAGAGAAGCTAAAAGCAAAGGAGAAAAGGAAAGATAGACACATCTGAATGCAGAGTTCCGAAGAATAGCAAGAGATAAGAAAGGCTTCCTCAGCAATCAATGCAAAGAAATAGAGGAAAACAACAGAATGGGAAAGACTAGAGATCTCTTCAAGAAAATTAGAGATACCAAGGGAACATTTCATGCAAAGATGGGCTCGATAAAAGACAGAAATGGTATGGACCTAACAGAAGACAAGATATTGAGAAGATATTAAGAATAGGTGGCAAGAATACACAGAACTGTACAAAAAAGATCTTCACGACCAAGATAATCACGATGGTGTGATCACTCACCTAGAGCCAGACATCCTGGAATGTGAAGTCAAGTGGGCCTTAGAAAGCATCACTATGAACAAAGCTAGTGGAGGTGATGGAATTCCAGTTGAACTATTTCAAATCCTGAAAGATGATGCTGTGAAAGTGCTGCACTCAATATGCCAGCAAATTGGGAAAACTCAGCAGTGGCCACAGGACTGGAAAAGGTCAGTTTTCATTCCAATCCCAAAGAAAGGCAATGCCAAAGAATGCTCAAACTACCGCACAATTGCACTCATCTCACACGCTGGTAAAGTAATGCTCAAAATTCTCCAAGCAAGGCTTCAGCAATATGTGAACCATGAACTTCCTGATGTTCAAGCTGGTTTTAGAAAAGGCAGAGGAACCAGAGATCAAATTGCCAACATCTGCTGGATCATGGAAAAAGCAAGAGAGTTCCAAAAAAAACATCTGTTTCTGCTTTATTGACTATGCCAAAGCCTTTGACTGTGTGGATCACAATAAACTGTGAAAAATTCTTCAAGAGATGGGAATACCAGACCACCTGACCTGCCTCTTGAGAAATTTGTATGCAGGTCAGGAAGCAACAGTTAGAACTGGACATGGAACAACAGACTGGTTCCAAATAGGAAAAGGACTACGTCAAGGCTGTATATTGTCACCCTGTTTATTTAACTTATATGCAGAGTACATCATGAGAAATGCTGGACTGGAAGAAACACAAGCTGGAATCAAGATTTCTGGGAGAAAAATCAATAACCTCAGATATGCAGATGACACCACCCTTATGGCAGAAAGTGAAGAGGAACTCAAAAGCCTCTTGATGAGAGTGAAAGAGGAGAGTGAAAAAGTGGGCTTAAAGCTCAACATTCAGAAAACTAAGATCATGGCATCTGGTCCCATCAGTTACTGGGAAATAGATGGGGAAACAGTGGAAACAGTGTCAGACTTTATTTTTCTGGGCTCCAAAATCACTGCAGATGGTGACTGCAGCCATGAAATTAAAAGACGCTTACTCCTTGGAAGGAAAGTTATGACCAACCTTGAGAGCATATTGAAAAGCAGAGACATTACTTTGCCAACAAAGGTCCATCTAGTCAAGGCTGTAGTTTTTCCTGTGGTCATGTATGGATGTGAGAGTTGGACTGGGAAGAAAGCTGAGCCCTGAAGAATTGATGCTTTTGAACTGTGGTGTTGGAGAAGACTCTTGAGAGTCCCTTGGACTGCAAGGAGATTCACCCTGTCCATTCTAAAGGAGATCAGCCCTGGGTATTCTTTGGAAGGAATGATGCTAAAGCTGAAACTCCAATATTTTGGCCACTGATGCAAAGAGTTGACTCATTGGAAAAGACTCTGATGCTGGGAGGGATTGGGGGCAGGAGGAGAAGGGGATGCAGAGGATAAGATGGCTGGATGGCATCACCAACTCTTTGGACGTGAGTCTGAGTGAACTCCAGGAGTTGGTGATGGACAGGGAGGCCTGGCGTGCTGCGATTCATGGGGTCGCAAAGAGTTGGACACAACTGAACTGAACTGAAACAGAACTAGTTTCTCAAATTT
This sequence comes from Bubalus bubalis, assembly GCF_019923935.1. Taxonomy (NCBI): domain Eukaryota; kingdom Metazoa; phylum Chordata; class Mammalia; order Artiodactyla; family Bovidae; genus Bubalus; species Bubalus bubalis. The sequence continues at coordinate 8,124,639 of NC_059178.1, read as the reverse complement.
ATTTAGCTACAAAACACAGATGTTTTTGTTGTGGCTCATTTTCAGTATTAGTGAGCTCAGTCACACATCTCTGGAATTGCCAGTTTTAGACTCAGTAAACCAATGAGTTCCTCGAGTTGAGTTCCAGATTTGAAATAGCTGCAGGAAGTAACACAAGACTTCATTCCATTTCATCATCTTCATGGTAACCCTCCAGAGATTATCAGAAGCTGCAAATAATAAAAACAAATATAAAGCAGAGCACCATTGGAATGTTACAAATGGGGTCATTATTGGAGAATAAAAGGGCAGTGATGACCCTATATGTCTAGCTTATAGAGGTTACATAGCAGGTAGAATTTAAGCTGGCAGGCTTATGCAATAAACAACAGATTAAGATTCAGAAGAACTGAGTTCAATTCTTGCCTTGCCCTTAACCGCCCTAATAAGTGAGCAGATAATTTAATGTGTCCAGTTGTCAGTATTTTTTCCATTTATAAAATGAAGTGAAGTGAAAGTTGGTCAGTTCAGTCGCTCAGTTGTGTCTGACACTTTGCAACCCCATGAATCGCAGCACACCAGGCCTCCCTGTCCATCACCAACTCCCGGAGTTCACTCAGACTCACGTCCATCGAGTCAGTGATGCCATCCAGCCATCTCATCCTCTGTCGTCCCCTTCTCCTCCTGCCCCCAATCCCTCCCAGCATCAGAGTCTTTTCCAATGAGTCAACTCTTCGCAAGAGGTGGCCAAAGTACTGGAGTTTCAGCTTTAGCATCATTCCTTCCAAAGAAATCCCAGGGCTGATCTCCTTCAGAATGGACTGGTTGAAAGTCAGTCAGTTGTGCCCAAATCTTTGTGATTCCATGGACTTGGGGTTCTCCAGGCCAGAGTACTAGAGTGGGTAGCTGTTCCCTTCTACAGGGGATCTTCCCCACTCAGGGATCAAACCCAGGTCTCCTGCATTGCAGGCAGATTCTTTACCAGCTAAACCACCAGGGAAGCCCATAAAATGAAGTTCAGTTCAGTTCAGTCACTCAGTTGTGTCTGACTCTTTGTGACCCCTTGGTCTGCAGCACACCAGGCCTCCCTGTCCATCACCAACTCCCAGAGTTTACTCAAACTCATGTCCATTGAGATGGTGATGCCATCCAACAATCTCATCCTCTGTCAACCCTTTCTCCTCCCACCTTCCATCTTTCCCAGCATCAGGGTCTTTTCAAATGAATCAATTCTTTGCATCAGGTGGCCAAAGTATTGGAATTTCAGCCTCAGCAATGAATAGTCAGGACTGGAAGTAGTCATTTCCTTTAGGATGGACTGGTTGGATCTCCTTGCAGTCCAAGGGACTCTCAAGAGTTTTCTCCAACATTACAGTTCTAAAGCATTAATTTTTCAGCACTCAGCTTTCTTTATAGTCCAACGCTCATAAAACGAAGGGGTTAGGTTAAATAAGTACTAGTGTCTAAGTGTCTATGTTTCTGTCCTTTTCATTTTAGTTGTATCTTACTCCACATACAGATTCATGAAGTATGCCTCCAGACATCTATGTAGTGCGTGAAGTGCTAGAAATCCCCGATAAGGGATGAGCAGGTGACTGACTCTTGTTTTATGTGCCCTCTGGTAGTTTGTGTGCAGTTCCCCAGAGAGAATAAACTCAGCTTGGTGGTTCTGAAATGTCATTTCTGTTGCTCATTCTAAAGTGAAGATGTGATGCCTGCAGAGGGAATTTTTAATGTGAATCATGGAGCTAACTGATCACTAACATGCATCATAATGTGCCTTTGCTAATGGCTTCTTTAGAAGGTCGCTACTGGCTCACTTTGGGCTCTTCCTTTACTAGTACTAAATGATGAGAACGTAGGCATTTGGCCACAGCTGATAAGAAACCTTTGAAGACTATCCAGTTTGCTTAAGTTGTGAATGAATACAAATTTGGACTCTAAACTTAAACAGAGAAGGTGGGAACACTTCAATCCATCACAAAGATTTTTCCCATCTTGAAAGCCAAAGACTTTTTTCTTTCGTCCAAGACTTTTAACACATTGCCTAAAGGAAATGAAACACTAAAGTACTTTTTCCATTTTTCCTCTGAAATGTTTGCTCTAATACTCCCCAAGCAGGTTTGCACATGGGTAAATAATCCAGAAGGGCAAATGACTCTACACGCAACGAAGGCTTACCCAGTGGCTCCACCGGCGTACGGTAGGCAGTATTGACTTTTCAGGAGTCACCAGCTGTTCTAAATGGTTAGAGGTCATAGTATAATCCTCCTGTGAGATAACGGCCCTGAAGGCATTTGATTGCAATAGCTATTTAACTCCCTATATTTTCAAGAGAACCACCAGTAGATGGTGACTGATTTATGGTCTTTCAAACAAGATACAACTAAAAATAATACAATTAGGACCTGTTGGTATCAAGGTGTTCACCAACACAGTGAGACAATCATTTTGTATTTTAGATAATGACACTAAATACCATGAAATCAGCAAAGGTTGTTTATCTTCCATTTTTATCTCATTTAATGTACACTCATTTCGTTCCATGTGGTCAGTCCTCAACAAGTGGAAGTCAGACTTTGGTTCTTTTGCTTGCTTCCCACAATTCACCAAAGAGCACACAAAATCACCACCATTGCCGCCCTCTGCATGTAGAATGTTGCTATTATTGTATGGTTAAGCTCTGCCTACTGTGTGGATGCAGGAAGCTCAGCCTTATCGCCAATGTGTGCTTAGGCACTTAGTCATGTCCAACTCTTTGTGACCCCATGGACTGTAGCCTGCCAGGCGCCTCTGTCCATGGGGATTCTCCAGGCGAGACTACTGGAGTAGGTTGCCATGCCCTCCTCTAGGGGATCTTCCCAACCCAGAGATGGAACTCAGGTTTCCTGTACTGCAGGCAGATTCTTAACCATCTGAGCCACCAGGGAATCCATATAGAGGAATCAAATTGTAACGGAATGTTTTGCTCCATTAAAGTAACCTAGAATCATTTCAGGGAATTCATGTGTTGAGGGAGCTAGTGAAAAATTAAATGATGATCAGGGACATAATGATAAATAAGAGACGATCCTTTCTGCCAAGAATCCCAAGCCAGTAGAGACACAGAGAGTCAGGCCAGCACCAACCACAGCACCACCCAGGAGGAGCCCCTGCAGACAAGCAAGGTGTCTGGTGGCTAGATGGCTACCCTGGAGGAGGTGAAACTTGAGCTCCCATTGAGAGGTGGAGTAGAAATTCATCAGGTAGATAAAGGGGAAGTCATTTTAACAGTATATCCAAAGAGAAGGTGGGGTTAGAGAGTGAAGCATGTTATAGGAATGGAAAAAATGTTCCCTATGGATAAAGCATGAAGGTGTTTGTGGAGATGGGAGAATTGTGATGCTGTAATAATAGGTGATGGTCAAACAGTGACGAGCCTTGAAGGGCAAACAATCTTGAAATTAAAAAAAGAATGATTGCCTCAAGTGAATAAAGAGTCATTGAGAACTTTTGCATTCTTTCCTACACTCAAAGCAAATATTCTTTTCGTATACACTAAATGTGAACACCCACGGGCTTTCTATATTTGATTTCATCTTAGCCTCTTGTCTCTTATATTCTCATCAGCAAACTACCCCCTCATGGCAGGCAACGTTAACAATCTAATCTAACCTTCACTTTCTCACGATTCATGTAATCATATACAAATGGATAAAAGCACACATAGATGAAGTTGTCGTTGTTTAAGAAGAATTTACTCATGTTTTCTATTCTTTTCTGCATCTTGCTTTTCTCACTTAATGCCTCTTTGAAGCTCCTCCAAATTAACTTACACTTTCAAGGCTTTGTGAAATGTGAATATCATATTTTCCATGTGTACTTAATTCATCTGTTCATCTATTGTGATGGCTTTTCTTTGCCTCCAGCTTATATATACTTATGCGTGTGTGCATGCTCAGTTGCTTTAGTCATATCCGACTCTTCGTGACCCTGTGGACTGTAGCCCACCAGGCTCCTCTGTCCATGGGGATTCTCCAGGCAAGAATACTAGAGTGGGTTGTCATTCCCTTCTCCCGGGATCTTCCTGACCCAGGGGTCAAACCTGAGTCTCCTGCATCTACTGCATTGACAGGCAGGTTCTTTACTCACTGAGCCACCTGGGAAGCCCTTATATACACATACCTATATATTCTTACAAACCAGTTTCTATTTCTAGGGTGAACACTTGATTTTAATAAATTTCCATATTATATTCTCAGGCAGTTATAACAGCACACATATCTGCTAGCAGTACATGAGAACACCTTTTATTACACAACTTTTACAGCACTGGATGATATATTCTTTTTCCTTTTGGATGATCCATTGTGTATTAAATTTTAACATTATAGCCACCTCATTATTACAATAGAGCACAATTTCTTCTATTCACCATTTGGATTTCATCGTTTGGGACTAGCTTTCCATTTTTTGCCCAATGTAGTTGTATAATTTTTTCTTGTTAATTTTTAAGAGCTCTTTGTCTATGGTCTGTGATAGTAATATTTATTCAAAATCTATTTTGTCTGATGAATTTTAATAACGGTATATTTTGCCATACAAAAGATTTAATGTTTATATGTTATCTTTTCATTTCTAACATTGGTGTTTCTGGTTGTGGTTAAGAAGGTGTTCTTTTCTCCTACATTGTACATGTATTTAATGAGATGCTCGTTTACGATTTTGTGGTGTTATTTATTTTAATTAAGTCTCTAATTCATGTGGCATTTATTTTTGTATATAATGTATGTTGGGTCCAGTTTCTTTCCCTTCTAGTTAAGTAGCCTATTAGGCCACATTACTCATTAAGTAAGCTGCTCTTTTCTTCACTACACCAAAATATTTCAATACAGCCTAGTTGTCATTCAGTTGCTAAGTCATGTCCAACCCTTTGCGATCCCATGGATTATAGCATGCCAGGCTCCTCTGTCCTCCAAAGTCTCTCAGAGTTTGCAATCACCTTCAAAATTCTTCTGTATTCTGGGATCTTTTTCTGGATTCTCAGATCTGTTTCATTGATTATTTTTTCTGTTCCTATGCCAATAGTATGTATTTTAAGCACAGCCTTATAGTACTTTCTGCTATCTGCAGAAAGGGCAAGGCTTATCCCTTCTTTAACATTATTTTTCAAAATTTTTTTCACTCTTATTATTCTATATAAATATTAGCATCATTTGATCTGATTCAAAAAATCTTTTTGGGGGGGCTCTAATTAGAATTGAATTAAATTTATATATTAATTTTGGGAGCAAAGTCTCTAAAGTTTTCCTCATATAAGTTCTGTCCCTTTCTTGTTAAACTGAAGAATCTTCAGCTGTGGCTAGGCCTGCCCAGGTGTGTATTTTAAGTGTCCAGTGCAGCATCAGAATGGAGAAGACTTGAGTAAAAACCACACGAGGAAGTCCATTATGTGATATTGTCACTGTGCAGAAGATGCCGACTCCAGGATACGGCAGAGACAGGTGGGCCGAGAAGGGACTGAAAAGAGAGTTATTCTGCAGATAAAGATCAACATCAATGTTTAATGGAATCAATTCAGAAGTTAAAGGAGACATAGAAATATTTAATGACTTAGGTTCTTGTGCCATTCATAATGAGATGACAGAGTAAGGTAAACATTTCCAAGAGTACAGAGACAATGAGCTCAATATTGGAAATATTTCATTTTTAAAGTGTCTAGTACTATGAATTTGGAGTTGAAGTGAGAGATCTGGTTTAGAAGCATAAAGCGGGTATCATAGGGTGAAAATTATAGTTGAGGGGGGTGTGTGTATGAGGAGAGGGTGAGATTGCCCCAAAAGACCATGCAAAATAAGAAGATAAAAGTTCTTTAAAGGAACTCTTCCACTCTCTCTTTAAAACATCACATCAGGTCTATGTTTGGCAAAGTGACAAAGGATATTTCTACTTGTGAAGAAGCCAGACAGGGGATAAATCTTCACTCAGTTTTCCTAAAATAGAAGGATAGATTAAAACCAGCAGCCCAGGACACTGTGATCTGAAGACTGCTGGCAAGAATAAATATTTACTTTGTTTATGGTGTTGAGGAAGTCTAGTCACTAATTTAATCAATAAAAATATATCATCCATATTACTTGATGGAGTAAAGACTTGCTCATTTGCACACATTCATTGACATACATGCAAATCCGCACAAACACATTGATTTATTCAAAAGCGCCTCTGATTTCTTCGTGATGCTTTTGCTTTTTGATGAGCTGCCATGTTTATTTCTAATGATGAGTTTCTTTAGAGAGTGTGTCTCTTCACCTCCAGTGATAATATTATCAGTATAGTCACATAGAGGTCCTGGATGGGTACTGCTTTGTTAAATGACATTTGGCAGCTGGCTGGCGAGATTTAGCCAATTGCCATGCCAGATATTTAGTAACATAATGTATCATGGGTTGGATGCCAATGGTTCTTGGACCATTTCCTCTCTGTGCTTACGTGCTATGGACCCAGGGGGGTGACTAACAAAGTGGCACGCTTTATTCATCTGTGAATAACAGCATGTGCAAATGAAGCCTGGGAATTAGAACTCTCCTTCCTTTGCTGGAGAAAAGACTGTTTTGGTGGCTCATCCTTAATTCTGCATTGGCCTCTGGGCTTATCCTTATTGATTGTTCCCATATTTTCATGCAGCAATTTGAATCAAAATGTAAGATGTTTCATTTAAAAATTGTATGCATCCAAACTTCAAATAGACGTGGGGTCTGAGAATAAGAGATGTTTTGCATTTAACTACTTATATTGAATTAGGACAGTTAAAATTCTTACTCTAAACCCAGTTCTCCTTTATTAATTATTTCAAAGTAATATCTAATGTATTATATTTTATATTCAATTTGTTGCATAAGCTCAGTCGTGTCCAACTCTTTTCAACCCCATGGACTACACAGTCCATGGAATTCTCCAGGCCAGAATGCTGGAGTAGATAACCATTCCATTCTTCAGGGGATCTTCCCAACCCAGGGATCAAATCCAGGTCTCCGACATTGCAGGCGGATTCGTTACCAGCTGAGTCACAAGGGAAACCTGAGAATACTAGAATGGGTGGCCTATCCCTTCTCCAGCAGATCTTCCCGACCCAGGAATCTAACCAGGGTCTCCTGCATTGCAGGCAGATTCTTTACCAGCTGAGCCACAAGGGAAGCCCACATAGTTAGTAAGGAATACTTCTATTGATTCACTATTGAACAAGCTTTTAATAAGGATATATTGTGTATGGGCTTCCCAGGTGGCGCTAGTGGTAAAGAATCTGACGCTTGCCATTGTAGGAGACACAAGAGATGAGGGTTTGATCCCTGGGTCGGGAAGATCCCCCGGAGAAGGATATGGCAACCCACTCCAGTATTCTTGCCTGGAAAAATCCCATGGACAGAGGAGCCTGGTGGGCTACCATCCATGGGGTCCCAGAGAGTCGGACATGACTGACTGAGCACTCACACCCATACTGTGTATAATCACTAGGCTAGATGTTGTCCCATCCCATATACTTCAATATATGTGATTCTTACTGTTTTAATTTGTGTGCTCATTTCTTCGTACAGCTTGCCTTTGCTACCTGGATGCTCAGTACACATAGCATGCTGCCTTGGGGAGGGAGCCGAAAAGGCAGAGGGGGTGACTGTACCAAGAGTGGAGATGACTTTGGCCTGATTCTCCACAGGCCAAGGAAACAGATGGTGGAGGCTCCTCCCCGGAAAGGGAGGGGTATTGCCGGAGTGGTGAGCTCCAGTTCTTTCCTGTACAAGTGTGGCTCAGTGTGATGGCCTCTGCTCTGTCTCCGTGGCTATTATTTATTATTCCTTTCCTTCATGCCACTCAGGTCAAATTGACCTTGTCTTCTAAGCATTTGTGTGTGTGTACGTGTGTGTGTGTGTGTGTGTGTGTATGTTAGCTGCTCGGTCATGTCCAATCTTTGAGACTCCATGGACTGAGCCCACCAAGCTCCTCTGTCCATGGGATTCTCCAGGCGAGAATCCTGGAGTGGGTTGCCATTTCCTCCTCCAGGGGATCTTCCCAACCCAGGTATTGAACCCCTGTCTCTTATGTCTCTTGCATTGGCAGGCGGGTTCTTTACCACTAGCACCACCTGGGAAGCCCTAAGAACTTGACTCTGTCTTAGTTGTTGCAGATACACAGAAAGAAGGATTTCTTACATGAGAATGCACGCTTGTAGCAGAGGGTACAGATAATAAAGCAGGATTATTATCTGCTTTATTATGCCGCTTCCTAAAGCCAGAAAGTGTCAATGACTTTAACTTTTGACTAGTAGGAAATATACCTTCTTTTTTTTTTTTCTAACATCTTCTTTTCTTCAAATGGTAACCAGGGGAATCTTTAAAAGAAACTGTACGTTGTGGCAGACTGGATGGGAGGGGAGTTTTGGGGATAATGAACACATGTACATGTATGGCTGAGTCCCAGAACTGTGACAACACTGTTAATCATCTGTTGTTGTGTAGTTGCTAAGCTGTGTCTGACTCTTCTGCAATCCCGTAGACTGTCGCCCAGCAGGCTCCTGCATCCTTGGGCTTTCCCAAGCAAGAATACTGGAGTGAGTTGCCATAACCTTCTGCAGGGGCTCTTCCTGACCCAGGGACAGAACCTGCATCTCACACACTGGCAGGTGGATTCCTTACCACTGAGCCACCAGGAAAATCCAATCAGCTATATCACAACACAAAATAGAAAGTTTGGAAAAAAGAAACTATATAAATGAATAACTAAAATTCACACAAAGTGTCTCTGCTACGTAGATTCTCAATCAGCACTCTACTCTCCACCTCTCCCCCTCAAAAAAAGTGAGTGCTATCAGAAAAAAATCATGGATTATCATTCAGAAGTAATTACAATCCCGTAAGGTCGATTTTTATACTGGGAACACTTCCCTGAAGGGGTTACTATATTAATAGATAAATTACAGTGAGCATCGCTTCTATATGACCAACTCAGAGAGAGAAGCTTTGGATGTGCTGCCTCATTCAGTTCAGTTCAGTTTAGTCGCTCAGTCGTGTCCGACTCTTTGCGACCCCATGAATCACAGCACGCCAGGCCTCCCTGTCCATCACCAACTCCCGGAGTTCACCCAGACTTACGTCCATCGAGTCAGTGATGTCATCCAGCCATCTCATCCTCTGTCGTCTCCTTCTCCTCCTACCCCCAATCCCTCCCAGCATCAGAGTCTTTTCCAATGAGTCAACTCTTCGCATGAGGTGGCCAAAGTACTGGAGTTTCAGCTTTAGCATCATTCCTTCCAAAGAAATCCCGGGGCTGATCTCCTTCAGAATGGACTGGGTGGATCTCCTTGCAGTCCAAGGGACTCTCAAGAGTCTTCTCCAACACCACAGTTCAAAAGCATCAATTCTTTGGCATTCCGCCTTCTTCACAGTCCAACTCTCACATCCATACATGACCACTGGAAAAACCATAGCCTTGACTAGACAGGCCTTTGTTGGCAAAGTAATGTCTCTGCTTTTGAATATGCTATCTAGGTTGGTCATAACTTTCCTCCCAAGGAGTAAGCGTCTTTTAATTTCATGGCTGCAGTCACCATCTGCAGTGATTTTGGAGCCCCAAAAAAGAAAGTCTGACACTGTTTCCACTGTTTCCCTATCTATTTCCCATGAAGTGATGGGACCGGATGCCATGATCTTCGTTTTCTGAATGTTGAGCTTTAAGCCAACTTTTTCACTAATCCTTCCAAAACTCCGCAAGGAAGGTACCATTATTATTTCGCTTTACAGACAAGAAAACAGAGACCCAGAGAGGTAAACTGGGTTAACCTTCTAAGGCTATGTAGATTTTAAGGTGTGAAACCAAACCTGAATGCAAGATGTTTGACAGACTTCTAAGTTCTAGGAGAACTTAACTACCCCAATGGTCTCAACCTCAATAATTATGTAAGCTGCTGACTGTTCACTACTTGCTATATTCCAGAGAGATGGCAGAGCTTTGCATAACTCTGTGGCATTCATTTCTTGTTGTGACTTCGAGAAATTGAGACTATTCATTTCTATGTTCATTTCCATTTTATAATGAAGAAAGACTATTTAGTAATTGATCAAGATCCTCAAATAGCATCTTCTTCCTGCCATTCATTATCTTCATACCCTGCTTTATTATTTTATTTTCCCAGCACTGACTTCCATCTGACAGTTTTGTAATCATTTGTATATTGTCAGTCCCCTCTCACTCCATCGAAGACTGCTTGTGTTTTGTTCACTGTTGCACCCCCAGGGCCTAGATCTGTGCCTTAGGAACACCAAGAGTATAACAGATATTTGCTCAGAGGTTGAATGAATAAATACAAAAGAATTTGTGTGTTTCTGGGGGCTGTCAGTCATTGCTTTTGCATCCTGGGAGGAACTTGGCCTGTGTCATTTCCAGTGCATCTTCAGAGGACCTGGCCCTGGGGTGGGCACTTCGCTTTTCACCCAGGCTTACCTTGGGGAGTGTGTCTGCCATTCTCCTTGTGCACAGCCCCCACCCGGAGGACGCCATGACAACAATGTCAGCATGAAGCAGCTCCGAAATCGTGCAAAGCCCAGAAATGATGTCTGGCACATCCTCAAGCTCCCATTAGCTAAGTGATGGAATGTAGCAGTTGCACTTTAGACCTTTTTCTTGAGGCTGGAATTGATGCCAATTTGACAATATTCCATCCGTTACACTTCCAGAGAACAGGCTGAATTTCTTGGCCTAATTTTTGTCCTCTTGGCATCATATTGCCAAGGAAAATGGATCTAGGAATTTGTGCCCCCCTCCATGAACCCAGGCATTAATGTGGTCCTTTCAGCATGCATAAACTCTTTCCATCTTTTTCAACTGCCAAGCTTTGTATCCCAGCCTTTAGGATGACAGTAGCATGTGTGGACCCCATGTAGTCTGACCCCAGAATAACTGTGAATTGAATCTAATAATCCCTTGAAATTTAACCCTTGTATGATTCATCTTCTGCTCCTACTACCCCCCAATAGAACCACTTGTAATGTCTCCCACGTCAGCCATGCTGCCTTCAGTCACAGCTTTTGCTCATGTTATCTGCTCTCCCTGAATGCCTGTACCTCACCCCTCCTCTTGGTGACCTCGTCATTTTCTGGTCTCCTGCACCTTTCTCCTTGATACCCTCACCACCCACGTGGGTGCCTGATCAGCCTCAGTGCAGTCACTCACCATCATACGCCTGTTGAGTGTCTGGGCGCCTTGCAGTGTCCCAGATTCTGGGAAGCGTTGTGATACTATAAGGCAACCTGAGGAAAATGCCGAGACCCTCTGGCATTTCCACAGATGATTTCTCATGGAAAAGATACGGAGTTACTACACTGTGATCATAGCTCCGAGACTTAGGTGCTGCTTGATCAGAAAATAGGTCAGATGTGACATTAAGAGCAGACATGTAGCATTTGTGAATCCCTTGGTGTAAATCCCATTTGTTTGCAAATCGATTTTCTTGACTGCAGTGTTTTTAGGAAACAGAGAGAAACTGGCCTTTCAGTATTTCCAATGAGGAAAGAAAGTTGCCCATAATGGCAGCTATGAGCTAGAGCACCACCCTTCCTAGGGATGGTTTCCTGCTCAGACAGGCAAGGCCTGGCTTCAGGCAGAGCCCCCCACCCCCCACTACTCGTCACACACCTTTGCATTCCACCCCAGAACCAATGAGCTGATCCTTCTCTGAGGCTTCAACCATGGATAAAATCAGGCTTGGTAGAATCACCTTTGGGGAGTGCGAGCAGCTTGGGGCCTGCCTTTTGTAGGCAACAGGGGCCAGTAAAGCTCAAGTGTCTGATCTCTATTCCTTGGTTTCTTGAAAGCTCCACTTTCTGTGGCTGAATGACTCATAGAAAGGACAACCCGGAAGACAGGTGCCATCACTGCTTTGAGGAGATTGCAAAACCAGCAGTGAGCAAAGCAGATGACTTCCTTCTCGTCCTGGAGGAGAGATGCTAGAGGGTGTTGCCGTGATGCCCTGTGCGCATCTCTGTGTGGACTCCTTCATTATTCTGCAACTAGCAGTTTATGTGCCTGTCTCTTGGACTGTGGAAATCTTTGGAGTCTTTTCATTTTTGTGTCCACAGTGCTCAGAGTAACTCCATCTCCCAAGCAGTCACATACAGACTACTTGGTGAATAAATGAATCTGATCACAATAACATAATCATATATAAAAATAGGGTGCTTAGAAGCCTTCTTTATTCATTTACATTTTGGGAGAAGGGAGATACATTCTTAAATTTACAACACCTTTTATAAGGCAAAATAATTCTTATAGCTTTGGAGAATATGAGCTCTGGCCTGTTAAAGTACAGTAGTGACAAAGGATAAATGTTGAATGGTGAGAAAGGAGAAGAGACCATTCAAAACATAGAGCTACAGAACTCACGGAACAGTTAGGGATGGGATGGGGGCAGATGGTGAATGGAAAAATGTTACTAGTGAGGCACTGATGAGAAAACATTTTTACCGAGTTGGAAATCAGAACAGTATTTCTGCAGCCCAGTGAACCTGCATAGTTAAGCTCTAGCTGCACTTAAGTTCAGTGGAAAGTTTTCCAAGAAAAACTGGAAGAATTTAGGAGAGATTTAGTAAGCAGCATGGAGATAACTTACCTTTTGTTTCAGTAATTAATTTGTGTGCTCAAGAAGCTGTGCCTCTGTTCTTGGCTGTGGTTCTTTAGGGTGACGGTATTTAACATTCATTATTTATTTGCTATTTGTCTTAATTTTCCCTTTTACCCCCTTAAAAATAGATTTAAATGGAACATAGTATTTCCTTATTTCCTTCATGATATAATCAAAAACAAAGTTCCTCACAAATTTCATTAGGAATCAACTATTTGGTTTTTAAGTACTTCTTTCGGTATAATGAGTGGCATTTTCTCTCAGTCCATTTCTCACTTTCACTCACTGATTCTGGTAAAAAGATAAAATAACAGGACAAGGAAAACTTATTACAGAAGTCAGTGTGCATATGAAGACTCTCCTCCCCTGCCAATCTGCTATAACAGATTACAGCTTTTCAGAATTATAAATTTATGTATAGTTTTTTCTTCTCAAAAATCTTCTGCCAAATGTTGACAGGTTACCTCTGCCCAATAAGCCGTGGGATCTTTCTCCTAATATCACACACATGCTGTAGTTGCCTTTCTCTGGGTACTTCCAGAATTTGCATTTGAGCCTCCGGCCATCACCTCCAACTGAACACACTTGACGCCATATTTATCGTTTTTCTCCAAAATGGCTACACAGCATGACCCTCAGTTGCCCCTGCTGGAAATCTTCCCGTTTTCCCTTTTCTTACAGTCTCAGAACGTAACACATTAACGCAGAGAGCGCTGCATGGATTAAATCAACTGGTTTTTGAGTCATACAATTCTGGTTACAAATCTGCCCGTGACACTTGAACAAATTAATTCACTTCTGTGAACCTATAAAAGGAGATGAAACACCTGAGCACGTCATTAATGTACATCAGCTAAGTAATGTAGAGCTTTACATTCCTTCACTCAGCCGGTTTTCATTGACCACTTGCTGTGCAATGTGTTTGGTTCTGGAGATAAAAGACTCTGTTCTCCTGGTTTATGGTGTAGCTTTTAGTAAATGTTCAATACCCGGATGCCATTAGCCATAAATGATCGTTCCATTTAAGGCTGTCCCATTCTGGTTTAACCCAGCTCTCTGCCCTGTTTCTCTCCTCTCCATTCTTCCAGTGAAGATGGTCTGTGTATGGTCCTTGGATAGAACTTGTGCTTTCTTACCTCTCTGCTTTGTTCACTTTGGCTTCTACTAACCTCTAAATTCTTTCTCATTACTTTCTCTACATGTAAACTCTTCTCGCCTTTCAAGGGTTGACGGCTCCCTTGAAGTCATTCTAGGCTATTTTAGATAGCAATTCTTTCTCCCTCCTCTAAAATTTTGTAGCATTGATTCTCAGCATTGTGTGCATGCTCAGTTGCGAAGTCATGTCCAACTCTTTGCAACCCCATGTAGGCTCCTCTGTCCATGGGATTTCCCAGGCAAGAATACTAGAGTGAATTGCCATTTCCTTCTTCAAGGGATCTTTCCAACCCAGGGATCAAACCTGTATCTCTTGTATCTCCTGGTTGGCAGGCAGATGCTTTACCACTAGAGCCACCTGGGAAGCCCTCTCACTGTTGAGTAAGATGCAGATCACCTGAAGATCTTGCTGACCGTGCAGCTCTCACACACCAAGTTATAATCCCCGCTGCAGAGTATTGAAGTCAATAGTAGAGGCTTTGGACACATACTAAGTAACACTCATGACAGAAAGCTTTTTCTATTTTCCGCCTGAGAATCCCAGGTCCTGGGACTGGCAGGGGGCTGGTCCCATCCAGCAGCACTGCTCAGTGGGGCACAGCACAGACAATTTCAAGATTGAGGTCTCATGTTTTGAAGGTACAGTCAAAATCAAGCTCAGCACAGCAACAGAGGACTCTACACAGCCACATATGAAGGTCCAGAACTGAGAAGCTTCCATCAGCTGGAAGGACTGGATCAGTGGTCCTCAAGGTGTGCTTCTTCAGGGCAGTAGCGTCAGCATCATGAGGAATTCGCTAGAAAGGCACATTATTAGGTCCCATCTCAGACCCACTCTATTAGTTTGCTCTGACAAACCTAGACAGCGTATTAAAAAGCAGAGACATTACATTGCTGACAGAAGTCTTCATACTCAAAGCTATGGTTTTTCTAGTAGTCATATATGGATGTAAGAGCTGGACCATAAAGAAAGCTGAGCGCTGAAGAATTGATGCTTAACTGTGGTGTTGGAGAAGACTCTTGAGAGTCCCTTGGACTGCAAGGGGATCAAACCAGTTAATTCTAAAGGAAATCAACTCTGAATATTCATTGGAAGGACTGATGCTGAAGCTGAAACTCCAATACTTTGAACACCTGATGCGAACAGCCGACTCACTGGAAAAGACCCTGATGTTGGGAAAGATTGAAGCGGGAGGAGAAGGGGACAACAGAGGATGAGATGGTTGGATGGCATCACTGACTCAATGGACATGAGTTTTAGCAAGCTCCGGGAGTTGGTGATGGACAGGGAAGCCTGGCGTGCTACAGTCCTTGGGGTCGCAAAAAGTCGTACAGAACTGAGCGAGTGAACAGCAGCAACAAGGGCTGCTATAAGAATGTACCATATCCTGGGTGACTTAAATAACAGAAATCTATTTTCTAGCAGTGCTGGAGGCTAGCAATCGAGATCAAGGTAAGCAGGGTTGTTTTTTCCCCTGGCCTCTTTCCTTAGCTTGCAGATGGTCACCATCTCCCTGTGTTTCTTTTCTTTCCTTTTTCTTTTAAGTCTTCCAACAGTGCATTGGAAAGAATGTAGACAGTTTTAAAATCTTCACTGTCATGATCATAAATTCAGGTTTTTAGCCCTGGTACAAGCTGAATCAAGAAAAGAAATTAAAAATCCAATAGTGTATTGTAATCTTTTTCTCACTCATTTGCTATACAATACAAACACAAGTTTGCTCTAAGTGTATAGACTCTCAAGCAACACTGCACAGCCTTTCTTTGCCCTTCATGCCAAGAGATTTAAGAAGATGCTTTTTTGCAACAACAATTTAGTTTGTTTTAAATACTCCGGGAAGTTTTTCTTCCTATGCTCTTCCCTTCCTACTTCTTTTATTAAACACCAGTAAGATACAACTTTATGGCTATTCTGATATATTTTTGTCATTGACTGTCGTATAAATTCCAGGAAAACCTCTACAGTGATCCTCAAAATTAAAATTCCAGTGATTCTTTAAATTTGATTGTAAAACACACTGTTTATATTTGCTCCATTTTCTGAGTAGTAATGATGTTGACTCTTCTGTGAGTTCAGAAAACCATAGTAACAAATCAGTCAATAATAGCTAGGGCAACATGTTTTTTAATATACTTTACAAATATACTTTACAGCTCTTCCCTTGGTTCCATTGATGAGATAAATACACAGTATCTGAATCCTATATGAAAACTAGAACTAAACGTGCAACTGACACAATGGATTTCTTAGGCTAATAGTGATAAGATTCTTGTGATAGTATTTTAAACTACTTTTGGGAACACACCAAACTGATGCTTATCATTACCACAATCCTTTCAGAGTTTGAGGAATGGGTTTTATCACCTCCCCTACTGTGACTTTGCAACTCTGATATCCATTTCTAAAAAGCATTTCAAATGTGGTAGCTGAATTAGCAAATATTTTCCTTTCAGCTTTAAAATGTTAAACATGTAGCCTGTGGAGATATATATTTTTCTGTTTATGTGTTTATGCATATGTATGTATACCCAGGCTTCCCTGGCAGCTCAGCGGTAAAAAATCCACCTGCCAATACAGGAGACCTGAGTTCGATCCCTGGGTCAGGAAGACCCCTTGGAGAAGGAAATGGCAACCCACTCCAGTATTCCTGCCTGGGAAATCCCATGGATGGAGGAGCCAGGCAGGCTGCAGACCATGGGGTCACAAAGAGTTGGACACAACTTAGTAGCTGAGTGCACACGCGTGTGCACACAGGCATCGTTGTGCTGTTAGACCTTTGGTTGTCACACTAGGTTCTTATCTTAACGTTTTCTGATTACTTATAGTTGCAACTACCTCTAGCTCACAGTGAGCAAAAAGGCAATTTATTGTGAGGATACAAGGAAGGGGAATCACACAAATGTTCTGGAAACTGCGCTGCCTAGGCTTGCGTTTTTTTCTTCCCTTTCTCTTGAAATCAAATTCTTTCTCTTCAGTCTCTGTGGTGGAAAGTGATGCCAGTCACATGTTCCAAGCTTATACCTCCATTCCTCAAGAGACCAGCCAGACTCTGGACTCTCAGAATTATAGATACCCTTGGGAAGCAGCCCATGGACCCCAGTGGGTCTTGTGCCTGATCCTGAACCAATAAATTGTGATAAAGGCAGAATCACATTATCCAAATATGTTTGCCCCAGTGAAAATACGAGAAAAAAAAGGAGGAGGGAGAGGATGGGGAGAGTGATCCATAAGGAGCCAACCATGGAATACGCATCTAAACATGTTCCAGAAAATAACTGCTAAACTCTGGCTGAAGAGTGATGTGATTAATGGAGGCAAGGAGGCAGAAGCTGGGTTGAGGGGGTTACAGGAGAGATGCCTCATCTGGTTCTGCTAGGCAGCCAAGGAATCAAATAACTTAAAATCTCACTGTCTTTTACCTTTTTGCATCCCATTTTCAATATAGCGGCCACAGTGAATGATTCCCTTAAAACATGTTAAATCATATCACCCCCTGCCCCCACTTAAAACCCTCAAATGACAGGCTTCTCCTGTCACCAAGTGAAAACCTCTATGATCTTACCCCAAACCACCTTTCTAACCACATCCCTTTCCCCTCACCTTTGTTCATCCTTCCAACCATTTCTGAATTTCAGATTTCCACAGTGCCTGCCCAGTCGCTCAACAGACACATCTCTGCCTTAGGCCCTTTGCACTGACTTTTCCATTTGACTGGAATGTTCTTTACCCTTAATGGTCTCAGATCTTTTATTATTATTATTATCATTTTAAAATGTTTATTTATTCATTCATTTTTGGTTGTGCCGGGTCTTAGTTGCCACCCTCGGGCCGAGTTGCCCCAGAGCATGTGGGATCTTATTTCCCCAGCCAGGGACTGAACCCTCATCCCCTGCATTGGAAGGCAGAATCTTAACCATAGGCCACAATGGAAGTCCCTTTCAGATCTTTTCTTAAAATGCCACTTTATCAGTGAGGCCTTGCCTGACCATTCTTTCAAAAATTATTTACTGTTCCCTTTCTGTTTGTCCCTTGGTAACACCATCTTAGACAAAGAAATATGTTTATAGTTTATTTATTTTGTTTATGACTATCTTCTTGCATCAGAATGTAATCTCTATGAGAATTTGTCTATTTTTTTTCTTCCCTGCTGTCTTCTCAGTTTCAGGAACATGGGAGGTATTCAATAGTTATTTCTTGTTCAAATGCATTGCTGCTGCTAAGTCGCTTCAGTCGTGTCCGACTCTGTGCGACCCCACAGACGGCAGCCCACCAGGCTCCCCTGTCCCTGGGATTCTCCAGGCAGGAACACTGGAGTGGGTTGCCATTTCCTTCAATGCATGAAAGTGAAAAGTGAAAGTGAAGTCGCTCAGTTGTGTCCGACTCTTCACGACCCCATGGTCTGCAGCCTACCAGGCTCCTCCGTCCATGGGATTTTCGAGGCAAGAGTACTGGAGTGGGGTGCCATTGCCTTCTCCATCAAATGCATTAATGCATATTTTATAGACACTGCCCAATAATAAGGAAAGGAGTGGAATGCATGTTTTTGAACAGCTGTGTGCCAGCTACTAGAGCACATGCTTCAGATGCCTTATTTATGAGAAATCTAAGATCAAACCAATGAATAAGATTTTTTTCCACCCTACACTTGTGACTATAAAGGCCCCCAAAGTGAAGTAGCATGTCCATGCCAGGTGTCAGAAACGGGTTATAAACCTACGCTGTTTGGCATTTTCCAGAAACACATTCTCTTTTCCTCTTTTCTGTGTCTAATTTGCCTCTTCCTTCTCCTCTTCTGCTTTTGCCTCTTGCTTTATATTTCCTACTCCTCTTCTCCCTTCACTTTTCCATCATTTCTCTCTTCTGCAAACTAGTCCCTTTTTCTCAGACAACATGATGTATGCTTTCAACTTTATGAAAAAGCCGAATTCCTTCCCTTGAGTCTTTCTGAATTATTCCAGCCAATTCAGAATTGTTGAAAAAAAGTGACATCAACAGCAACATGCCTTTGACATTGCCTGCCTCCCCAGACCTGTTCTCAACTGTCTCCCTGTCTGCGAATCTTAGTCTCGTGGAAGTTCGCTGGGGGCGGACAGGACTCAACCTTCATTTCGGCCTAATTCCCAAGTGACACGCTAACTCGTTACTCCATTTCATATACAAATCAGCTAGATGATACAGTTGTCCAAAGGAAGAGCGTACCATCTGAAACACCAATGAAATACCAGATTAGATAATATTTTTCCTTTTTCTAAAACTTAAAAAGTTATATAATTGGTGTATAATATTTGTTACAAATATACAACATAGTGATTCACAACTGATTATTTTCCATTTATCATTATTACAAAATATTCACTATATTCCTTATATTGTACAGCATATTCTTGTAGCTTATTTTATACACAATAGTTTATGCCTCTTAATCTCCTACCCATATATTGCTCCCCTCTCCAATGGGTAACCACTAGTTTGTTGCCTGTATCTGTGAGTCTGCTTCTTTTTGCTATTCATTAGGTTGTTGTATTTTTAAATTCCTCACATAAGTGATATCATCTAGTATTTGTCATTCTCTAACTTATTTCACTTAGCATAATACCCTCCAAGTCCATCCATGTTGCTGCAAATGGCAACATTTCATTCTTTTTCATGGCTGAGTAATAACACTTAGATATACATAGACACACATTACCTCCATAACACATGCACTGTAAGTAACAGAATAGTCCTTGAATTATTTGACAAACCGATGCCATTTGAAATGTTAATAAAAGTTTGAGAGATTTAAAAATCACTACAGAACCTCATTTTCAGTTAATTATTTTTTAACATTCCTGAAATGTACTTATCTAAACATAATGTATTTGAGATCTGACAACTACAACTAGAGGAAGTATGTTCATAAGTAAATTAAATTAAAGCACTTCAGTTATGATAAAGTGGTCTTACAATTTATTGCAAGGTGTTTGAATACTGAATATTGTATTTTAACACATCTCTCTACATCAGCAGAGATTAATAAAAGTTCTCTTGTGCTCATAGGTGTTGATTAATTGGAAATTGACTCAGGTTTATTTGCTGTGATTAATTCATCATGCCTAAAGCAATTTCATATTTCAGGATACAGTAAATATACTGAATAGTGCAGCTCAAAATTTCAGTCCCAATCTTGAAGACAGAGTAGTAGCTATGCAAAATACATATTCAATAGAAAAAGAGTGAGCAGAAAGGAGATAAAGCTTTTCTTTAGTCCCTTGTGTTAGTTCCAGATCAGAAGAATCTTCCCTTTAGTTTCACACTCTGAAAGTGAAGAGTTGCCTCTTTAGATGGCATCAAAATATTGTTTTGAATAGTTAGTGTTTCTCAAAAAAAGCAGGAATCCCAAAAGGTTTAGGAGCAGACTGAACTGCAAAGAGGGATGGAGTTACCATCTGAAACTGTTGTTAGGGTCATTTCATCTCTCCCCATACTTAGGCTCAGTCATCTTGGGTTGACTCTGTTGATAAGCAGTTCCCATCTGTAGGGGCACAACAGTGGCCAGTTATCCCAAGTTTATTACCTCCTAACGCGAAAATATTCTGGAATTGTATCTCATTGCTTTTGAGTCTTGTACCTATTCTTTCCCACAAGAACCATGTGGTCAGAGAGTGAGCAAAGAGTGACTCCCAAGTATAACCACCGTGTTGTTAATTTCTAAAAGGGACAGAGCTCTGAGCAAACACGAACAGTAGACCTCTGCCTTACTACCTGTAACTTTATGGTAGGTGGGAGCCTGGTAGGCTGCAGTCCATGGGGTTGCGAAGAGTCGGACACGACTGAGGGACTTCACTTTCCCTTTTCACTTTCATGCATTGGAGAAGGAAATGGCAACCCACTCCAGTGTTCTTGCCTGGAGAATCCCAGGGACGGGGGAGCCTGGTGGGCTGCCATCTACGGGGTCACACAGAGTTGGACACGACTGAAGCGACTTAGCCACAGCAGCCTCAGCAGAGATGAAGAGAATCACCTTGCTTCCTGTCCAGTCACCAGATTTATTCTAGACATTGGGCCTGGTTGTCTTGCCAATAAGGGAGCTCTTAGCCACTTAGCAGAAAAGGTTAATTTTAATTCCAACTTTGAGTTTGAAGAGAAGTAGATCATCTGGGCCAGAGCTATGAGAAAGTTTTCAGTTCTTCTGTATGATGATATCTGTAACATTCTCAGATACTATTATGAACTAAAAGAGCACATCAACATTGAAATGTTTTATTTCTATATTCATACCAAGGACATTAATTTACATTGTATTAATTTTTTAAGTATCAAAAGCATAAATTTAGACATATTATGGCACACTTTCAGTCAAACTGATCAATATTTTTCTAAATCAGTATATAGACTACCGTTTAAATAACAATGATTTCTTTTTAAATTATAAGCCAGCAAAATATTGGAACACTGTTTAGACCTAATTAACAGATATTTGAAAATGAATAACAATTCCACTGTGCTTCATAAATATGTATGTGTGCATATTTATTTGATCATATTATTGACCAAATATAGTTTTCAGATGTCCTATCTTGAAATTTTTTCCCCCTGTTTTCCAACAGGAAACAATGTTTTATGTTTGAACTAAGTAGCTATAGCAATGATGTTTTACATATGAACTAAATAAGGTGCTGCAAGCGAGTAATGTTAGAAAAAACACACTGCAACTGGCCTTTCATGTCTTTCTCATGGATTTGTGGATCAAACATCTCTGTAATATAATTAGCATATCAGAAGAACTGGCCATGTTCAAATTCAAATTACCTTCTGCTTGCTTCCTATTTCATTAGCAGAACTGAAATTAAACACAATGAAACAATCTGTTACTAGGATTTTTTCATATTAACACTTCAGTCCCACCCTGGTCTATTGTACATTTACTGAGATTTTGCTTTTACCTTTGAGCAGTGGACTATTTTAATTAAATTTAAGGTCAATTGCTATAAATTGTTTTTTCTATTAAACTGTCTAGTTTTAATTGACCATCAGTTCACTCAGTGTGGCAGATTTCTGAGCTCTTTTTTTGGACATGGCTTAATATGAGGCAAACTCCTCATTGAAGGAAAATTAATGAAGTTGAGGAATGAACTAGTGATGCTGGTCATTCTGTATCAGAAAAGAAAGTATTTAAAAATATCTTAACTTTTTTAAAAGAAACAAACACTATTTGTGTGTTTTAAAATATTATATATAATATAAAGTATTCTGTAAGTGCTTATCTCTAGAGATGAACTGTATTAATGGATGAAGCATGGCATATTTTAAATAAATAAAAAAGACATTAGGTATATAAACCAGATAGTTGTAAAGGTGAAACTTAGTTACAGTGGGGTTTTTTAAAGATTTTTTTTTTGATGTGGATGGTTGTTTTAAAAATCTTTATTGCATTTCTTCTAATATTGCTTCTATTTTACGTTTTGGTTTTTCAGCCATGAGACATGTGGAATCTTAGCTCCCCAGCCAGGGATCAAACCCACATCTCCTACACTGGAAGGCAGAGTTTAACCACAGGGTCTCCAGGGAAGTCCCCATAATTACAGTGTTTAAAAACGGAATCCAAGAAATATTTGTAGCATTTTCAAAAAGAGTGAGTACATTTGTGAAAAATTATTCTTTCCTAATACTTTGAATGATCTCTGGCCATACCTGAATTTATTTTGGATATTAACTACATAAAGACCATCGGTAATTTAATCTTGCATGATGCCAGAAGACAAGCACATTAAGATTGTCTTGTATATTAAAATACAGAGGTAAAAATTCAAAAATTCAATAAACAACTGGATGTTTTCAAGGAGCCAGATGATTAGCATATATTCTTAACAGACATAATTTTAAACAAAGAAAAAATTTTTCAATTTTTCTTGAAAGTGTTTTTGTGTAATATACCCGCAGTCTTAAAACATTACCTAGAGATGACTCCAACATTTATGATGGCAGGAAAAAGACTCTCCTGTATTCTGACTCAATTTTGATGCTTAATGGAGAGCTAGGTGTCCCAAATCTCATTTAGTTTCCTGAAGTTCTCAGTTAGAGACAGTTTGGACCAGATGATCTCTATGGTCTGTCCCTTCTGATTTTTATTCCTTAGGATTTTGTGAAATATTTGAAATGACATCAAGTGAGCAAATCAATGTGCATATGTGCTCAGGTGTGTCTGACTCTTTGTGACCCCATGGACAATAGCCTACTGGGCTCCACTCTCCATGGAATCTTCCAGGCAAGAATACTGGGGTGGGTTGCCCTATCCTACTCCAGGGTATCTCCCTGACCCAGGGATCGAACCTGCGTCTCTTGTGTCTCCTTCATTGGCAGGTGGATTCTTTGCCACTGGGCCACCTGGGAAGCAAGTCAAATATTTTCATAAAGTAGTAAAGTTTTCCTTGTGCTGTGTTTGGGAATGAAGACACTGCCAATGGTTCATAATGGATTCAGAAGATGGCGTACCGAAGCAGTCCATTCAGAAGATAGAATAGTTATATCCTATAGCTTGCGTTTCAGGAATGCACATAGTCTTGAGATTCTGCTCTAGTTTTCATGGTTCACCTAAAGATGGACAGTCATTTGCATATTTGTTAATTTGAAAAGCTGGCAGACAGATTGATGTTGGACTCTGGAGCCAAACTGCCTGAGTTTAAACCCTGGTTCTGCCACTTACTAGCTGTGTGAGAAGTTAGACAAGCTACTTAAACCTTTGTGCTTCAGTTTCTCTATCTGTAGGGAGATGATAAAAGTAATATCTACATCAGGTCACTGTTATGAGAATGAAATGATTTAATACATACAAAGTACTTAGCACAGAGCCTGGAACCCAGGAAGCACTGTATAAGGGTATGTCATCACTGAACACGCTAACCTTCTAAGAACTCTCTATAAACTCTGAGTCCTGAATGAACACATTGGCATATTTTTCTGAGTGCCTTTGTCAGTGACATTTAAGTAGGATTGAATTTTCATTGAGTAAAAGGTTGAGAATAATCGAAATTTTGAGCTCCAGTGGCTGTATCAAAAGGCTTAACTTTTTTCACTTAGTTAAGCTGGAATGGTGAAGTGCCATTCAACTCTGGCGTGAGCTCTGATAGAGTGAAACATCTTTACACTTTTCTAAGAAATGAGGTTTGAGCCTTATATGTAGGAGAATTCTGTCTGGAAATACTAAAATAGATTAACAACAAAAGTCACAAACTGGTGTGTTTGATCCATACTCTATGGAAAAAAGTGATTGGAATTACTTACTGTATTTTAATAAGAGTTCACATAAATATCTGGCTTCCCATTTCTTTTGAAAGAAGCATGAACCTGGCAACATATCCCATGACAGTGACCAGCTGGGTTGAACAGAGGCGGCCCCTTTGGCGTAAAGGAGCACTTTCCAGAATGCCAGTCCCCAGCATTCCCTTTGTTTTTCATCCAGCATCTGGCTGTCCCTCCAAATGTGTTTGTGTTTGTGGTTCCTTCTTTTAATGTGACTTCCCTGGTAGCTCAGATGGTAAAGCGTCTACCTACAATGTGGGAGACCCAGGTTCAATTCCTGGGTCGGGAAGATCTCCTAGAGAAGGAAATGGCAACCCACTCCAGTATTCTTGCCTGGAAAATCCCATGGACGGAGGAACCTGGTAGGCTACAGTCCATGGTGTCGCAAAGAGTCAGACATGACTGAGCAACTTCACTTTCTTTCTTTGAATTTCTTTTAGTGTGAAATAATGAAAAATGTGGACTTTCTTGGTGGTTCAGTGGTAAAGAACCTGCCTGCCAATGTGAGAGGTGTGAGTCTGATCCTTGGGTCAGGAAGATTCTGTGGAGAAGGAAATGGCAACCCACTCCAGTACTCTTGCCTGGAGAATCCCATGGGCAGAGGAGCCTGGTGGGCTACGGTCCATAGGATCTGAAAGAGTCAGACATGACTTAATGACTAAATAACAACACTGAAAAATGGAAATAGAAGCAAATGACCAGCAATCTGGTCACATGACACAGGAATAATGATTTCCTTTGAATTACATGGCTGGCTACTCTACATGTTTCTTGCTTTCTCAGTTATTGCTATTTCTTGCTGAGACTCTGAGCATTATTTTTCAAAACAACGCCTTCTGTTCCTCACTGTAGCACGTCAGGCTGATCTCCCTCCTGCCACCAGTTTCCCAAATGTTCCATCCTTCTATCAGAGTGGAAGTTGGGCTTCAGAACAATTCTTTAAAATTTTAAAAGTTTCTACTTTTTCAGTGTTACAGCTCTGTGATGTTACCATGATGTCCCTCCCTTGTCACATGCCTGCGTCAATAACACTGAAATATAGCCTCAAGACCTCTCCTTCTGGGACTAATGCCTCAAAATCTGGTTTTAAGTTCAACATTATTAATTAAATTTTTGCTATTCCTACTGTCTTTATCATCATCCAAATCTAGTCATATCAACTTCTAATGGGAAAAATATGGATATTGACTGATCAAATCATTGAAAGATGAAACAGAGTAGGTTTGAGGAATAATCTTCTTTCCCAGATATTTTAAACGATCAGAGACTGGTATTCTCTGTAAATATTCTCTCCTCATTCTTTCTCAGTTTATATCTGCAGTTTAGATAACTACCATCAGGGAATAGTCATTCTCTCGGATCCAAAATGAACACAGTACTCTCGTCACAGGTGTATTAACAGCTGTATCATGTGGTACTTGGTCCTGAAAAGGGTGTAGAGACAGAATTTTCTAAGACGTCAGAGCCTAAGATGAAGCCTTGTGATCCTTTCTCTATTTCAGAAATGGGGATATAGAATTTTATCTATCTGGTTCATTTCTGGTGTGACTAATATGTAATTCTGTCAACCTCAAAACACATTTCCAGCCCTATAAAATTATGTGCAAAGAAATTATATAAATGTGTGCAGGCTTTTGAGTGTGCAAGTATATGTACAGGCCTTTAAGAATTTAGAATTACTTATTGGGATCCAGAGTGCTTTTAAAAGCTGCAAAAACATTGCTCTTCATTCAGAGTATTTGAGTCTAATTTATTTTTCTCATTCATGAGAACAGAAAAAACAAACGACTATCTGTTCCTATTTTCCAATGACTGAAGTCTGGAATTTAAGAGGAACCAAATTATAAAATATTGCTTACTTCCTTATGCTCTACAGATTCTCAACCTTGGTTGCCCAATAGACTCATTAAAGGAGTGATGTAGTTTCTTCATAAACCAAGGAAAGTTAAGATTTTTAGGTTTGTAGATTTTAAAAAAATCTTTATTTGCATAAGAGTATTTCTGAATTGGTTTATTTTCTCTCTTTGTCAAATGATACTCTCACCATCATCTTGTCTTGTGAGTCTCAGTCCTGGCTGTGCAAAAGAGGTGCCTGGGAGTCTTATTTTTTACTCTCATTTCCATATCAGTGTCAGCCTGAATATTCTGATTTAATTGCTTAAGATAAAGATTCTGATTTAATTGATTAAGATAAAGCTGAGCAATTTGTTAAAAACTCCCTAAGTGGTTCTCATGTGTGAATCATTGGTCTGTTCTGTAATCTAACAGCTGAATACTCTGCTTATTTCTCTGTTCATTCTGCTTGTCTTTCCCATTAATATTTCAGATTGAGAGTTCATTTCCCCCCTCTATTGTTCAGCAATTCATTTCCTAGTTCCTAAGAACATTAGAAGCCCAGGAGATCACTATCCAGCTCAGAGCAAGTGGAACATTCAGGCATCTCTCAAAGTCTGAGAGATGCTAAAAGAAAGTTCCAAGGAATTTGGGATTAATTAATCTTATCTCCTGATCTGGTCATAGAATCTTGGAGGTTTGGTGATTGAAGGGACCTTAGCTATCAGGTTGCTGGACTCTCTCATTTTGCAGGTGATGATGTAGGCATCAAAGAGCTAGTGATGGCAGAGCCCGGATGAGAACCAAGGTCATGGGGCAACCAGGCTGAACTCCATCCTCATGCAACCTCTGTGATAGGAGGGTAGATGTGAGAGAGAGAGAGTGTGTGTGTGTGTGTGTGTGTGTGTGTGTGTCTGTTAGTCTCTCAGTCATGTCCAACTCTCTGGACACGACCCATGGACTGTAGCCCGCCAGGCTCCTCTATCCATGGAATTCTCCAGGCAAGAATACGGGAGTGGGTTGCCATTCCCTTCTCCAGGGGATCTTCCAGACCTGAGGATCGAGTCCGAGTCTCCTGCATTGCAGGTGGATTTTTTACCGTCTGAGCCACCAGGGGAGCCCAAAGAGGGTAGATAAATCCCTTCAAATAAGTAATAAGGCAGAAAAAATCCACAGTCTCTCCAAGCCAACCTACACCTGTGAAGTTTCTCTGTGTGTTAAGCACTCCAAAAAAAAAAAAAAAAGTAGGAAAAAATACTGTCAAAATGACAACATTTCAAAGTACTAGTTACTATGGCAAGATAGATCTTGTAAGTTTTGGTACTGCTAAGTTGCTAGAATTCAGTTATAAGAAGTTAGATCATATTCTATGATCCAAACTTTAATATGAAAGAGTTCAAGCTGTTTGAATACTAAATATTATTATTTATTTATGACTCTGTTGTTTCACTCATGGTGTTAGATATTAATGTAGTATATTCCACAAGTCTTGTAAATTAAAATATTTTAAAATTAAGTTGTATTCTGGAGTGTATTATTAACATTCCAGAGTTTGTAAAAACATCGAAATCATCAAAAGGAGTAGAGATGAAGACAAAGATCAAAATGTATATTTTTCAGAGTTACATTTACTCACTCTAGGATTAGTTGTATAAGGAAACATCTTTTGTTCAATTTCTCTGGCAGTTTTCATGTAAAAGTAAGATAAAATTGTTATCTCCAGTTGGTTTCTACCTGGAAGTGATTTCTTATTAATAGTTTAGGTTTTGTTCAGCACTGCTGCTGCTGCTGCTGCTGCTGCTAAGTCACTTCAGTCGTGTCCGACTCTGTGCGACCCCATAGACAGCCGCCCACCAGGCTCCCCGTCCCTGGGATTCTCCAGGCAAGAACACTGGAGTGGGTTGCCATTTCCTTCTCCAATGCATGAAAGTGAAAAGTGAAAGTGAAGTCGCTCAGTCGTGTCCGACTCTAGCGACCCCATGGACTGGAGCACTAGTTATAAAAATCTAAAAGTTTAAAATTTCTGTAATGGTAGACTAATACTTATTTTTTAAAATCAAAATTATGACTCACTTCCAAATTGGTGTTAGTAGATGATGCTAGAATTTAGAAATATAAGTTTTTATGTTTTGTTTTGTTTGGACCACTTAATTCATCATTAAGGGGAAAACAAAGTCTCTTTTTCTAACTTGATGGCAGTTTTGCTTTCTGTAATTATGCCTTTCTCAGACTTTTAGAGATAAAAATAAATCAACTTGGATTTTCTTGATTGCTAATAGAACAAGTCTGGTGTTAATAATCTTTTAGGTCATGACATACAATTTTATATAAAGAAATACTACACTGAAATTTCCCCAAGGATATAATGTATGGATATTATACCTTTAAATATATATTATGTTTCAGATTGATTTATGCATGAAAGTAATAATATCTTATGCTTTAATAGCAACTTTTATTTCATTTTTCTTATTATAGGGGCAAGATATATTTGCAATATATAGGAAAAAAACCCAGAGTATATAGATGATGAATTTTAAGCAGAATAAATATTATCTCACTATCTAGAAACAAGCAGTAAAAACATCAATCAACAGAAACATGAACCGTTGAGAACATTTCTTTCAGTGCCTCCTTTCATTCATTTTCATTCAATAGTGCCATCTATTTATGTATTTATAGTATTTTGAGCTTTTCTTTTACTTAAAAAAGACCATAAACTATCTTCTCCACACATATGGACATCTCATTCTCTTTGACTGCTGTTTAACACTCCACAGGGTGATTGTTAATATCGTTTATTTTATGAATGAACATGTGGGTTATTTCCAATTATTTGCTATGATAAACCCTGTTCCAAAGAACAGAATTCTATGTCCCTCTGTATCCACCTGTCTGTTTCCTTAAGGTATTTCCTAGATGTGGACTTGTACATGAAAGGATGTGCGCATTTTCAATTTGAGGGCAGTTTTAGATTTCAAAGAAAGTTTATACTTGTCGGGAGTGCACTGGACTGCCACTCTCACTTCTCTTTACCTGGCCACACTGGGCACTTGTTGTTTAGTCGCTAAGTTGTGTCTGACTCTTTTGCGACCCCGTGAACTGTATCATGCCAGGCTTCCCTGTCCATGGGATTCCCCAGGCAAGAATACTGGCGTGGGTTGCCATTTCCTTCTCCAGGGGATCTTTCTGACCCAGGAATCAAACCCATGTCTCCTGCACTGGCAGGCAGGTTTTTTTTACCACTGAGCCACCAGGGCAGTACTTTCTTTTTAAATTCAATGAGGAAAATTGTCTCATTTTAATTTGTATAGATTTGATTATCATGGCAACTGAGTATCTTCTACAACTGTTTGCAATCCTTCTTCTGAAATTAACCTATTTGTATTTTCCGCATCCTTCTACTGTATATTCTTTGCATCATCTATTCAAACCAATGCTATAGATTATAGATTTTAAGACTCTGGTCCCTGCTTACCTCCTCAGCATCCTCTATAATCTTATCAAGTCCCTGATATTGTTAAAACTTAATTCTTATTTATATTAACATTTTTTTTTACTTGTAGGCATTTTCTCTGGTTATTTCTCAGACTAATGCCCATTTTTAAACTGCTATCTGCCCTCTTAGGTACCTTAATTGTGTGATTATAGCCATCTTCTGTATAATAAACAGAGTACCAAATCTGCAATGGCAAACCAGCAATCCATGGGCCATATCCAGACCACTAATGTATTTATTTTGGCTCATGGAGTGTTTTTTTTTTTAATATTTTGCATCTGCATTTTAATTTGGATTGGTTTTCAACATTACAAAATATATTTCCAGCATTTATAAAAAACCATAATAACACAGTTTACAATGATATAAATCACCCATTGAGAACCCAGATCCCTTTCCTCTCTTCCTAAATTGTCATCACTGGTCCCATATTGCTGTATCCCAGAGTGCCGCTGTCCCCGTGTTGCCCTGTGAATTCACAGCCAGCTTCATCTTTCCTGAGGTCCATCTGTGCCCACTGACCTTTGAGCAGGATCTCTGAATCTCAGAACTACTGCCGTACTGAGCCAGGTGATTCTTGTTGGGAATTGGAAGGCTGTCCAGTGAATGTTAAGACGGTTAGACGCCTCTCTGACTTTTACATACCGGATGCCAGTGGTCTACCCTCTACCACCCAGCCGTGATAACTGGGAAGCCTCTAGCTGTGGCTAACCCCTGGAGAGGGGAGGGCAGGGGGGTCAGAAACAGTCCCTCTGTGAGGCCCACTGCCTTAGAGTTTGGGACCTCTGATCTAGATTGGGTGAAACCTGCAGAAGATGTGTACTTAGCGAGCATCTGTGCTGAGTGCCTTGTGCTGTCTCCTATGGAGACTGGCCCTCCTATGCTTTTTAGTGTGGAGGGGGCTACAGAAACCTGGGAGTGAGCCCAGACTTAGGACCTGTGAGTCGATAGAGATGGAACTGCTGATGGATTTTCCATCAGAATACGTGTCGGTCAAGAGCAAGCAACTGTTGGGTGTCCTGGCCCCTTTCCCATCCACTAATAAGGTGCTTG
Organism: Bubalus bubalis; assembly: GCF_019923935.1. NCBI lineage: Eukaryota > Metazoa > Chordata > Mammalia > Artiodactyla > Bovidae > Bubalus > Bubalus bubalis. The sequence goes on along the minus strand of NC_059178.1, from coordinate 8,094,189 downwards.
ATTGTGGGATTCTCTAAACAGCAAAGCCTCCATTTCTGTCAGCTGGCCAACCACAAGAATAAAGCAGGAATCCTCGTTATTAAAGGTGTGATAAAGCTTGGCCCTAGCAGAGTTCACAGGATCCTTTTCTTTGATTTAGTGCCTTCTCACAATATCTCCAGAGAGTGTATATTTCCTTCCAGCATCAGTTATCAGTGGGAGGTAGAAAGGACATTTCCAGAGAGAGAGTGCGCACTGAGGTTTTACTCCTAGGCTGAACCAAGTTTCTTCCTTTATTTGTTTGTTGTTTTTTACTTTAGAAGACTGAAAGGAGCTGGTGTTGGGAGCAATGTCATTTTCCCCTCAGTCTTTCTGTTAGCCCTCACCCCCTGACTTAGTCCCTGCCTTTGCATCTGGTACCTGGTGATCTAAGATTGTGCATTTTCCTGGAATTGGTTGACGATGTTCCTTCTCCTATAAGTAAGTAAATAATATAATTTAAAAGGGTGATGATGTTTACCATGAAAATAAAAGAGGCAGGTGGAGAAGTATAGAATCAGATCGGGCAATCAGAAGGTCCTCGGAGGGGTTGGCTTTTTAGCAGAGGTCTGAGTAATATAGAGTAGCAAGCAAGCTATGCAGAGTTCAGAAGGAAGCTTATCTAAGGCTGAAACAGCTTGAAGCTTGGCAGGTCAGAGAGAAAACAAATCCACCAGTGTTCAGGCAAGGATGAGATGAGAGAACTCACACAAATCCTTGAAAAAAAGAAAGGAACTTGAATTTTTTTTTTTTTGCCTAAATATCATAAGTAGCCATTAGAGATGTTTAAGAAGAAGAATCTGGCATGTTCTTTTCCAAAGCTCTCTCTGGTGGCTGTGGGGAGAGGGGCAGAGTGGGAGCAGTGAGACCAGATGGGGAATAGCTTCAGTCATGTGGGGCGGGGGGAGTGCTGATAACACGGTGTGTGAAGGGCAGCAGAAACAAGGAGAAGTGAACAGATTTGGGGTGTTTGGAATTAGATCCTGTTGCCAGATTGACTGTGGGAGCAGAACAAGAGAGAAGAATTAACGATGACTTCTTGGTTTTGGGTTTAAACGACTGGGTGGATGATGGAACTGTTCACTAAGATGATGGTGAGGATAAGTCTGGGAGTTCACTTGGGAAGGGAGGAAATCAATAGCTCTGGAAGGCTGGGGTTTCTGGTGGTGAGATCAGTGACTTTGGAAGGTTTGGACCCGTGGATGTGACTGCACTAACCAAGCATGGAGGGTGGTGGGATTAGTCCTGATCGGGGGGAGGTAGTCAGCCCTAAGCGGAGCCTCCTCTTCTTGACTGGTGGCTCAGGGACTCTTTAATCAAGTGTGGTCAGCACCTGACAGCTTGTTAGAAATGCAGAACCAGATAAATAACAAAGATCCGCTGTATAGCAAAGGGAACTGTATTCAATATCTTGTAATACCTATAATGGAAAAGATGTATTCTTTTCCAGATATATGTGTATAATACATATAACCAAATCACTTTACTCTATACCTGAAACTAATACAACATTGTAGATGCATCAACTGGATTTCAATTAAAAAAAATTGAAGAACCAAGAATCTCACCAGAATCTTCTTAATCAGAATCTGCATTTTAACAGGATCTTCATGAAGCTATGTACATTAAAATGTGACTGTTAGGAAGGTGTGACTGAATCTAACTATGAGGAAACATAAAACAAAACCAAACTGAAAGATGCTAAAGAATTTTGTACTCTTCAGAAATGTCAAGGTCATGAAGATCCAAGGAGGGCTGCGGAACTGTTCCTGATTAAAGAAAATTAAAGAGATGTGATAATTAAGTACAGCACATGACTCCTGATTGAAGTTGGATTCTCCTGGTCCAAAAGATGTTCTTGGGACATCGGGCCAAACTTGAGTGCGGTCTTTGGGTGAAAGATATATAGGAGTCTCTTACTGTGTAGACACCTTTTTCACATATGTTTGAAGGTTTTGTTTTTTGGGTTTTTTTGTTTTAAGTTTTGACTCATATGGGCTGTTTGTATGCAGTGTTGAGAAAGATGTGATGGAGCTGAGAGAGGGGTCTCTGGAGATCTCACTTCCACTCAAGGGCACCCCTTTCAAATATGCAGCTAGTGGCCAACAAAGCCATACCAGGTGCAGAATGCGCTGTGCAGACCCCTTACATTTTATTTGAACTGGTGCTGCAGGCAGGAAGGGGGGATTTTCATCAAGTGTTGGAGAAGTAGAAAGAGGAGAAACTTGGGTAGATAAGGGGGTCACTATGGCTTTCATTCCCAAAAAGGCTCTACAAGAAAACACCACAGAAATATTTTTAGTGTCTGATCTCTTTTCCTTCTGGTTCATTTTTCCCCATCAGTGTTTCATGGAAACACTCTCCATTTGCCTTTTTCTCCACTTGTAGAAATTTACGTCTTTCTATTCAAAATTGTTGGGGGCAGTATCCCAGGTATAGATTCAAAGCACAAAACAATTTTCTCAACCTTAGATGCTGATGATTTCCTCCCTGTTCTCGGGGCATCCATGAGTAGGTTTATCTCTATCCCAGTGTGGTTGAAGACATCCCTCTCTAAAAAGATGACAATCCAGGAGTGATGACTTGAAAATCCTAGCTCGGGTTTGTGATTTTAGAGATCTGTGCTATCATGCCCTGAAAATAAGGGGCATATAATATTTTTAAAATATTAATAAAATTGAAGGCAATCTCAAGGCTCACTCACTATTCACTAAACAGGTACTTTACCTTGTTGTTTGAAACATCAGTTTCTAAACTAAAGATCAGTTTCAAAAGACTGGGTTTCATGTTGAGTAATAAGAATGTTTCAGAGAAGCAATTATTTTTTCTTTTTACTCCATTGAAAAATATAATGGAGGTCCCCAAATGCATGGATTAAATAAGTAAATACTCCTCCATCAAAAGCATGCATCTCTTTCTCGGAAGGTGAGACAAAGCCGTCCCATATGAAGTTGTGGGCTCATTTGTTTTCCTGGCTCTGTGATAGAGCATCTGATTTAGCTGCTTCTTCAGGATAAAAGTGAATGATGTATTCAGGCCACTGAGTTTGCTTGCGAGCTGTGGGATTTCCTTAGAGATATCAAACACTTTGCTGCTGCTTCCTTATTTGCTTCGGATGCCCACATCCTGTGCTCAGTGGAGAGCACAATTTTTGAGATAATGTTGACAGCCAGTACAGATAAGCAGTGGACTCAGCCTTAGGTCAAGGACTGTGAATCGTTTTGGTATCAGAGTCATCTGCTTAACTCAGAGCCCATCTCTTCTTAAAGAGATGAAGCCTGTTGTGTCACGGACACTATTGTGTGTTACTTTGTAGGGGGCATATAAGACTGTGATTCGAGGAGCGTCTTTCTTTTTATCTCCTTGTTTAGCTAGTCACTTTGATTTCAAGTGTACACAAGCATTGAGGATCTAAAGAGCAAAGGAAACAATTCAGCCTACCCAACACTCTTGGACACTGTTGCTCTCTCATTCATATTTTTAAGAACTTAAATGTATGCCTAACTCAAAGTTATTATTACAAGAATTATCACAGTGAAAATTATCATCATAATAATTCTCTAGTTCAGACTCTTTCTTTTCTGTTAGGTCTGTTGGGTGTTTAAAAAAATAAAGCATGCCTTCTTTTCGTCTGTCACTTGAAATATTTCTCACTTCCAAGGTGAGCTACACGTGGAGAATATGTTAGGAATAAGACTGCATTTAAAGGCCTCACTGGTGGTCTAGTGGCTAAGAATCTACCTGCCAAGGCAGGGAACACGGGTTTGATCCCTGGTCCAGGAGGATTTTTCATGCCAAAGAGCAACTAAGCCCTCAAGCTGCAACTACTGAGCCCATGCACCACAGCTACTGAAGCCCGCGTGCCCTAGAGCCTGGCTCCAGAACAAGGAAGCCGCCGCAAAGAGAAACCTGGGCACCACAGCCAGCGTGTACCCCCTGCTTGGCACAACTGGAGCAAGCCCCTGTGCAGCAAAGAAGACCCAGGGCGGCCAAAAATAAACGTAAAAGAAAAAAACCAAAACAACAGTATTCACCTGCACATATCTGCAGAAAAAGAAACACATTTCTAATACTCCTGTCAAAGAAGGGAAAAGTTACCAGAGACTGAAACAGTGCCAGATGGGGTGTGCTCCAGGGGGCGCGAGTGATGAAGAACCCACCTGCCAATGCAAGAGACATAAGAGACGCGGGTTCAATTCCTAGGTCAGGAAGATCCCTTGGAGGAGGAAATGGCAACCCACCCCAGTATTCTTGCCTGGAGAATCCCATGGACAGAGGAGTGTGGTGGGCTACATCTGTAGCGTCACAAAGAGTCGGACACGACTGGAGCGATTTAGCACGCACGAGGCAGTCTCTGCTTAGTCTGTGTATTTTGAAAAATATTTAAAATTTGTTCACCTAAATGATTCTAAAATTGGTGTAAAGATTCACTGGCCTGCTCCTATTTGTAGGGAATAAATGTTTGTCTGAAATAAAGGCATTAGACATATTATTTAAGAACCTGTGGCTTTATTTTTTTTTTCTTTTTTGATGGAAAGGAAAGTTTGCTTTATTTCAGATGCCAGCAACTGGGGGGAGAGTGGTGGACATCTGTCCAAAGGCCGACTCCCTCCACCACCAACAAGCAAGGGGTGAGAGTGAAAGGTTGTTGTTGAATCACGCGAATACACCGGGATTCTTGGCCCCCGGAGGAGAAGAATTCAATCTGGGGCCAGAGACGAGGCTTGATCACTCAGAGCTTTTGTGTAATAAAGTTTTATTAAAGTATAAAGGAGATAGAGAAAGCTTCTGACATAGGCATCAGAAGGGGGCAGAAAGAGTACCCCCCTGCTAGTCTTCAGCTGGATGTTATATAGTCACTAGCAGTCTGTTAATGAAAGAAAGGAATGTCTTAAAATTCAGAATGGCACCAGGCCCCTCGCCCATAAGATGCATTTGGGGATAATCTTGGCACCAAATGGTTTATCCTGGGCCATAAAATGATTAACTTGAATCTTAAAGAAGGGCAGACCACCATACAAATAGTTTCATTTACATAGATTAGGGGAACAATATCTGAGTATAACATACTGGTTTGTCAAGTAGGACTTGGAGACAGAGTTTGGGGTAAAGGCATAGTACATTAGCATAGCTTAAGACAAACATTTCCATAAGAAAAAGGCATTGGTTATCTCTAGGTTCAAGAATAGCTAACTTCAGGCGAAACCAGGTGTCATTATGGCAACACAGTATTTTAAGAGAAACCTCCCTTTAAATTTGTATAGAGAAGGAAAAAAATATTGCTAGTTTGTTTCCTCCTGCCACTTAAGAGAGAGAAAAATGTCTGACACTTGCAGGCTATTTCCTCCATTTGGAGACCCCTCTCTCTTTGGGGACCCCTAGATTTCCTATCAACCTGCCTAAGAAATGACTCTCTCAAGAGCATTTGTAGACAGAACTGGGGGTGATGGTGGTCACGTGAAGAAATGGCATAGTCATCTCTAACAGTCATCTTCAACTGGTCATCAGTGAACCTGTGGCTTTTTAATTACTGATTCATATGACTGCTAATACTCAGACAAAGTAGCTGCACATTGGAATTCTTCCCATAAAAGGCACATGGCATTCAAATAGCCTAATCTGTATGCTTCATTTTGGACACCCTTGCCTGTTAGCCACTGCGAAGCAAATATGAGTTTTCCTTGAATCTGAGGGAGGCAACTGACAGCTAATGCTGACTGGTGACTTTTCTTTGGGTTGATTAGTTGAAGTTGTTGTCTCTCATGGATCTCATAGAAAATTTCAAGTTCCATTTTGCAGTCTTTACATCAAGAGATAATATTCATTTTAATACCTTTTTTTGCAGACCTCTGCTTCTCAATTAGGAGCTAGTCAGTTTCCTTCTAGTTGCTAACTCTAGGGAAAACAAGAAGTCACCAGGATTGATCCTGCAATCAATGAATCAATGATGGTTGATTGCAGTAAATCCAGTATTCATCAGTTTCTCAAAGCCACACCAATTAAACCTATTATTTTCAAAAAAATACAAAAACAAAAAACCCTAGCCTACTCATTTTGCCCTCTCTTTGGTAAATTTGTATAATATCCCACTCTATTTGAACACCAAACTTCAAGTTTATGAAGATATAACTGGTTCCCAACTTTCCTTCAATACCTCAGTGTTGTCTTCTTTTTTTTCTTCCCTGCACAGCTTATGGGATTTTAGTTCCCCAAATAGGGATTGAACTCAGGTCCTCAGCAGTGAAAGCATGGAGTCCTAACCACTGGTCCTCCAGGGACCCCTGAGTGTCCTTTAAGTGTCCCTTAATTCTTCAGCACTCAGCCTTCTTTATGGTCCAACTGTCGCATCCATACCTGTGGTTTAGTTGCTAAGTCATGTCTGACTCTTGTGACCCCATGGACTGTAGCCAGCCAGGCTCCTCTGTCTATGGGATTTTCTAGACAAGCGTACTGGAGTGGGTTGCCATTTCCGTCTCCAGGGAATCTTCTGGGCCCAGGAGTTGAACCCGGGTCTCCTGCATTGCAGGCAGACTCCTGCATTGCCAGTGGATTCTTTACCAACTGAGCTACATACCCGACTACTGGAAAAACCATAGCTTTGACTGTACTATAATTGGTCTTAATATGTAATCCTTCTCATGCTAGAATCTCTTGATCTCAGGGACTTTACATTCTGGCAGGGGAGAAAACACAAATAAATTTGAAACAATCCAGGTATCCTATGATCAGTCCATTCAACATAGAATTTGTTATCATCAGTATTTTTTAGAGAAAACTATTTGAGATGGCAGGACTTTCATGCTATAGGAATACATGAAGGATTTGAACTAGTCGAGGTAGTGGGTTTGGTATCCAGGAGGGAAAGAAACCTAAACAAACATACTGAAGTGGAAATGAATTTACTCTAACAGACTTTGAGGAAATTGATTTCATTTCTGTGAGAAATTTACATTAGAAATTACTAGATAAGAAACATCAGATAATGAAAGTGAGGCCAAAATATATATTTAATGCTGTAAGACTGAAACCAAATTTTGAGACATGGCAGGGCATGATTTTTAAAACCCACACTTACACATTAAGCTAACTGAAAGAAACCGTACTCAAAGACGATAGACCATATGATTCCATTTATTTGAAATTCTTGAAAAGGCAAAACTATAGGGACAAAAACCATATCAGTAATTGCTGGGAGGTTGGGGTCAAGGAGCATGGAGGATTTTTCTGAGATGATGAAACTGTTCTGTATCTGACAGAGGTGGTGACTAAATGGCATTTACCAAAGTTTCCAGAATTACACACCAAGAATGGTGAATCTACTGTCTCAATATTATTATACCCTTAAAAATAGGAAAAAAAAAACCTTAACAAATATGGATTGAAAATGATAATGAATTTGTTGACAGGAACAAATAGAAGGAAGAATTGTTAAAATTTAATGACGATATGGTAATCAAAAGCTTTGAAATTTTTAAACCTATGAAAGAAGATGGGCTTCCCTAGTGGCTAAGGTAGAAAAGAATCTGCCTGCAATGCATGAGATCCGGGTTGATCCCTGGGTTGGAAAGATTTCCTAGAGACGGGAATGGCTACCCACTCCAGTATTCTTGCCTGGAGAATTCCATGGACAGAGGAGCCTGGTGGGCTATAGTTCCTGGGGTCGCAAAAAAGTTGGTTGCAACTGAGTGACTAAGCACACACACACGATAGAAGATAACAAACATGGAATATAAATATCCAGCCAGTCCATCCTAAAGGAGATCAGTCCTGGGTATTCATTGGAAAGACTGACGTTGAAGCTGAAACTCCAATACCTTGGCCACCTGATGCGAAGAGCTGACTCATTTGAAAAGACCCTGATGCTGGGAAAGATTGAGGGCAGGAGGAGAAGGGGATCACAGAGGATGAGATGGTTGGATGGCATCACCAACTTGATGGACATGGGTTTGGGTGGTCTCCGGGAGTTGGTGATGGACAGGGAGGCCTGGTGTGCTGCGGTTCATGGGGTCACAAAAGTCGGACACAACTGAGTGACTGACCAGAACTGAGGACTATATATATATATATATATATATATATATAATTTTATAACATCTTTTGGATGTATAATGGCATAGTTGGACTAACTTTCAGGATGTTTGTTAGCTGCTATCAAGCTGGAATGGTTACATGGGTAGGAAATATGAGTCTCTAAGTGCTTTGCTGGTGGCTCAAACAGTAAAGAATCTGCCTATAATGCAGGAGACCCAAGTTTGATCCCTGGGTTGGGAAGATCTCCTGAAGAAGAGAATGGCAACCCACTTCAGTATTCTTGCCTGGAGAATCCCATGGACAGAGTATTCTGTCCTGGTGGGCTATCATCCATGGGGTCACAAAGAGTTGGACACAACTGAGAGACTAACACTTTCACTTTCAACACCATTTTTAAACTGTTAAAGACTAGGAAAAAAAATAACTTTCAAAAAACTAAAGAATCACATCAATATTGACCAGCTCAATATCAGAAATAAACATTCTAAATCTCTTACAAGCAAACATGAGTAGGTTTGAGCCGTTAAGTATGGTAAGCTTATTCTGAAATGCTGAACCATTTTCTGAGGTTTATTTAAATTAACTGGCTTTTAGTTTTCATTTAACTGTTCTTGTCCTGCTTTGAGACATAGCCCATTATGTGCGATGTCAGTATTCAAAACAAAAAAGTTTCCAAATGTTAATGAGCACTGGCTTTGAGGATAATCCTCTGTTTTGAGGGTTGAACTTATCATGCAGGCGTGGGCAGCAGAAGAGAAGGGTTAAGCAGGCTTTGTAAAAGTCCTTATCTTTTTTATCCTAAAAATGCAACCTCCTCAGGAACCTGGGGCTTTGCAGGGGTGACCACAATAGCTTGACTTCCACCACTAACCCTCAACTTTTGACAAAACCAGCTAATTTCTTAACTATGTCAATAGGCATATCATTTGACAGCCAGCTATGGAAACAAGCTCATCTTATTCCTGGTGAATGTGTGTCAGTGATGACACCTTCGTGAGATTCAAGTACCACCTGCAAGGTCTTGTTAGTAGTGTAATAGTTTTGTTCTTGAACACTCAGTAGAGAACAAGCCCCATTTTTGCAAGGTCTTGTTAGTTTTGTTCTTGAACACTCAGTAGGGAACAGACCAAGTTTACCAAAGTCCTTCATCTACACTTGCACTCACAGATGTGTTCTGAAAATGGGATAAGTCTGTGCTGGCAAGGCACATGCTGTGAAAACCACTCATATCTGAACTAGGGGGATAAAGCACTCAGAAAGTAAATGAGGCCTTAAAGTTTGCCTATTATTTCATCACTTCAAAGGATATCTCTCTCTGAACATAGACATACACGGTACTAGGCTTGGTCTTTTAGGTCTTTCTCTTGTCCCCAGTCCCTTTCAAAATAGAAGTGAATTTTGCAGTATCTGCATGTTAAATGTTGATAAAAGCTAGTAAAAAGCCAGAGGAGTTTCGATTATAATTGAAGCAAGGACAAATAAAATTGGTTACATCTTATGCCATGATGAATACATAAAATTTGTTCATCGTTTACTACTTAAGGTGCTATACAGTCTTTGTACTCATCTGGAAAAGATCAGTAACGCTGTGGTAACAAATAGTCCCCGTCTCTGAGCAGTTATTTCTTATTCGCTTGTGGCCTAGGCGATCCTTCCACGCAGCTGTCCTCCGTGAGTTGGTGCAGCATCCCAGCTATCTTTCTTATCGCTTTGTAGAGTACACTCATGCCTATTCATGTACAGATAATCATATCTGGATTATACTGATTTTGAAAAAGCTTAAAAAATTAGGTTTTCCTATTAATTAAGAATCTAAATAACCATAATTTTGTTTTTCTCCATCTTTTCAACATTGTCTAAATTGTTTGAAAAATAGTGATCTGAAAACATTATTGAAAATATACCACATGAGAACAAGTAAACATCTTTAAAGTATAAAATAGGAGAACCAGTACTTACAAGTCACTCCACACTGGGGGAGACACAGTAGGAGGGAAGGAGCTAAATAAAAAGATGATGGTGTCTCCTTTCAGTTCAATTCAGTCTCTCAGTCGTGTCTGTCTCTTTGCAACCCCATGGACTGAAGCATGTCAGGCCTCCCTGTCCATCACCAACTCCTGGAGTTCACTCAAACTCATGTCCATCAAGTCGGTGACGCCATCCAACCATCTCATCCTCTGTCATCCCCTTCTCCTCCTGCCTCCTATCTTTCCCAGCATCAGGGTCTTTTCAAATAAGTTAGCTCTTTGCATCAGGTGGCCAGAGTATTGGAGTTTCAGCTTCAACACCAGTTCTTCCAATTCAGGACTGATTTCCTTTAGGATGGACTGTTGGATCTCCTTGCAGTCCAAGGGACTCTCAAGAGTCTTCTCCAACACCACAGTTCAAAAGCATCAATTCTTCAGAGCTCAGCCTTCTTCACAGTCCAACTCTCACATCCATACATGACTACTGGAAAAACTGTAAACATAGATATGCATGTATCTCTATATATTGCATATTTTACCCACTCCAGTGTTCTTGCCTGGAGAAACCCAGGGATGGCGGAGCCTGGTGGGCTGCCATCTATGGGGTCGCACAAAGTCGGACATGACTGAATCGACTTAGCAGCAGCAGCAGCATTGCATATTTTAGCTGAAATTGACTTCTACCGTGTATATTATTTTCAATTGCTTGGTTCATATGCATTGTGAGTCTCTTTTCATCTAATTACACATTCTCTTATAATAACATTGTAATGGATTCAGTCTTGAATGAAATAAATAAACAAGAAATTATGCTCTATTGTTAGGGACAGCAAACTTTCTTTGTAAAGGGTCAGATATTAAGTGTTTTAGGCCCATGGCTTATTTGGCAACCACTTTATAGCAGCAACTAATCAACTTTGATACTGTACTGGGAAACAGTTATAGACCAAAATTTATGATCCAGATTTATTTACTGTAACTAATCTTTTTTAAAAAAAAAACCTGTATATGAACATTAAGAAGCTTCTATATACGTATAAGGGTCAACTAATATTTGAAAAGACAGTCAAAATATGCAATAAAGAAAAGAGTTTTTTTCAATAAATGGTGCTGGGAAAATTGGATATTCACATGAAAAAGAATAAAATTGTACTTTTCCCTTTTGCTACTTATTGAAATTTACTCAAAATGGATTAAAAACTTAAAAATGAGACTTGAAACCATAAAACTCCTAGAAAAAACAAACAGAGAAAGGGCTCTTTGACATTGGCCTTCACAATGATTTTATGGATATGACATCCAAAGCACACGCAGCAAGAGCGAAGTAAACCGGTAGGACTACATCAGACTCTGAGTAGAAAGTGAGCCACAAGGTGGAAAGACAGCATACAGGATGGGAGAAAATATTTGCAAACCACATATCCGATAAGGAATTAACATCCAAATTATATAAGGAACTTTTACAAATCAATAGCATGAATACCAAATAATTCAACTATACATGGGCAAAGGACCTGAATAGACATTCTTCCAAAGAAGATATTCAAATGGCCAACAGGTACATGACAAAGTGCTCAACATCACTAATCATCAGGGAAATGCAGATGAAAACCATGAGATATCATCTCATGCTCATTGGAATGGCCATTATCAAAAAGCCAAGTGATAACAGGAGTTGGTGAGGAAGTGGAGAAAAGGGAAGCCTGTGCCAAGTTGGTGAGAATGCAAACTGGTGCAGTCACTATGAAAAAGTTATAGAGGTTCCTCAAGAATTTAAAAATAGGACTAACATGTGATCCAGCAATTCCACTTCTGAGCATATAACCGAACGAAATGAAATCACTCTCTTGATGAGGTATCTGCACCCCACGTTCACTGCAGGATTATTTACAATAGCCAAGACACAGAAGCTATCTATATATCCATTGACGCAAGAATGGATAAAGAAATGTGATACACACACAACAGAATATTATTCAGCCATAAGAGAAGGAAATTCTACCATCTGCAGCAACATGGATGAAACTTGAGGACATTATGCTTAGTGAAACGGGTCCAAAATAAAAAGACACGTATGATCTCACTTATGTGGAATGTGAAAAACAAACGTACTTGGGGCTTCTCTGGTGGCTCAGTGGTAAAGAATCTGCCTGCCAGTGCAGGAGACACGGGTTCAGTCCTTGATCTGGGAAGATCCCACATGCCACGGAGCAACTGAGCTGTGCGCCACAGCGGTTGAGCGGGTGCTCGCGAGCGCAGGAGCCGCAACTGCTGAGCCCGCGTGTCCTGGAGCCCATGCTCTGCGACGAGAGCAGCCACCGCAGCGAGGAGTCTGTGCACAGCAACTAGGGAGTAGCCCCCGCTCACCATAATTAGAGAAGCCCGAGTGCTGCAACCAGCACCAAGCACAGCCCGAAATAAAAATAAATAAAATTTAAAACCCTGATTCATAGACACAGAGAGTAGGTTGGTAGTTATCAGGGGCAAGAGTTGGAGGGTGAGCATGAGAAAGGTGGCCAAAGGATACAAATTTCCAGGTATAAGACGAATCAGTTTCTGGGGATGTAAAGTAAGGTAATGTATAGTATGTGAATACAGTTAACAATACTGTTGTAGATTTGAAAGTTATCTAGAGAGTAGATTTTAAAAGTTCTTACCACAAACACACACACACACACGATTGTAACTATGTGAGGTGATTGCTCTATTAACTGACCTTATTGTGGTAATCAATTTGCAATATACACATATATACGATTATTTCATCATACACCTTAAACTTACACAATGTTATATGGCAGTTATATCTGAATAAAGTGGGGGGAATAGTTTGTGGAAATACCTTTGATTAACTCAAGGGTGTAGGACAAAATGGAGTAAGGGAATTTATGGCTTTATATGCTTTTGCATTGTTTCACCAGTTACATTGAGGACTTTCTATTTTTTTTTAAAGAAATTAATTTCAGTGATTCCACTTCAGTGCTCCAGAGCATATTATCCTCTGGCTACTTTTTATTTTTAACAACCACAAGGTACACATCTTGAGTGAGCTGTATCTACTCCCTCCTACTGCAGACCATAAAAAGACAGGGGTGGTTAAGCAGTATAACACGATTTTTACTTTCCCAACACAGGACTGACATTAATAGAACAACAACCAAGCAAAATATTAATATTCTAAACCCAAATTCATCTCTTTTACTAGACATGGTCCTACATTTAACTTAGTTAACTTTTTCATTTTGAGACTATATCAATACATTATAAATTATTTATATTAAATGATACTGAATGAGGATATGGTGGAAGTTTAAATATTTAAATAGCTATGAATCAGGGCAGGAGAAAGGCAGCTGCTATTGTTTTGTATTTTGCATTTGATCACATCAGTTTTTCTTAACCTTTATTTCATACCCCCACCCCAATCCAAGAAGACTTTTCAGTTTTTTTTCCCCCTTAATTGCCCCCCCACCATGAAATTTTAATACCACAGATATGTAGCATCAGTGTATATGCTGTATGTATATCTATGTCTTATGCATACAAAGAATAAGATTATTTCACTCTCCAAGAATGAATTTCACCCACTTATGGGTAGTAGTGTTTCCATTGAAAATGCATGGATCACATCGATGTAATTTTTTTCCCCTAAAGATTGGATTAATGCTCCATGAAGTGAAACTTCAGGGATGTGATGACTGTATAGTCGAGAAGAGCCTCAAACGGCTTACCGAGGAGCCTGTCTTGGTCAAACCTTGAGCAGAAATGGATAACTCTTCTATCAGACACACACCCTACAAGTTCCTCGGCTTTCGTAACAGTATGTCACTTTTATGTATTGGCTAAAACCCATGGATCCTCATGTGACCAGCAATATAATGGCTGCTGTCCATGTGCTCCTGGGGAGATACAGTCTGACATCCATTTGCCTCAGGGCTTACCAAAATCTACATACTGAGGATACAGTCTATCAATTCCTTACTCTAAAAACATTTCCTCAACTAGATTAAACTTGCAAAGAATTCCATTTTGTGAATCCCTCATTTGCCTGTAAAACTGCTTAATTTTCTATTAATACCATCTTTCTACACTGATAGCTGTTTTAAGAAACCACTCTAAACCAATTCATTGTGGTATTTTACTATCAAAATGTTCTGGAACCATAGCTTATTACACAGCCAAGATCGCTGGCTATGCAAGGGAACAGAGATCTTAGTTATATGAATAGGCAGGTGTCTCATAAGTAACAGGTTTGTTTTTATGGACGTAATGGATGATATTGACTTTATGGTCTCTAACAAATGTTAGAGAAGGTATTTTTCTGTGCTAGCCTAACTTCTGACTTCATCCATTCACATTCTCTTTTTCACCATAATCTGATTTCAGTTTTTATTTGTTGTTAATTTATCTTTTAAGATAATTTTACGGCTGGACAAAGTGCATGCAGAAATGTCTGCAAATTGTACATGTGATCACAGAACAAATGCATCTTGTAACCAGCACACAAATGAAGTGCTGGAACATCCCTAGAATTTCTCTCCAGTCTCTTCTTAGCCACTGCCATCAACCCCAACAAGATAACCACTATCTTGACGGCTAACTCTATACATTACTTTTGCCTGCCTTTGAATATATACATATTCAACATACATATTGTTTTGTGGCTGGATTTTCTTTTGCAGCATTATGCCTGCGTGATTCACTAATATTGCAGGTAAAAACACTCTGTCCCCACTGATGTGTCAGATCAGATCAGATCAGATCAGTCACTCAGTCGTGTCCGACACTTTGCGACCCCATGAATCGCACCATGCCAGGCCTCCCTGTCCATCACCAACTCCCGGAGTTCACTCAAATTCACATCCATCGGGTCAGTGATGCCATCCAGCCATCTCATCCTCTGTCGTCCCCTTCTCCTCCTGCCCCCAATCCCTCCCAGCATCAGAGTCTTTTCCAACGAGTCAACTCTTCACATGAGGTGGCCAAAGTACTGGAGTTTCAGCTTTAGCATCATTCCTTCCAAAGAAATCCCAGGGCTGATCTCCTTCAGAATGGACTGGTTGGATCTCATTGCAGTCCAAGGGACTCTCAAGAGTCTTCTCCAACACCACAGTTCAAAAGTATCAATTCTTTGGCGCTCAGCCTTCTTCACAGTCCAACTCTCACATCCATACATGACCACTAGAAAAACCATAGCCTTGACTAGACAAAACTTTGTTGGCAAAGTAATGTCTCTGCTTTCGAATATGCTGTCTAGGTTGGTCATAACTTTCCTTCCAAGGAGTAAGTGTCTTTTAGTTTCATGGCTGCAGTCACCATCTGTAGTGATTTTGGAGCCCCCAAAAATAAAGTCTGACACTGTTTCCACTGTTTCCCCGTCTATTTCCCATGAAGTGGTGGGACAGGATGCCATGATCTTCGTTTTCTGAATGTTGAGCTTTAAGCCAACTTTTTCACTCTCCTCTTTCACCTTCATCAAGAGGCTTTTGAGTTCCTCTTCACTTTCTGCCATAAGGGTGGTGTCATCTGCATATCTGAGGTGATTGATATTTCTCCCGGCAATCTTGATTCCTGCTTGTGCTTCTTCCAGCCCAGCGTTTCTCATGATGTACACTGCATATAAGTTAAATGAACAGGGTGACAATATACAGCCTTGACGAACTCCTTTTCCTATTTGGAACCAGTCTGTTGTTCCATGTCCAGTTCTAACTGTTGCTTCCTGACCTGCATATAGGTTTCTCAAGAGGCAGGTCAGGTGGTCTGGTATTCCCATCTCTTTCAGAATTTTCCACAGTTTATTGTGATCCACACAGTCAAAGGCTTTGGCATAGTCCATAAAGCAGAAATAGACGCTTTTCTGGAACTCTCTTGCTTTTTCCATGATCCAGCGGATGTTGGCAATTTGATCTCTGGTTCCTCTGCCTTTTCTAAAACCAGCTTGAACATCATTAAGTTCACAGCTCTCATATTGCTGAAGCCTGGCTTGGAGAATTTTGAGCATTACTTTACCAGCGTGTGAGATGAGTGCAATTGTGCGGTAGTTTGAGCATTCTTTGGTGTTGCCTTTCTTTGGGATTGGAATGAAAACTGACCTTTTCCAGTCCTGTGGCCACTGCTGAGTTTTCCCAATTTGCTGGCATATTGAGTGCAGCACTTTCACAGCATCATCTTTCAGGATTTGAAAGAGCTCAACTGGAATTCCATCACCTCCACTAGCTTTGTTCGTAGTGATGCTTTCTAAGGCCCACTTGACTTCACATTCCAGGATGTCTGGCTCTAGGTCAGTGATCACACCATCGTGATTATCTGGGTCGTGAAGATCTTTTTTGTACAGTTCTTCTGTGTATTCTTGCCATCTCTTCTTAATATCTTCTGCTTCTGTTAGGTCCATACCATTTCTGTCCTTTATCGAGCTCATCTTTGCATGAAGTGTTCCTTTGGTATCTCTGATTTTCTTGAAGAGATCCCTAGTCTTTCCCATTCTGTTGTTTTCCTCTATTTCTTTGCATTGATCACTAAGGAAGGTTTTCTTATCTCTTCTTGCTATTCTTTGGAACTCTGCATTCAGATGCTTCTATCTTTCCTTTTCTCCTTTGCTTTTAGATTCTCTTCTCTTCACAGCTATTTGTAAGGCCTCCCCAGACAGCCATTTTGCTTTTTTGCATTTCTTTTCCATGGGGATGGTCTTGATCCCTGTCTCCTGTACAATGTCATGAACCTCAGTCCATAGTTCATCAGGCACTCTATCTATCAGATCTAGGCCCTTAAACCTATTTCTCACTTCCACTGTATAATCATAAGGGATTTGATTTAGGTCATACCTGAATGGTCTAGTGGTTTTCCCTACTTTCTTCACTTTAAGTCTGAATTTGGCAATAAGGAGTTCACGGTCTGAGCCACAGTCAGCTCCCGGTCTTGTTTTTGCTGACTGTATAGAGCTTCTCCATCTTTGGCTGCAAAGAATATAATCAATCTGATTTCAGCGTTGACCATCTGGTGATGTCCATGTGTAGAGTCTTCTCTTGTGTTGTTGGAAGAGGGTGTTTGTTATGACCAGTGCATTTTCTTGGCAAAACTCTATTAGTCTTTGCCCTGCTTCATTCCGTATTCCAAGGCCAAATTTGCCTGTTACTCCAGGTGTTTCTTGACTTCCTACTTTTGCATTCCAGTTCCCTATAATTAAAGGACATCTTTTTTGGGTGTTAGTTCTAAAAGGTCTTGTAGGTCTTCATAGAACCGTTCAACTTCAGCTTCTTCAGCGTTACTGGTTGGGGCATAGACTTGGATTACTGTGATATTGAATGGTTTGCCTTGGAAACGAACAGAGATCATTCTGTTGTTTTTGAGATTGCATCCAAGTACTGCATTTCGGACTCTTTTGTTGACCATGATGGCCACTCCATTTCTTCTGAGGGATTCTTGCCCGCAGTAGTAGATATAATGGTCATCTGAGTTAAATTCACCGATTCCAGTCCATTTCAGTTCGCTGATTCCTAGAATGTTGACATTCACTCTTGCCATCTCTTGTTTGACCGCTTCCAATTTGCCTTGATTCATGGACCTGACATTCCAGGTTCCTATGCAATATTGCTCTTTACAGCATCAGACCTTGCTTCTATCACCAGTCACATCCACAGCTGGGTATTGTTTTTGCTTTGACTCCATCCCTTCATTCTTTCTGGAGTTATTTCTCCACTGATCTCCAGTAGCATATTGGGCACCTACTGACCTGGGGAGTTTCTTTTTCAGTATCCTATCATTTTGCCTTTTCATACTGTTCATGGGGTTCTCAAGGCAAGAATACTGAAGTGGTTTGCCATTCCCTTCTCCAGTGGACCACATTCTGTCAGATCTCTCCACCATGACCCACCCGTCTTGGATTGCCCCACAGGCATGGCTTACTTTCATTGAGTTACACAAGGCTGTGGTCCTAGTGTGATTAGATTAACTAGTTTTCTGTGAGTATGGTTTCAGTGTGTTTGCCCTCTGATGCCCTCTTGTCTTACCTACCGTCTTACTTGGGTTTCTCTTACCTTGGGCGTGGGGTATCTCTTCACGGCTGCTCCAGCAAAGCACAGCCATTGCTCCTTACCTTGGACGAGGGCTATCTCCTCACCGCCGCCCTTCCTGACCTTCAACGTGGGATAGCTCCTCTAGGCCCATTGATGTGTAATATTCCATTTTATGAACACAAGTAGCTTTAGGTTTTTGTTGTTGTTCATTCACTCAGTCGAGCCCGACTCTTTGCGACCCCATGGACTGCAGCATGCCAGTCTTCCCTGACCTCCACTGTCTCCTGGAGTTTGCTCTAACTCATGTCCATTGAGTTGATGATGTTTAATTTTTTATGTTATTATTAATGAACATTTAAGTTGTTTTCAGTTTGCAGTTATTAATACTACAAGTAGCTCTTGTAAAAGACTTCTGGTGAACATGTTACAGAGTTCTGTGTGCTTGGTCACTCAGTTGTGTCCAACTCTTCGCAACCCCATGGACTGTAGCCCATCAGGCTCCTCTGTCCATGGGGATTCTCCAGGCAAGAACTGGAGTGGGTTGCCATGCCCTCCTCCAGGGAAATTACCTAACCCAGGGATTGAACCAAGGTCTCCCACATTGCAGGCAAATTCTTTACTGCCTGAGCTACCAGGGAAGCCCAAAGTTCTACAAATCATATATTTAAATCATATATCATATATCTCTGCCCAAGTTTAGTTTTCCAAAATAGTCAAATCAATTTACACTTCCACTAGCAATAAACAAGCGTTTCATTTGCCCCACGCCCTCACCAACACCTGGTATTTGGTTTTATTCATACTCATAGATGCATAGTTGAAGCTCATTATGGTTTAATTTGCATTTCTTTGTTGGCTAGTGGGGTTGAGCAACTTTTCATGTTTACTGGATATTTGGATTTTTCTCTTTTTATAAAGTGCCTATTCAACTTTATGGCCCTTTTTTATATTTATTGATTTCAATGTTATTTTTATTACTGGAATTTTATGCACTTACATAACAAACTATCATCTTTATAAAGCAAGTTGGGGTATAAACAGACACAAATAAGTGAAAAATATAAAATAGATGCCAAATCCAAACTAACCATAAGCAAAGCATTAGGGACACAGGACTTAACTATTTAGTACTAATAAACACTAAGGGTGGAGAAGGCAATGGTACCCCACTCCAGTACTCTTGCCTGGAAAATCCTATGGATGGAGGAGCCTGGTAGGCTGCAGTCCATGGGGTTGCTAGGAGTCGGACACAACTGAGTGACTTCACTTTCACTTTTCACTTTCATGCATTGGAGAAGGAAATGGCAACCCACTCCAGTGTTCTTGCCTGGAGAATCCCAGGGACAGAGGAGCCTAGTGGGCTGCCGTCTATGGGGTCGCACAGAGTCAGACATGACTGAAGTGACTTAGCAGCAGCAGCAGCAGCAAACACTAAGAGGAGGCTGGGAGGGTTAACTCCTACTTTGTAACAGCAGGATTTTTATGCAGAAACGACATAAGTGTCATGTTATTGTCAGTCCTCAGTGATCCTTTTTTTGCTCATTAAGCTTTAACTAGTCTGGTGGCTCAGTAGTAAAGAATCCTTTTGCAATGCAGGAGACCCAGGTTCAATCCCTGGGTCGAGAAGATCCCCTAGAGAAGGAAATGGCAACCTACTCCAGTATTCTTGCCTGGGAAATCCCATGGACAGAGGAGCCTGGTAGGCTATAGACCTCAGGGTTGCAAAGAGTCGGACGCGAATGAGAGACTAAACTACCACAATTCACTGACAAAGTTCATGAAGCTTATTCTGAGTAAGTTAAGAACTGTTGGAACTGGGCAGTCCCAGATGACAGCTTCAGTTAGTAACAGCATTCTTATGTCCAGTATACTGTAGAATTTCACAGTGTAAATTGCTACACATTTAAAAATATTTATGTGCCAAAGGATAAATCAGTGGCAGTTACCTTTTTTTGGATTAAAATGTTAACTTTAAAAAAAATATAGTCTGAATTTTTGACTACGTATTAGTCACTGTGTACAAAAATTGTCGTAAGTTATGGCTTTAGGGAAATGAATCATCCTAGAACTAGGATCACTGTAGTCATAAAAGAACATTATAGTTTTAATTTAATGGATAAATCAGCTAAGCTAAGGTATAGAATAGAATGCTTCGTGTTTTCAGGAAATAAAATATTTTTTAATGGTCAAAAACAATACTGAGGACTCAAGAAAATAGTTATTACATGGTTATTACATGGGTCTTAGAACGAACCATATTATACTTAAGTTATTACCACCTAACAGATTTTTTTTAAATCACAATATTTTGAAGAAAGAAATTTAATAAGAACTATTGAACAAAACTATCCATTAAAACTCAAACCTTTCCCTCTTGTCAGTACCAGGATAATCAGGGCAGATATTCAGTCAAATGATGCAATTTTTAAAATTGTAGGCAGATATTAATTGAATGAAGAAATATGCATTAAACAGGGACACCTAAAAAGACAAAGTGGAGACAAAGTGTTTTATTTTGAGGATCAGCAAATAAATAGATGAGATAATTATTCTAGCTAGTGAAATCCAAAAGTGTGAATTTGAATTTTCAAGGTTAAAGCACATAAATGCTTGAGAGAATTTGATAGTCTACTTAGTATTTTTATCAGCTAGATAAATCTCATCTCTTTTTAAAAATTAATTTATGTATTTTAATGGAGGCTAATTAATGTGAAGTCAAGTGGGCCTTAGAAAGCATCACTATGAACAAAGCTAGTGGAGGTGATAGAATTCCAGTTGAGCTATTCCAAATCCTGAAAGACGATGCTGTGAAAGTGCTGCACTCAATATGCCAGCAAATTGGGAAAACTCAGCAGTGGCCACAGGACTGGAAAAGGTCAGTTTTCATTCCAATCCCAAAGAAAGGCAATGCCAAAGAATGCTCAAACTACCGCACAATTGCACTTATCTCACACGCTAGTAAAGAAATGCTCAAAATTCTCCAAGCCAGGCTTCAGCAATATGTGAACCATGAACTTCCTGATGTTCAAGCTGGTTTTAGAAAAGGCAGAGGAACCAGAGATCAAATTGCCAACATCCGCTGGATCATGGAAAAAGCAAGAGAGTTCCAGAAAAGCATCTATTTCTGCTTTATGGACTATGCCAAAGCCTTTGACTGTGTGGATCACAATAAACTGTGGAAAATTCTGAAAGAGATGGGAATACCAGACCACCTGACCTGCTTCTTGAGAAACCTATATGCAGTTCAGGAAGCAACAGTTAGAACTGGACATGGAACAACAGACTGGTTCCAAATAGGAAAAGGAGTTCGTCAAGGCTGTATATTGTCACCCTGTTCATTTAACTTATATGCAGTGTACATCATGAGAAACGCTGGGCTGGAAGAAGCACAAGCAGGAATCAAGATTGCCGGGAGAAATATCAATCACCTCAGATATGCAGATGACACCACCCTTATGGCAGAAAGTGAAGAGGAACTCAAAAGCCTCTTGATGAAGGTGAAAGAGGAGAGTGAAAAAGTTGGCTTAAAGCTCAACATTCAGAAAACGAAGATCATGGCATCCTGTCCCACCACTTCATGGGAAATAGACGGGGAAACAGTGGAAACAGTGTCAGACTTTATTTTTCTGGGCTCCAAAATCACTGCAGATGGAGATGGTGACTGCAGCCATGAAATTAAGACACTTACTCCTTGGAAGGAAAGTTATGACCAACCTAGATAGCATATTCAAAAGTAGAGACATTACTTTGCCAACAAAGGTTTGTCTAGTCAAGGCTATGGTTTTTCCAATAGTCATGTATGGATGTGAAAGTTGGACTGTGAAGAAAGCTGAGCGCCGAAGAATTGATGCTTTTGAACTGTGGTGTTGGAGAAGACTCTTGAGAGTCCCTTGGACTGCAAGGAGATCCAACCATTCCATTCTAAAGGAGATCAGTCCTGGGTGTTCTTTGGAAGGAATGATGCCAAAGCTGAAACTCCAGTACTTTGGCCACCTCATGCGAAGAGTTGACTCATTGGAAAAGACTCTGATGCTGGGAGGGATTGGGGGCAGGAGGAGAAGGGGACGACAGAGGATGAGATGGCTGGATGGCATCACTGACCCGATGGACGTGAGTCTGAGTGAACTCCGGGAGTTGGTGATGGACAGGGAGGCCTGGCGTGCTGCGATTCATGGGGTCGCAAAGAGTCGGACACGACTGAGCGACTGAACTGAACTGAACTGAATTACTTTATAATATTGTAGTGGTTTTTGTCATACATTGAGTGTTTGTATTTATTAAATTTGAATATATAATCCCTTCCTTTCTTCAACTGGTTTATTGACTATAATTAATTGTTTTTGTAAAACAGAAACTCAGCAGTAGAAATGAAACTATTCATAGTCTCTGTTAACAGTGTAAAATAAAGCATTATAATAACAAGCAGAGGTGTAAGCAGCAAGCCCTTTTGGAGTTACTCTGGGGAAGCAGATTTGGTAGTTACCTGTCTTAGCTGCTGCTTCTGCTGCTAAGTCGCTTCAGTCATGTCCGACTCTGTGCGACCCCATAGACGGCAGCCCACCAGGCTGCCCCATTCCTGGGATTCTCCAGGCAAGAATACTGGAGTGGGTTGCCATTTCCTTCTCCAATGCATGAAAGTGGAAAATGAAAGTGAAGTCGTTTAGTCGTGTCCGACTCTTAGCGACCCCATGGACTGCAGCCTACCAGGCTCTTCCATCCATGGGATTTTCCAAGCAGGAGTACTGGAGTAGGTTGCCATTGCCTTCTCCCTGTCTTAGCTAAAACCCCTCAATTGTACCAATAAGAGTACTGGGAGGTCAGTAAGGGACTTCAAATGCTTTATGGCTCCATGGGGCGTATTGAAAGCAAGAAGCCAAAGTCAAATCAAAACTGGCTTGCATACAATAATAGCTGCTACTCCATAAATCACGGGGTCATTGAGTTATGAGGTCAGGGACTGTATTCAACTTTGAGATATTTTGTGAATTTCCAGTGTTATCAAAAGCCTGTATCTGTGTTCTTTTCTATCTGTAAATATATTTATCCCCAAATAACTGAGGAATGGTCACGTGTGGTTTTACATATTAAATTTTCCCTCTAACTTATTGGGTGGTTATTAACAATTGAATAAATTATTTAAGCAAATATTTCATTTTAATTCCTAACTGTAAAACAGAAGTATAAATGATAATAGTTTTGTCTTTACAGTGAAAGTCTCAAGGAGGAAGAAGAGATAGAAAACTTGTAACCACTTGCTATGAGTTGGAGAAAGCAGATTGCAAAGGGTGATGACCAATGTTAAAAGATCTTAGATAATCAAGTGCAAGTTGGGCTGTGCATTTTCTGATTGTTACAGATCCAGTTTAGTCACTAATGAGATGAGGCAAGGCTGAGGGTGCCCAGGAATAGCCAAGGCATTTCTGTGATTTATTTATCTTGTGTTAAGTAGTAGGAGAGTTGCCAATATGTTTACTTTTAATTGTAGCATAAGTTTATGATAACTAAAATGAGAGAATCAAAGTTTCTCTTTCTAATTTTCATTGAAAATAAAATACACACATTTGTATCATGCTGCCTGGAGGAGTTTCCTTAATTTGCTGTGGTTGCTTTTATCTCAGATCACATTCACTTTGAGAGTCTGATATACAGCTCTTTGAATCATTTTTACAAATCTATTTTTTGAACTTTTAATTTTTCAGTTATGAAAAATAAGATTTGATGAAATATATTAAAATCAGAATGGACAAGTGACTCTTCTCCATGCCGCCACTCCCACTTTTTGAGAAAATTTCCTCGCTAAGGATGTCAAGGTAGTGAACAAATACATTTATTTATTGACTCATTAAACAAACATTCATTCTTTGGACACATATACTATTGTCAGACATATGAAATTTTTATAAGCAGAATGAATTATCTTGAATCCCTCTGTTTCTGACATATAAAAATCAAAGAAGAATCACCACAGATGTCTTTTGGCCAACTATGGAGGGAAAGCCAAGCCTTTTGATTTAGAATGCTTGTTCATCTTACTTTATCCTGAGCCTGGGAAGACTTTCCAGTCTATGATTTTACACACAGAAGCTTCCAAAATGGTTTCCCTACTAGGAGATGCCAAAGGTTCTATATAGCACACTGCTACAGATAGTTCTTTTATTATAAACCTCTTGGACATAAAATATAAGAAACAAAAATGTTCTGTCTAAATCTGGATCAATTGGAGAGTATTTCAGGTAATTCAGTAAATAAATGATTTAGAGTCATCTATAAAGTTATGACCAACCTAGATAGCATATTCAAAAGCAGAGACATTACTTTGCCAACAAAGGTCCGTCTAGTCAAGGCTATGGTTTTTCCTGTGGTCATGTATGGATGTGAGAGTTGGACTGTGAAGAAGGCTGAGCTCTGAAGAATTGATGCTTTTGAACTGTGGTGTTGGAGAAGACTCTTGAGAGTCCCTTGGACTGCAAGGAGATCCAACCAGTCCATTCTGAAGGAGATCAGCCCTGGGATTTCTTTGGAGGGAATGATGCTAAAGCTGAAACTCCAGTACTTTGGCCACCTCATGGGAAGAGTTGACTCGTTGGAAAAGACTCTGATGCTGGGAGGGATTGGGGGCAGGAGGAGAAAGGGACGACAGAGGATGAGATGGCTGGATGGCATCACTGACTCGATGGACGTGAGTCTGAGTGAACTTCGGGAGTTGGTGATGGACAGGGAGGCCTGGTGTGCTGCGATTCATGGGGTCACGAAGAGTCAGACACGACTGAGCGACTGAACTGAACTGAACTGATCCAAGTATATTGGCTTCCCTGATGGCTCTAAAGAATCTGCCTGCAGTGCAGAAGACCTAGGTTCAATCCCTGGGTTGGGAAGATTTCCTGGAAAAGAAAATGGCAGCCCACTCTGGTATTCTTGCCTAGAGAATCCCATGGACAGAGGAGCCTGGCGGGCTGCAGTCCCTGGGGTCACAAAGAGTTAGGCATGACTGAGCAACTAACACTTTCACATTTTCATCCAAGTATATCATGTAAGAAGCTATCTTAGAAACTGTGTCTATTTAATTGCATTAGTTGCAGTTGAAATCATCTGATTAAGTGTAGAGATGTTTATTGACATTCTTGAAGACCCATTCACCCTTGACACAGGTCATTGTAGAGAATCAAGTGGAGATGTGATAGGAATCACCTTTTTTGTATCTTTCCTAGTAATGACATGAATATCTATAATTCTTTCAGAGAAAAATTATCCAATTGGAAGTGTTCTCTATGGTTGCATTGCATAGTTTGAATATCTTCAAATTAGCTTTCTATCACATTTAACCTATTGGCTGGAGAAAAATGAGATAGATTTGAGTTCCTATTGAGCCCACTGTGAAGCTGAATATGATTAAGGCATCAGCCCTGACTCCTATCTTTGAATTGCAGTGACTTTCTTATTACTCAGACATTAGAAATATCTCAGGGTTGACTTTCTGCTGTTCGGGAAAAGATCATGTTTCCCCAATATCACCTTGGGAAATTATAATAGCAACATGATCTTTTGGGAAAACATACAAAGAAGACATTTTGCATGGTATTTGCAGAGTTGTTCAGTGTCCTTCCGAAAGATCAAGGGTGAGTCTTTGAATTAAGGTAGGGCTTACTCTAGGTTTGAATTTCATCAAACTGAAAACAATTGCAAGCATTCTGAGCTAATCAAATTAGTACCTTTTATCCTGAACATCCATATTAACCAGCCATCCTGTTCTGAAACTGTTCCTTCCTCCCTGGTATAAGCACCTTTCGAATCCATTCCCATATGTATTTTTCACTTCTTTGCTTGTGTAAATTAACAAGCTTCATATTTCTTCTAGTTGTAAGATTCCTTTTTCCGGGTTTGATATTTTGTGGTCTCCGCTCCAGGGCATGCTGGCATAGAGCTAGAGTTATAAGTCTAAAAGTACTCGGTCACGCAATTAGAACAGCACCATTGGGACCACTTCACGTTACTGCATTCTACCCACATTCACATTCTCCCACACTGTCATGAGTGTCTGAGCCCTTTGGTTTTTATAGGGGGCTCTCACCAAGACATGAATCAAGACCCCACAAACAAAAAATGGGGTTTGAATGCTTTATAAGATGACTAATACTTACCACATTTTACAGACAGTGGCTTCCCAGGTAGCTCAAACAGTAAAGAACCTGCCTGCAATGCAGGAGACCTGTGTTCGATCCCTGGATCAGCAAGAGCTGCTGGAGAAGGGAATGCAGCCCACTCCAGTATTCTTGCCTGGAGAATTCCATGGACAGAGGAACCTGGTGGGCTACAGTCCCTGGGCCGCAAAGAGTTGAACATGACTGAACAACTAACACTTTATTTTCACAGGCAGTGTAAGGCAAGAAAAGGAGTTCTTATTAGCCGTGGCATCTTCATTCTGATCAAGTGTTCTTCAACCAGTTCTTTAAAAATATTGTCTCTCCTAAGACTTGCACTAAATATATGACTATAAAAATAAATTGCTCACCATTTATTTAAAAAAATAAGTTGAATAGTTCTAACAAAACACGTATTTTATATGATACAGAGAATTTCTTCCATTCTCCCAATCTTCAGGAGTAATATGTATAGAAGTTGCACAGAATCGGGACCTATTTAGCAGTCATGGCAGTGATGCATATTTCAGGAGGTATTATATGGGCTAAGGTACCTACAGTTTTCATGCTATTTTGGAAACAGGAAATTTAAATATATCTTACAAATATGATAGAATTATTATAGGTATATAAACTATTGCCATATTGATTACAAAAATGGATTAAATTATATTTCATGTAATTATAATTTAAGATCATTTAATGAAACAGCCTATTTCTTAAAAATTTAGTTTTAAAAAGTAATAATTTATGGACAGGAGGGAAGTTGGGGGGGGGATATAGCTGAATGACATTGTTGTACAGCAGAAACCAGTGCAACATTGTAAAACAGTTACATTCCAATTAAAAATAAATTTTAAAAAGTAATTATTTAACGTGGGCTTCTTGCATATCACCAAGTCTTCATTTGCTAATTATTATTTTTGCAAATTATCTCCTACTATCATCTATAATCAGACACAAGGCACATCATTTCCCAGATTGTGTCTTTAAAAAGATGTTTATCCTGTATTGGTGTCGCTCTAGATCTTTTATAATGGAATATTAATGAAAGAACTTTAATTTGATCAAAAATTATTTGGAGAAAAAGACATATTTACCTGCAATTACATTAATCAATGTCAGTTTGGATGCTTGAACAGATTACCTGATAATTTGCTAAAAGGCCAGCAAATGAATCTAAGACAGATTAAATTATTCCTGGGTGTGTGGCGTCTCAGTTGAAATGTTTGCAGTTAAAAAGTAGCAAAAATTGTGAACAAGAACACTGTTTTTTGATATTTTGGGAAAATGACAGAATCACCCTATGGTCATCTACATTTACAGGGCAGGCTCATAGGACATTTTATTTTTTATCTCACTGTAAAGCTAGCTTTACACATATATACCTACACACTTCACATGTGCTTTTAAATGACCGTACCAACGTTCATATGTGCAATTATATATGTTGATATATGACTATATTTATGTGTATGTATATGTGTTGTCACTGTATTCTTTCCTGTCTTAGTTTTTTATCAATATGAATCTATTTCTCCTTAATCAATTTGAAAAATTGATAAAAGAGTTTTATCATTATAATTTTGCCCATAATTATAGCATTTTTTGTTTTTCGTCTATATGCAAACATTATTCATGAAACCATTTAGTCCCTTCCCACAGAATGTTTCTTTAACATAGAGAGAATTAGGCTAAGTTACATAATTACCATGTAAAGTTCCAGTGTATGTCCATTTCACATTTTAAGAAACTGAGGTCAAAATGAAATTAGCAGTGGGGAAGTTAAGACATCACCATAAAATAGATGCTATACATACATATAATTATGTGAACAGGTCCACTTTAATGCCTAAAATAGGTCTTGATGTGTTACACATTTAAAATAATTGCCAGTAGAAATTCATTCAGGTATATATATTCCTTGACATCATGTCTTTAAAAGTAGTTAGGAAAACTAGCATGACCTGGGAGTCCAGTCCTGTGAGTTTTAATCATACTGTGGGGCCTCCTCACCCTAGGGAGGGGTTGATTTTTATTTGTGATTAGAGAGACCTCATATGGACTGCAGGTCAGCAGAGGGTGGAGGCAAGCCTGAGCATGACTAGCTGGCAGAGCCTTCACTTCAGACCCAGAAGAGGGGTGAGTTAGGAAACCTCTGATCTCATCAGTGTGGACCTCTTATAAGACGATTTTGAAGTTACGAAAGGCAAACTAAGTCAGTGGCTCATGTCACCTAGGACGAGAGAGAAGAAACCAAATATATTTTTTGTTTAAAACTTTGAAATGTTCCTTTTCTCAGTGTAAGTGGAAAGTGAAGTCGCTCAGTCGTGTCCGACTCTTTGCGACCCCATGGACTGTAACCTACCACGCTCCTCTGTCCATGGGATTTCCCAGGTAAGAGTACTGGAGTGGGGTGCCATTTCCTTCTCCAGGGGATCTTCCTGACCCAGGGTCGAAGCCGGGTCTCCTGCATTGCAGGCAGACACTTTGCTGTCTGACCACCAGGGAAGCCGTATTTCAGTGTTCCTTTTCTCAGTGTACCTTACGTTTTTCCTTCAAGTTCTCCATTTCATCTCTAGAGCCTGATAGCCCTAAGGATCAGGCGCATGTTACTTAATAAATGTTTGCTGAGTCAATAAACGACTGTGCAAACCTCTCAAATCTACCTTCAGTCTGCACCCCAAATTCACTTTCTCCACCGCTCCTAGGCTATTATGCGAAAATATGTGAAAGTAATAATGAATTATGTTTCTCTATTGAACACATATCTTTTGTTTTCCTCTGTATATTTTAAAACACTTTAATATTATTTTTACTAAGGTAAAAACATCTCATAGTTTTTTAAAAAGGTGTTCAAATTCTTAAAAAAAATAGCACAGATTTCCAATTAAGTCCTAGTCTCAATCCCTACAGCAAAATCCTTGACTTTGACTCTTTTAGTGGATTTTTATTATATTTACTTGCGTATTTCTTAAAGGTTTGCTTATCCTGCCTTTCTTTGTTTAGCAATTTAACACACTGTTTATTGACTCTATGTATAATACTTGAGTATTTAGTTCTCTTGCACATATGTATACCATCTTTCCCTATAGTCACGCTTCACATGCAGTTATATCGTAGCTTATGTTTACTCTCTTGTTAGAGTTCCCATATTCTGATTATATTAACATCTGAATGAAATGCTGTATTATTATTACTTTTCTTTAGTCATAACCTTGTGTTTCTCCTGGAGTTATTAATATCCTTTTTCAATTTGTTTAGTATACTTTGTACCTAATATAAATTATTCATGCATGCATGCTAAGTTGCTTTAGGCAGGTCTAACTCTCTGCAACCCTGTGGACGGTAGCCCGCCAGACTCCTCTCTCCATGGGATTCTCCAGGGAAGGATACTGGAGTAGGGTGCCATGCCCTCCTCCAGGGCATCTTCCTGACCCAGGGATCAAACCTGTGTCTCCTGCATTGGCAGGCAGGTTCTTTACCACTAGCACCATCTGGGAAGCCCATAAATGACTCATAAATGCCCCCAAATGGTCTTTCAAACTGTAACAGAACAGTCTAATTACTTTAACAAACAACTCCAAAAGCTCTCATTGGCTTATCTCAGTGTGAGTTTACTTCTTGCTCATGCCATGGCCCAGAGGGTGATGGTTAGGGTTTCTATGCCACACAATCATTCAGAGCCTCAATTTCTTTCATCTCGGGGATTTAATGTCTTCTAGGGCTTCAGAGCTCTTCACTAGTCTTTATGTCTGGATACCAATAAGGAAAGAGAGAAACCATGGAGGATCTCACAGGTCATTTTATGGGAATGACCCGGAAGTGGTGTAGGTCACTACTGCCCACATGCTATTGGCTGGAACTCAGTTACATGCCTCCCTACTGGCAAAGGGCTAAGAATTGAAATCCAGTGGGATGCTCAGAAGAGAAAACCTGGAACTGGATGAACACTCTGCTACATGGACATTATCAAAAATGTTTCAAATGTACATGTCCATGAACTAATTATTTCCAGGAGACTTTGCCTCTGCTGTCCACTCTTCTGCTTCTATCCAGGCCTGTTGTTATGGAGAATTCACTTCACTCTCTCCTGTGTTGGGCCTTCATTTCCTGGGTTCCATCTCCTCTTTCTTGATTTATAAGCCTATTTTGGGGATCCTTCCTTAAACACAATAAAGGCATTATGTTTTTGGTTCTTTACACGTCTAAACATATTTTAATCACACTTGGCTAACATTTTGTATGGGTACACAATTTTCATTTCAAAATAGTTTCACTCATAAATTGTGAAGGCACTTAAAGAGTCTTCTGGATCCATTATTACTCTTGAGAAATCCAATACAATTTTTATTATTTTCCTTTGTATGTTATCTGCTTTATGTTTCTGGAAGATGTTTTTGTTCTTTTTATTCCTGGGCTGCTAATATCTCAGAATGACATATCTTGGTGTGTTTAATAGCTTAACAAATAATTATACTCCTGGACTGTCCATTTTATAATCCACCCATCTTTCAAATTTGTAAAATTTTTAGTGTATTTTGAATTTTGAATTTTTTTTTTAACTATGTTGAAGTCCACTTGTTTTTAATTCATTTTCTACAGGAGCAGAGTAAAAATGCATGTGTTCAGTTCATCTTGTTAAACCACAAAATACTCTAGTTTACTTTCACCAGAAAATAAACCTCAGTCTCCTGGAGGCTGAGTTGAGCAGATGGAGAGACTTATGTACAATTGGTTGATTGTACTGCGGTGGGGAAGTGAACTTTGGGTCCGGACATTCTGAATACAGACGTCTAACCAAATCCCTGTGTTCACCCCACCAGCTGGCCTCCTTCTCAGATGGTATTTCCGCCTCCTCGGCTTGAGCCTCTCAGGTTACACAAGGAGTTACTGCTTCTCATCCATCACCCCTCCTACAGGCAAGCAGTATACAACTCCTCCTCTTCCTGATCAGTTACCCAGCTTCCATCTGACTTAGATTTTTCCAAACTGTCTATTGCAGTTTATTTATCTCTTGATTTCTCTTCTCCTCTTTATCTGTCTTTATGATTTCATAGCATATAAAAGTGTATTTTGGATGCAGATCAGTTTTAAAGTCTTTATTGAATTTGTTAAATATTGTTTCTGTTTCATGTTTTTTGGCCGTGAGGCGTGTGGGATCTTAACTTCCCAACCAGGGATCGAATCCACACCTCCGGCATTGGAAGCCTTAACCCCTGGGCCTACAGGGAAGTCCTCCAAATGTGTTCATTCTTGTGTCAGAGGAGATTGGGGAGGGAGAGGTGTTTAACCATTTTAAACACTCAGGTACATTTATTTATCTCTTTACCTTAGTGCTGTATTTATTCAGTGATAAGCTTATTGAGAGAAACTATGTCTATTGAATTTGTGCTATGCAAACGCCAGGTGCAGAAAGGCTTTTTTTTTTTTTTTTAATATCACAGGATGCTGTCACCTTGTTTTCATGGTTTTCCAGGGTTTTTTATTCTGCTCTGTCTTTGGTCAAAGTGGCCTTCATGAAGTGGCTGGGAACCATTTTGCTCATATTCTCCCACTGCCATCTCCTCCTTGGAACCCTCTTCCCACAGGGAAGGAAAGGTCCACCCTCTGGAGTAGCTGAAGAGCATGCCCGTGTAACACTAGCGCCTCGGAGCCTCGGAACTAGAAACACAGGACTTGTGTAGCAGGTGACTCCTAGAGAGTTGTCCCTGCAGGAGTTAGCCCTACGAGGCAGCTGACACACTTACCTTTTAGAGAAGGTGAGGGTGGCAAAGAGAGCAGATGGTAACTGTGTGTGTTAGACTTTCTCACGAGAGGCACTTTCCCCTTAAGCGGAAGGCAGGCAGCACGGTGTCCTGACTACTGTGAGCTTTGCCTTCCGGATCAGCAGATCTGGATCCTACATTCCTGGACCCTTGGGATTCTGGGCATGTTGTTGGGACTTTCTCAACCTGAGTTTCTTCATTCTTAAAAATGAGGACAATAAAAAATAATAGATGCCTTGTCTCTTTCAAAGCAACATTGTGAAAGTCCAGTGAGATGATCTATGGATAAAGGCACCATGAATGCTGTGGAATATGGGAAGTAACAGCTGGTAGGATTAAGTAAGTGAACACATAAACTAAGTGAAGAATACAGATCACCATTTTATATCATGTACAGAGAATCATTTTAAATTAACGTGCTATGAAAAGAAGAATAAAGTCAAGGCTGTTTATGTATTTCTTTTCTCTCTCTCAGGCCCCATAGACACACACAGCAGTACAGATATTGCTGATGCAAAATAGATTATACTATAAATATATATTCCCAGCATATATATTTGAAAATCTATAACCCGAACCTCCAATAATAGTTCCCAGTAGATCAGAATAGTATTTATAAATCAGACTTTACTTTGGGAGAAAGGAGCAGATAATTGTTACCAAAATAATGTGTAGGCAACAAAAGACGCTTACTCCTTGGAAGGAAAGTTATGACCAACCTAGATAGCATATTCAAAAGCAGAGACATTACTTTGCCAACAAAGGTCCGTCTAGTCAAGGCTATGGTTTTTCCAGTGGTCATGTATGGATGTGAGAGTTGGACTATAAAGAAAGCTGAGTGCCGAAGAATTGATGCTTTTGAACTGTGGTGTTGGAGAAGACTCTTGAGAGTCCCTTGGACTGCAAGGAGATCCAACCAGTCCATTCTGAAGGAGATCAGCCCTGGGATTTCTTTGGAAGGAATGATGCTAAAGCTGAAACTCCAGTACTTTGGCCACCTCATGCGAAGAGTTGACTCATTGGAAAAGACTCTGATGCTGGGAGGGATTGGGGGCAGGAGGAGAAGGGGATGACAGAGGATGAGATGGCTGGATGGCATCATGGACTCGATGGATGTGAGTTTGAGTGAACTCTGGGAGTTGGTGATGGACAGGGAGGCCTGGCGTGCTGCAATTCATGGGATCGCAAAGAGTTGGACACTACTGAGCAACTGAACTGAACTGAACTGAACACCCTTAAAGACTTTACTATAACACTGGTCTATGTGCTTTGCTGATCTGAACTCATTTACTGACAATAACCCTACAAAGGCATTTTATTCTCCCCACTTTCAAGATAAGAACACTGAGGCACAGAAAATAGAGCTTCTCCCGAATTTTCTTAGTAGAATAGACAGTTTCCTGTGAAACCACATGTTTTCTCCAACACTGCTCTTCTCTGCTGCTTTGCTATGGTTTGCTTGCATTTGGTTTGGGTTTTAGGTTCTTTTGTTTTAAACTCCTCTGGCAGCGCTTCTCCCACGATGATCCATTGCTGATACTGTCAGTGCCTCTCCCGTTGTCTCTAAGGCACTCTGTCAGAACTGGTCAAACAGTGAACACTTAAGCAATCACCTCACTGTTCACCAACATGTATGCAAGCAACACATTTGGAACTTTTTCACTTTCTTCACAGTGGGGAAAAATAAGTCAATTGCTATTGTATGTCTTCAACCCTGGGCTCTTACCATAAGTCTAAACACCAAAGATGTCTTAGTCTGTCTGAGATGTGATCTCAAGAGAGCCAGCCAGGATCGTGGGTGTGGCCAGATCAGATCAAATCAGTCACTCAGTCATGTCCGACTCTCCATGAATCACAGCACATCAGGCCTCCCTGTCCATAACCAACTCCCAGAGTTCACTCAGACTCACGTCCATCAAGTCAGTGATGCCATTCAGCCATCTCATCCTCTGTCGTCCACTTCTCCTCTTGCCCCCAATCCCTCCCAGCATCAGAGTCTTTTCCAATGAGTCAACTCTTCGCATGAGGTGGCCAAAGTACTGGAGTTTCAGCTTTCGTATCATTCCTTCCAAAGAAATCCCAGGGCTGATCTCCTTCAGAATGGACTGGTTGGATCTCCTTGCAGTCCAAGAGACTCTCAAGAGTCTTCTCCAACACCACAGTTCAAAAGCATCAATTCTTCGGCGCTCAGGTTTCTTCACAGTCCAACTCTCACATCCATACATGACCACAGGAAAAACCATAGCCTTGACTAGATGGACCTTTGTTATGCAAAGTAATGTCTCTGCTTTTGAATATGCTATCTAGGTTGGTCATAACGTTCCTTCCAAGGAGTAAGCGTCTTTTAATTTCATGGCTGCAGTCACCATCTGCAGTGATTTGGGAGCCCAGAAAAATAAAGTCTGACGCTGTTTCCACTGTTTCCCCATCTATTTCCCATGAAGTGATGGGACCAGATGCCATGATCTTTGTTTTCTGAATGTTGAGCTTTAAGCCCACTTTTTCACTCTCCTCTTTCACTTTCATCAAGAGGCTTTTGAGTTCCTCTTCACTTTCTGCCATAAGGGTGGTGTCATCTGCATATCTGAGGTTATTGATATTTCTCCCGGAAATCTTGATTCCAGCTTGTGTTTCTTCCAGTCCAGCGTTTCTCATGATGTACTCTGCATAGAAGTTAAATAAACAGGGTGACAATATACAGCCTTGACGAACTCCTTTTCCTATTTGGAACCAGTCTGTTGTTCCATGTCCAGTTCTAACTGTTGCTTCCTGATCTGCATACAAATTTCTCAAGAGACAGATCAGGTGGTCTGGTATTCCCATCTCTTTCAGAATTTCCCACAGTTTATTGTGATTCACACAGTCAAAGGCTTTGGCATAGTCCATAAAGCAGAAATAGATGCTTTTCTGGAACTCTCTTGCTTTTTCCATGATCCAGAGGATGTTGGCAATTGGATCTCTGGTTCCTCTGCCTTTTCTAAAACCAGCTTGAACATCAGGAAGTTCACGGTTCACATATTGCTGAAGCCTGGCTTGGAGAATTTTGAGCATTACTTTACTAGCGTGTGAGATGAGTGAAATTGTGCGGTAGTTTGAGCAGTCTTTGGCATTGCCTTTCTTTGGGATTGGAACGAAAACTGACCTTTTCCAGTCCTGTGGCCACTGCTGAGTTTTCCCAATTTGCTGGCATATTGAGTGCAGCACTTTCACAGCATCATCTTTCAGGATTTGGAATAGCTCAAGTGGAATTCTATCACCTCCACTAGCTTTGTTTGTAGTGATGCTTTCTAAGGCCCACTTGACTTCACATTCCAGGATGTCTGGCTCTAGGTCAGTGATCACACCATCGTGATTATCTGGGTCGTGAAGATCTTTTTTGTACAGTTCTTCTGTGTATTCTTGCCATCTCTTCTTAATATCTTCTGCTTCTGTTAGGTCCATACCATTTCTGTCCTTTATCGAGCTCATCTTTGCATGAAATGTTCCTTTGGTATCTCTGATTTTCTTGAAGAGATCCCTATCTTTCCCATTCTGTTGTTTTCCTCTATTTCTTTGCATTGATCGCTGAAAAAGACTTTCTTATCTCTTCTTGCTATTTTTTGGAACTCTGCATTCAGATGTTTATATCTTTCCTTTTCTGCTTTGCTTTTTGCTTCTCTTCTTTTCACAGCTATTTGTAAGGCCTCCCCAGACAGCCATTTTGCTTTTTTGCATTTCTTTTCCACGGGGATGGTCTTGATCCCTGTCTCCTGTACAATGTCACGAACCTCAGTCCATAGTTCATCAGGCACTCTATCTATCAGATCTAGTTCCTTAAATCTATTTCTCACTTCCACTGTATAATCATAAGGGATTTGATTTAGGTCATACCTGAATGGTCTAGTGGTTTTCCCTACTTTCTTCAATTTAAGTCTGAATTTGGCAATAAGGAGTTCACGGTCTGAGCCACAGTCAGCTCCTGGTCTTGTTTTTGCTGACTGTATAGAGCTTCTCCATCTTTGGCTGCAAAGAATATAATCAATCTGATTTCGGTGTTGACCATCTGGTGATGTCCATGTGTAGAGTCTTCTGTGTTGTTGGAAGAGGGTGTTTGTTATGACCAGTGCATTTTCTTGGCAAAACTCTATTAGTCTCTGCCCTGCTTCATTCCGTATTCCAAGGCCAAATTTGCCTGTTACTCCAGGTGTTTTGCTTAATAAAGATGTGTTCAGTGAGTGTGTGTGCTGCCTGGTTTCCTCTGACCTCATAGACAGGACCCCTGTTGACTCAGCTGCAGATCTCCGAAATGACTGTAGGAGGCAAAGGTGAGGGCAGCACATCCTGGTGAACAGATTCCTATGAACAGACCCTAACTTTTAAAACACGGATTTCCTTCTGAGCCCTTTTATTTCCGGAGGCCCTTCTCCCCTCTCCACTGGCAACTCCTTGGTCTCTAGTTAACGAAGACCTCCACTCCCAGAGGAGAAAATGCAGTGCCCTGGAAGCCGTTTTCACAGTGCCCAGGGGCTCTTTGGAAAAGAGAAATCCAAGAAAACATCGAAAAATCCAGGACTCAAAATGAGCTGGCTGCTGGGGCTTGGAGACCCACAGAGCCGAGAACTCGGAGCAGAAACCGAGCGCCTTTGAGTCACCAGCAAGATTAGCCGGAGGTGCGCCCCGCACGTCCGCCTTAGGACTGGGAGACACGCCTTCGTCACACACGAGCCCTGCAGATCCCGGGGCTCGGCGGACTCGGGGGTGGTGCTTCCAGTCCTGCAGCTTGCTGTCCCGACGGGCAGGGGCTAGGGACCCGCCGGCTGTTAGAGCGATCCAGAGCCACAGGTTGGGGGGAAAAAAAATCGGAGCGGTGCCCGGGACCGTCGCCCTGGAAGGCAGACCCCGGGCCGCGGCTGGTGTCCAGGAGTTCCAGGGCTTGGGGAAGGGGGAAGGAAACCTCTGAAACCCGACACCTCTCGCCAAGGAAAACTTCGCAGGCTGGTGAGTTGGGGTGGCCAGCCGGGCTGTTATTGCTGGAATGTGTTCCCACCCACTCGGGGGGTTTGCCGAGCGGCTCGCCTGCGAAAAGGAAGTGAGACGTGGATGGGGAGATGTAGGCCGGTGGCGAGGGACCCCGGATCTGGAGAGGGGTTCGGGGTGTGAGCGCCTTGGATCGGCGGCTTCCACCCGGGATTCTGGTGCAGGCGTGGTGGGGGCGCGGATGTCTCAGAAAACTGGCTGGTGTCTGTCTTTGTTTTGGTCCTCGCCGATCAAACAGCTGGTTGGGATTTTAAAAAAAGAACCTGGCT
Organism: Bubalus bubalis; assembly: GCF_019923935.1. Classification (NCBI taxonomy): domain Eukaryota; kingdom Metazoa; phylum Chordata; class Mammalia; order Artiodactyla; family Bovidae; genus Bubalus; species Bubalus bubalis. Next base: position 8,056,970 of record NC_059178.1, on the reverse strand, counting down.
TAGCAATGTCAGTTTCCTTCCATCTGTATCTCAAAGACAACCGAAATAACAATTCTTCATCATCATCGTGTGTTTCGAGGTTCATTTAAGGAGAAGTCGTTTCGTGAGGTGAGACAAGGGATTGTCCGTCCTCAGGTGAAACAGCCCCAGAGAAATCAAGAGTCTGTCTGATAGTTGTTTTTTTTTTTTTAAACCTGTTCTTTCAGAATTGTGATCCGGGTATTGCAGTCCTAGAAGGGTGTGTACACGTGTGTTTGTTCAACTGGTCATAATAAATGAGCTTCCAAGAGTTTCCAACTCCCTACAACATTATCTCATTATCTGAAAGCTATTGAATCAGGTGGAATGTCCCTAAGCAGAAGCTGGAGCCTCTGTCCCTAGGAAAAGGCTGAGTTTGGTCAAAGTCATCAGACTTGCTACTAGCTGTTACACACTGCTTAACATTGTTACTGCTTTTTATTTCGAGACCTAAAATTAAGGATATGTATGATTCCAGTTGTGTATCTGCTGCTGCTGCTGCTAAGTCGCTTCAGTCGTGTCCAACTCTGTGCGACCTCATAGACGGCAGCCCACCAGGCTCCCCCGTCCCTGGGATTCTCCAGGCAAGAACACTGGAGTGGGTTGCCATTTCCTTCTCCAATGCATGAAAGTGAAAAGGGAAAGGGAAGTCGCTCAGTCGTATCCGACTCTTAGCGACCCCATGGACTGCAGCCTTCCAGGCTCTGAGTTCTTAGCAACAAAATTATTATTGAACATAATAATAATTATAGATTTTTAGTCTGTTTCAAAGATGTACTGTTCTTAATATTCAGTTACATTCATACATCTTCAGTAATATTATAGATAAACATATATCTATATATATGTTTTATGTGCATCGTTATAGAGTTCTAAATTTGAAGTTAACAGAAAAGTTAACTTCAGCAGAATAGCCTCAGGCATTTCAGTTTATTGAATTTTCAAGCTACTGTAAAGTCCAAATTGTAGTAAGAAGTGAGAGCCATACCTACCTTGTGCTGTTCCCCCATATACTTATTTTTCACAGTTTCCTATCATTAATCCTCTACCTGGAGGGAATCAGTCCTTCTTGAAGGCAAGAAGGGATTTTAGGAATGACCAAAACAAGGTAATCTTGGCAGATAGTTTAATGTTAAGGAGGCTTTTCTGCTTACAAACTGACAGTGGCCTCCCATAAATGTTACCATCTTTGCTTTCGAAAGAACAGAACCTTGCCAATGAAACCGGACAAGCCTGTTCTCAAAGATGCCAAGAAGGAATCAAAGGGTATCTGTCAAATGTAAGCAAACCACAACTCTCTCATAGGCCATTTCTGGAACAGGAATCTGACTACCTGATAGGGAAGGTAACTCTAATATAATTGATCTGCTCAGCTCCTTGGCACACCAGCTTCTATTAAAATTATCTACTGGTTTCTGAACTGCTTTTCATTATATTTAACTGTACTTCTGGAAAGATAGAAGCCATCCAAAGCCCCAGGTGGTTCAAAAACAGAACTCTGCTGTTTTCCCACCTTCAGCCTGGTAGATTTTTGGTTGGGTTTTTGGTCTTGCAGATCAGGACAGCATGAAACATAGACCAACTATTCACATAAAGCTCAGCTCACAATTAATCCAGTTTCTTGAGTTGATTCATCAAGGTAGGTTAACCAACCTTGGTTCTGCTCTTAAGCAAGTAATTGCAGTTTTGAGAGACAGGAGAACAATTACTGTAACAACAGACAGGACAAACTAGGTGTTTCCCATGAAGGGTAAGTCACTTGCTGGAGTTGGTGGCTGAAGGGGTGTAATTTTTCACTCATTATTAGGTGTAGAATGGAGCTGACATTTATTCTATAGTAGGAAGTAGCAACACCACGAAGCATAATAAAAACCAATTGTAAACCCCATAAATGGAGTTGAGAGAATTACTAAACTTGTTTCACTCCCTTTGCAGTCATTATTCATATTCTTTAAATATTAACCTTCTTTCATAAGCCCTCCTTCAATGAAGGAAACTTGTCTGGATTATCAGTAATGAAAATAAAATGCTGTTTAACACATAGCCAAAAAATTCTAAATAAGTTGTCTTTTCTAAGTAAACAACTGGTGAGTGTAGTTGAGGAAAAGAACTTACATTTCTTGTTCACTTCTTAAATATTTATTAATAGTGTCAAGCCTTATTCTGGGCTCTGTGTGAACAGAAGTGGACCAAATGCACAAAAGTGACTGGACTCCAGAGAACTTGCCTTTTACTTTAGAGAATAAATGGATGTGCAAGTTAGATCTGTGATACATTGGAGATAAGAGCTAGACGAGAATGTAAAGCAGAGAAGGAACGAACACTGGCAGTGAGACGCCCAGCCAGTATTGAAGCTTTAGATCAGGTGCCCAGGGAAAGTCTAACTGAGAAGGTGACATTAGAACATTGGTCTTATGGAAGCTCGGGAGTGAGCCATATGGTTACAAGGAGGAAGAGCTGTCTAGACTGAAGGATAAACAAGCAAGAGTTTGCCTGGCAACTTCCAGGAGTGGCAAGGAAGGCTGTCTGTGTCCCTGGGGGCAGGGTCGTACTGGGGCAGGTCACAGAGGGCTTTGAAAGCAAGCATGTTGGCTTTTGATTTTTATTCTGAGTGAAGGAAGGAGACACTATCATTTAGATATTGTCTGTTGAAAAGAAGCTGAAGTTCCAATACTTTGGCCACCTGATGTGAAGAGCCAACTCGTTGGAAAAACCCCGATGCTGGGAAAGATAGAAGGCAGGAGAAGGGGGCAACAGAGGATGAGATGGTTGGATGGCATCACTGACTCGATGGACATGAGTTTGGGAAAACTCTGGGAGATGGTGAAGGACAGGGAAGCCTGGCGGGCTGCAGCCCATGGGGTCGCAAAGAATCAGACACAGCCTAGGGACTGAAAACAACAGAAGAGACTAGAAAGCAGGGCTAGAGAGGGGCACAGAGTGAGGCTGGAGAGACCACCTGGGGCCCACCTCTGTGCGACCCCATGGATTATACAGTCCATGGAATTCTCCAGGCCAGAATATTGGAGTGGGAAGCCTTTCCCTTCTCCAGGGGATCTTCCCAACCCAGGGATTGAACCTGGGTCTCCCGCATTGCGCGTGGATTCTTTACCAGCTGAGCCACAAGGGAAGCCCACCTGGGAAGTCATTGCAAAGACGGGAAAAGATCTATCTGAGAAAACTAAGAAGTCCACTCCATGAATTATTTGTTATAGAGAATTGTCTGTACTGAGAAGCTGAACTAAATGACCTTCAACCTCTCTTTCAAAACTGTAATCCTACAAACCCAAGAAAGAACACAATTTGTTTGATATTTGATAGATATTATAGATCACATATTAAGAGATAACAATGAAAATTTAGTTTATACAGTTGTAGAACATAGCATCAAAGTAAAGTAAATAACATCATAGTATATGGCAGTTGCCTGGAGGAGGAAATGGCAACCCACTCCAGTATTCTTGCCTGGGAAATCCCATGGACAGAGGAGACTGGTGGGCTACAGTCCATGGGGTTGCAGAGGGTCAGACACGGCTAAGCAGTTGGGCTTGCACACACGTGTATATAGCAATTGTAGCTGCCATAGAAACCAAATGTCTAATATTCAGAAATGCAATAACAACCTTTTTTAGTAGGTAAAACTATATTCAAAGATATCAAGATTCACATAATCTGGGGAACAATTTTAGAAAAGGCAGATATAGGTATAAATTGGTGGGATTTAAATCAAACCTTTAAGAAGCCCATCATTAATCAAATTATACTGGTGCTGAGTAGTAAAGCTATGAGTATGGCATTTAGTTTCCTTAAGGCACAGTTTTCTCCTGTGTACAACAAAAGGAATAGACTGATTACTTTAATATCCCTATTGTCTAGCTCTAGACCTGGGTAACCAGGTAACTCTTGCTTCCTGTTTAGTTCCTTACCTTCCTTTTCCCCTTGTTTCTTTCCTCTCTTTCATTTATGTACCTATGTATCCAGATAGATAGATATTCATAATTATAGATGTATTTATATGTATGAGTTTAGATATTCATAATATATATGTATAAGTATATATGCACAATGTACACAGAGAGAAAAAGAGAAAGACATAAATTCTATAAAAGAGGGCAAATTTCTTTTTAAGAGGCTTAAGAAAATATTCAAGATTTTATTTTAGCTTTCTTTCTGTAACCCATAAATTTATTGTCAATTATAGTGAACTTGGGGTCAACCCGATTTGTTTTCTTGTTGCTCTGTTCTTAACTTGCTCAGAAAAGTGAAACTGTGAGTTAAATCTGACCTGAGGGATACAGAACAAAAATAATTAGAAAAGGCAAAATGGGTCTGTGTGACATTTGTCCAATCTAACGTAAGCAAGGTCCTCAGAGTCTGAGAAGCTTGTTAAAAGCGTTGCTCAGCTCTCATGGGCTGTGATTCAACATTTTCATAAAGAATGCACTGTTAATATGTGTTTCTGGATATGTGAAAATATTTTTTAAAAAAGTATAGAATGAAACTAGATTTTTCAAAGAGGGAACAGAAAACCTGGCCTCTCTTAGTGCCTAAAATAATAGAAGCCTTTTCCAAGATCGGGAGCTTTCTTATATTCACCCAAGGTGCCTCCTTGAGCTGACTTAGACCTCGGATTTTCTGAAATCTTTTCTCCAAATGCTGGGAAGCATTGGAGCAATGCATCTAATTTGCTAATTTCTTAATTTTTTTTTTTTTGAGTGAACAAAACAACTAAAGAGGCAGAAACTATCACACCCAGTCTTGGCCCTGTCCCTCCCTTATTCAAACTTTGATCTTAATCATTCCAAGGTTGGCAATGCCAGTTATCAAAGGCTGCCTCTCAGAGCTTGGAGGTGAATGATTCTATGAGAAACAATACAGAAGACACTGCAAAACGTATCCTAGGAAAAATCACTTTAGTGAAAATATCCTGGTATTTACAACTAAGGGTTAAAAACATGTAGAAACAAATTCAAATAAATACGACATAATATGACAAAGCCCTACTCTTTAATCTTATGTTAGAAATGAGATGCTAAGAAGACGTGGTGTACACACACACACACACACACTCTGGAATACTGTGCTCAGTCACTTCAGGTGTGTCCAACTCTTTGTGACCCTATGGACTATAGCCCACCAGGATCCTCTGTCCATGAAATTCTCAAGGCAAGAATAGTGGAGTGGGTTGCCATGCCCTCCTCCAGGGATCTTCCCGACCCAGGGATAGAATTTGAGTCTCCTGATCTCCTGTATTGCAGGCAGATTCTTTACCGCTGAACCACTGGGGAAGCCCACACTGAATACTACTCAGCCATAAAAAAGAACAAAATTTTGCCATTTGCACCAACATGGATGGACTTGAAGGCATTATACTAAGTAAAATAAGTCAAAGAAAGATAAATACTGTATCATATCACTTATGTGTGAAAACTAAAATGTCATTTCCTTGGTGGTAAAAATCTTCCTGCAATGCAGGAGACCCAGGTTTGACCCCTGGTTTAGGAAGATGCCCTGGAGAAGGGAATGGCAACCCACTCCACTACTCTTGCCTGGCAAATTCCATGGACAGAGGTGCCCGGCGGGCTACAGTCCATGGGATCGCAAAGAGTCAGACCCAACTGAACAACTAACCTGTCATGTCAAAGAAAACTAGTGAATAAAACAAAAAGAAGCCGACTCACAGTTATAGAGAACAAACCGGTGGTTATGCATTGGGAGAAGGGCAGTACAAGGACTGGGGAGCAGGAGGTAGAAGCTACTGGCTGAAAGATAGTTTCAAGGATGCATCGTACAACATGGGGAATAGAGCCAATATCTTGCAATAACTCTAACTGGAAAGTGACTTTAAAAAATCATATAAAAATTAAAAAAAAAACAGGATGCTAGTTGACGAAGACTGCATAGTAGCAATAAAATGGAATGAACACCTTTGGGTTTGCTTTTTTCTCAGGACTGGACTAAGCCATCATCAGGTGCTAGTCATTTTGAAACTGACCTAAAAACTGCAATTTCCCCAACCCTCCTTGTTAGATTGTAATTTTTTTCACTTAGCTACTAGAAAAACCAAGGAGACAAAGGTAGAATATAGAACTCATTATTAGTACTGCTCCTGGATAGTCTCCTAATGGAGGTGCCCTCTTCCCACCCCAGGAGTTTGCACATTTGGTGAGAACTCATTCCGTTTAAGATTGCAAAGAGTATTCTTAGACAAAGGTGAGAGCGAGATGAGAAATGGAAGGTGAGGCCCTATGTCCTGCATATGTTTTGCCTTCTAATGGGGGATGGTTTCACCCACTGCAGGTTTGCCCTACTCTGCAGACTTGGTAAGCCTGGCGAGCATCTGTTTCCGGTGTGAGGTGGGGGAGGTCTTTGAGTTTTATGGTGTGGTTTTCTCTGTGAAACGGCTCTATGATAATAGCTGAGTTGTGATGAAGATGAATTTCCTTTGAGCTGTAATGCTCTTCTCTCTGGTTCCCAACACAGCTTTGCAAATCAAGTGTGGTTTTCATGGGTCCGACTCCTTCTGGCTTTTCATGCTTGCAAGTACACTTTGACTTTTTGAAGTCAGCTCATGTGTGAGGCCCATGGGACCAGAAACTCTTTTCCTATCCTTTTCATTCTGGAAGGAGTTGGATTAGGATGATTTTAGTGGAATAAAGACTGAGGTATGCTGCAATTCGTCCAGAGTAGCAATGATTCTTAAAATCAATATAGTAGGGGGGACGGGGAATTAAAAAAAAATCAATATAAGCAAATATGCATATACTTAAGGGGATGGAAATGGCAACCCACTCCAGTGTTCTTGCCTGGAGAATCCCAGGGATGGGGGAGCCTGGTGGGCTGCCATCTCTGGGGTCACACAGAGTTGGACACGACTGAAGCAACTTAGCAGCAGCAGCAGCAGCAAGGGGATAGGCTTGGCACCTTGAGAACAGAAAGCTAATTCAAAAGAGTAAATTTCAAGGTTTCATAAATGTTCACTATATATTTAAAGAAAGACATGTATTCTGTTTCATCATGTTTTATTACCAGTAGAAACATTTTTGTCTTATTTTTCAGGAATTATGTTCTTTAAACGTGTGTAGAAATTGAAATAAGAGGGTTAAAAAATAGTTCACTGCTTTTTAGTCTTTTCTGCTAAAAACAGGTTAATGCACACTGCCACTTGATCCAAAACATGAAAATAAAAATCCAAGAATTCTTGACATCCTTCAGAGAGCACAAATTCTACCTGCAGAGTATAAACTTTAGAGAAAATGCCAAGTTGCTGGGAGGCGATTCATGGGGTCACAAAGAGTCGGACACGACTGAGCGACTGAATTGAACTGAGTCATGTTAAAGTTGAAATTTAAAATTATTTATTATCATGTTAAAACTAATAATAGCAACTTAGTTTCTGGTATACTTTTTACATATCTGAATTGTTTATTAGAAATATTCATTATGTGCTGTTTTTGTGTCAGCAGCATATTTAGTCGTTTGATCGAAAGGATGTGGAAGACGTAGTTCCTGCTCCTGAAGAGCTTAGAATCTGTTGAGGTAGATCCATGAGCAGATAATTTGAGCATAACCTGGTAAAAGTTTGTTAGTGGTTTGAACACAGTATCGTGGTAATAAAGAGGAAGATAAAACCTAAGGGGGCTAAAACCGTAGAGAGAGCAGTTAGAAGTGGTACATACAAATGGTCTGAAATGAGCTCAAAAGACGGTTAAGGTTGGAGAAGCGAAGTCAGATTAGAGAATTAATGAATGGCATTGACCAGCTGTAGGAGAAAAGAGAAAGTTTTATGGGCTCAACCGTTAGGAGGCATTAGATAAATGAAAGGTTCCCAGAATTGAGATTAGGTGTAGAGAAAGTGAAGCATGTTGGAGGAGAAGACCTGTGGCTTTCAGGCATCTATAGTGATTCAACTGGATTCACCAGGAAAACACCTTCAGGAATCTAAACCTGCTAGGAGAGGTCAGACTGATAATAGCAACTGGGAAGTGCTGGTCTGCAAGTGATCACGAAAATCTGTAAGACCTAATGCCGTCTCTGAAGGAGACTCTGGGAAGAGGGAGGTTTAGTGGCCATAAGATAGGAGTCATGATTTTCTTCCTGTTCTGTCAGCACCAATCAGCTTTGGCTAATAAGGCCATTTACATTCTGGAAGGACTTAGGGGAAATGTAAGGTTATATATAATCATGTTGATTGCTATTATTATTAAATTGGGAGGATAAATATGCCTGTAGCTCTTAGTTATGAATCGAGCATCATTTATCCCTGTATGTGGGGCAACCACTTTAAATATTTCCATGCCCTAGGATTCTGTTCACCCGTGTTTTCTCCCAGCCCCATTTGTGAAAACTGACATGTCATAGCTCGGTTAGGAATGTGTTCCAGTACCATAGAACAAAAGACCGAGCAGAGTACTCAAGTGATTGAATCTATTGATTTTGGCTCATTAATATCATGCTTCAATAATTGATGCCCAGAGCATATTAATTGAAGAACAAATTAACTGCCATTCCCTTTGTTGTACTCAATAGCTTTGTTCCAACTCTGCTGCGTCTGAATTTATGACATTTCTAATCTCAGGATCTGCTTACCAAAGCGTAACACAATGTATCTCGACGTTCTAAAAGAATTAAAGGATAATTATCTAGTAACGATTACTTTTGAAATTTCCAACCCATGTAAATACTGTTACATAATTGACTTGTAAATGTGTGTCCACTGACCAAGTTTAAGGCAAGTTATTCTCTGTCTCCCACTTCCTCTTCCCAACGCCTTGTCCATTCCCATGTTGATACTCATTCCAGTTCATTGTTCAAAACAGTTTGGGAAATATGTTGCTACATTTAAGAACATTCCTTATACAACCATCTGACTGCCTCTCACTCTCCATCGCAACTATTTCTGATTATTAGATAATCAGCCTGAGAACTTTCTGCATGACTACTTGTCCTATTGAGACGTTCTCTCTCTTCTTTCTATGCAGGTGTTGAAGGTTGTCTTTGTTACGGATGCATAATTTCAGGCATCTAGTTCAGAACAAATGTGTTTTTTTTTAAAGCCTTCTCATAATATGCCAATAGCTCAGTTATCTGTGTTCTGATTATTATAGATAGAGAAAGAAAACTTTTAAACAACATTTTCATGACTCATCTATGAGTTAGACACATAATCTATGTCTACAAATACCCCAGTCAAGATTTCTAATTAAAACCATGTTGACTTTAGTCCTTTTTGTTCTCTAGCATTTGGTTACTTACATTATTTACAAGCTGTTACCCAACTGTGAATCTTCTAGATTATCCCCTTCTGTAAATTCATCAATATTTCATATATTCTCTTGGGAAATACCAGTGTCTTTCTTGTTTGAGGTTTCAGTATAGGTAAGCTAGCAATAGGGACACAGATGTCTTGTTTTTGGCACTCCCACTTGTGTGGTAGTATAGCAATAAATATGAAGAAAAGACAAATATCATTGCAAAAAATGCTTTGTGTAACTTATGATGAACATTTATAGATCACTATAAATTATGACTTTTAGGCAGAATTGTCAAGGGTGAAAGCTTGCATTGGTGTTTAATCTTGGATTAAAGACTGATAACAGGCTTCCTTATTTTCAGCTTTGAAACAGCAGCAGCTGCAGAATGTACCCACTGAATGAACCAATTTTCAAGTTCAGGCCATTGTGGAAGAAAATGAGAAGTTTGATAATTTTGATTTTAATGGGTGCAGTTTTACAAATTCTGCGTTCTCTTACAACTGCTTCCTATTTGGAATAATTTTTACATGTTACTTGTTGAGATTTCAGGCTGTATTAGTGAATACAGGCTATATGTCAGAGTGTGAAGGGGATGAGAGAAGTTAAACAAACATTTTCCCATTCTAGCCATAATCTTTATAAATCTAGTTTCTTTTAACATGGTTGCCAAAATTGGCCCCAGGCACAATTTAAAGGCAAACCTGAACTGAGTGACCCAAGCAATAGGAAAATCAACTCTTAATCACAGAGTCCCAATGAAAGGGGTGTATATAGGCAGAAATAAAAGTTTTTGATCTATTTAGGGCCTTTCTCTTGGCCTGATGAATTATTTAGCACCCCTAGATACTGAGAATATATTTTAAATACTGTACTAATTTTAAAAAGTCTGAATATACTAAATCTTGAATAACATATTCTTGTTTGTTTATTGCACTTAATAAACTTGTTTATATCACTTAATTCTGATTACTCAGAAAATATTCCTGTTTAACTGGATCTGAAATGAACTGGTGTTAGAATTAACGAGAGTGAATATTTTTATGATATCCATTCCAGGAGTGAGTTTCCAGAACTATGTTCATATGATAACATTGGGGTCTATAAGTAAATCCATAACAATAGTAGGTTTTATCATGAACCTTTATTAAGGAAGAAACAGAAATGCTTTTCAGTAAACTTTTGTAGACATGATATATCCTCAGCTTCTCTTGTGTAATTGGAAATAATGAAGCTTTTTATAAGGCCAAATATTCCCTACGGCCCCTAAAATTCTGTCTAGGCAAATAATTTTATGTGTCTGTTTTATCAAGGAGGGAAGATTGTCTCCTTGTATCTTTTTTCCTTGCCATTTATTGAAGGTGGAACAAAGAATTTTCTTTTTAGTACAGGTTGAGTAAAATTGATCTCTCTCGGAACTTTATCTCAGAGCCTACTTTCCTCTCAGAGCCCACTTTTATCTCTTTTGATACTTTTATACAGTGCTAGTACCAGTGTGTTGCTTTCAAGCTTAGAAATCAGTGGCTTACTAACCAGTCATTTCGGGGAATTAATTTCTGCTAAAGTAGCTATGACTGAAAACACATAATGAATCACTCTTCCAAGTAACCATGGTTGCTTTTTCACATGTAGCAAAAATCCAAAGGCATGCCTACTGTTAGACATTCCAGACTTAAGAACAGAGTTATAGGGCAACAATTTGGAGCAAAAATAACTTTATCGGTAAAAGCTAATGTAGCTTATGTGGATGGTGACACCCTGGCCCAGAATTCCTGGAGCAACCACCATTTAAAATCTTCCGTTACTAGGGCAGACTCTGGGTTAAACAGATATTCAAATCCCTAGTTTTGAAAATATGGTCCTTTTGAAGAAAGGATGCCCTTTCTGTAGAGCCTCTTGGAAAGGAAGAGGCTCCACCCTTGGAAAGGAAATTGGCCCTTTCATAGAGTTTGAGGCTTGATCACCAAACTGTTTGAAACACTTCCCTGTGTATCCTTAACAGTAAGTTCTTAGTTTCCTGTCTTCCGGGTGAACCTGACAAGTAGATGTAAATAAACTCAGTTGATAAACCGTCAGACACTGGTTAGTCTGCAGGTTAACAGTAACTGCCTTGAGTATTTTTCCAACAGGAACTGTGGCATTTTTTTCTTAGCTAATCTCAGCCAACTGCTAATATAAGAGGTGGGTTCATAAAACCTGTAGTTTCTCTAAAGAGCTCCAGATCCACAAAGGCAAAATAAATAGCCAGCCTTATAGACAGCAAAAGATTTCTTGGTTGTTTGCATCTTGGTAATTTTAGAGTAATCCTTAAACCACTACTATCCTCTGACTTACTGCCTTCAGAAATACATACCCATCTACTATTCAGTTCATTTTCCAGCCTGCCAGCCTAAAAATACAGACTTGTTACAATAGAATAAAGTGGTTCAAAATTGAGGATTTCGACAATTCACAGGTACCACAAAGAGATACCACAATGGTGGCACAAAAGGACTTTCCAGGTGGCGCAGTGGTGAAGAATCCACCTGCCAATGCAGGAGACGCCAGTTTGATCCCTTGAAGATCCTACCCCAGGAAGATTCCCTGGAGTAGGAAATGGCAAACCATTCCAGCACTCTTGCCTGGAAAAGTTCGTGGATAGAGGAGCTTGGCAGGTGACAGTTCATGGGATCGAAAAGAGTCAGATACGACTGAGCACACACACACCCACAAAGAGATAACTGTGTGATTTTCTAAGAGACAAAAACATACCTTATGGATCATAGTAAGCAAAACTGCATCCGGTATTTGCCACATAAAAATATTTGGAAGCACTGTCAAGTAACAAGAAAGATTAAATGTCAGATGGCAGAAGACTTTTATGGCAGAAATAGCCTTAAAGTAAAATCAATAAGTTCATCAAGGGAAATTTTAGTCCTGGTTTTCTGTCTGTACTTGGCTTATTTCCCAAATAATTAAGTCAGTTTTAGAAAATTTAGAAAACTGCAATGAGACTGGTTTACTCTCTTATTTGTAAGCAGTAATATGTAAGCAGTTTCTTATTTATTCTACTATATGGAGAACCTGTGTCAGATAACTATTGACATTTTTAGAAATATTCTATGGATTTTTCTTTGCAGAACTTTTAGAACATGTAAACAAATATATTGAAATAATTTCTAGTCTTTTCAATGAGGACTTGAGGTTTTTGAGGGTTTTTTTCAGAAAAAGAGTTCTATAAAGCTTTATGTTTCAAAGGAAATTTATATAGATATTTTCACATAATTTTTAAGCATGACACAGTGTATCAGGGCATTATCAAGTCCATCAAAGCTTACACAATAATGTAAAAAAAAATGTCCATTGAGAACATATCAATAGGCTAGGTTCAGTTCAGTTCTGTTGCTCAGTCGTGTCCGACTCTTTGCGACCCCATGGACCACAGTATGCCAGGCTTCCCTGTCCATCACCAATTCTCGGAGCTTGCTCAAACTCCGGCTAGGCTCAAACTCAAAATAGGCTAGGTAGAATTCCTTTTTCCTGTGGGCTAAAGCAGAATTCAAAATATTGACTGTCATTAATTAAAACACCCACTGCCATTAATTAAGTTTTATCTGTCTCTACTTGTAAGAGCAAAATGCCTATTTAAAAATATTCTTAGTTTGGAGGGCTGCTGCAACTAAAAATTTCACCTTAGATTTGCTAGTTTCAGGCAAAATATCTTAAATTCATACATTTGTATTGTTTTTTTCATGAGCAGAAACTGTAAGCGTCTATGAAGTCAGTCACTGTCCTTCAGATTTGCTTGTACCCTTGTCACTGGGCTTTCTGTCAGCAAGTAATCTAACCTGATGAGTTTGTGGTTAAACTTTTTCTGGTGATTGAGGTTCAGGAAGGCATTTTAAAAAATTAGCACCATGTACCATTGATATTTATTAAAGCTTTGTGGTAATAGTGAAGCTATAATTTTAGATTTTCAGTAAAATTCATGATTTTGTTTTAGCAGTGCCAAACTGCCTTATATTGAGAAGATGATTCTGAAGGGAGACCTTGGACTTGGGGTTTAGAAAGAGCATCAGGGATGTATTTGCACTCATCTTTCCTGTTTCTGCTCCTGATTTCCCAAGGGACTTGGGGTTTGTATTAAACACATTAAACAACTGCCATGGTACCTGAGGACCAGTAAGAATAACAGGAACATTTGAGCCACACTGGTGTGTACCTGATGCATACCATCCGGGCCAGGGGACAATGTCAAATCGTTACAAAAGAAAGCAAAGCCAACTGGCTTATTTGGAAATTAGACACATTTGAACTTTTAGCTCAGTCTACTTGATTCTACTCCTTGGAAGGAAAGTTATGACCAACCTAGACAGCATATTGAAAAGCAGAGACATTACTTTGTCAACAAAGGTCCATTTAGTCAAGGCTATGGTTTTTCCAGTGGTCATGTATGGATGTGAGAGTTGGACTATAAAGAAAGCTGAGCGCCAAAGAATTGATGCTTTTGAACTGTGGTGTTGGAGAAGACTCTTGAGAGTCCCATGGACTGCAAGGAGATCCAACCAGTCCATCCTAAAGGAGATCAGTCCTGGGTGTTCATTGGAAGGACTGATGCTGAAGCTGAAACTCCAATACTTTGGCCACCTGATGAGAAGAACTGACTCATTGGAAAAGACCCTGATGCTGGGAAAGATTGAGGGCAGGAGGAGAAGGGAATGACAGAGGATGAGATGGTTGAATGGCATCACCGACTCAATGGACATGGGTTTGGGTGGACTCCAGGAGTTGGTGATGGACAGGGAGGCCTGGCGTGCTGTGGTTCATGGGGTTGCAAAGAGTTGGACATGACTGAGCGACTGAACTGAACTGAACTTGATTCCAATGCTTTAGGTATCATATGATAAAAAGATTATTTCCGTTCTCCTGAAATATAAAAGGTGAGTGATGAAATCTTCTTTGAAAGATTACTTTGAATTCTATAAAGTTAGGCCAAAATCAAGCTATACATTTTCTCCCCTTTCAGATAATCAAGAATAAGCTAATTTTTAAAAACATGAATATTAAAGCAACCATTCCTCCTATGCTGGAATCTGTTTGCCAGCTGCTCATTCAAATAGATTTAAGACCATAGTCTTAAATTTGAAGCCCAGAAAGTATAAGTGCTTCCAGAATCAGAAAAGCCCTTCCAGGGACTTCCCTGGTGGTCCAGGGGTTAAGACTCCATGCTCCCAATATGTGGGTCCTGGGTTTGACCCCTGGTCAAGGAACTAGATCCCACATGCGAGAACTAAGACCTGACATGGCCAATAAATATATTTCTTAAAAATATTTCTTAAAAAAGAAAAGAAGCCATGTCCGTTACCCTGAGATGGCTTCAGTGGGCAGAGAAGTATCACAGTAATCAGGGGTGGGGGGTGGTCCTGAAATAACAAGAGTATGATTTCAAGAACCAAGGCAAGTGCATGAATAAAGCACAGTGCACAGTTACAGTTTATCTATATATCAATATCATCTACAGAAGATAACTTTGTGAAAAGAAACATTGACTCAGCCATCAGCTATGACAAATAACCATGAGTTGAAATATCTGCGGAGCCCTGTGGCGCTAGTAATCCCACTAATTTTCACTGAATGAAAGAGCCAAGAGGGTTAATTAGTGTTGGCCCCAAGTCAAGTATAGGCAGAAAACCAGGCTGGATTTTCACTTCATGAGCTAATAAGTTTTCATTCAGAGCTACTTCTTACATAGTTGATCCCTGGAGGACGTAACTATGCAACATCCTAATTGAATGGACTGATCTGTTTTACTACTAGTCCTACAAAATTCACATGGATCTTTTCCAATCTGCCTTTCTCCCAGGTTTTGCCTCCTGTGTGTGTTTACATTGGTGGCATTGTGAAAATAGAGGGGTTGGCGAGGGGAGTGCGCTGTTCTTGGTTTAATTCGGTTTTTCATCATCAAAGCCAGAAACAGGAGTCCCCGTTCTGAACCTGGTACTACAACTTTTAGTAACGATTTGGCCAAAATTAACGAAGTATGTACCAAGCTACTTTTCCCTCAGACATATTAGCATGGCAATACTTGGTCATATAACCTGATACGCATCTCTACCTTTAGGGTAGGAATCTACTGGGACAGGCATTATAATATAATATTATGTAATAATACTTGGTCATATAGCCTGATATGCATTTCTCCCTTTAGGGTAGGAATCTACTGGAACAGGCATTATAATATAATATTATGTAATATATATTATGGATATAACAAAAGGGTCACTGCTATAGAAAAAAAGTAAACTTGTGAAGGCAAAATAATATAATATTGTATAACTATGGATATAATAAAAGGGTCACTGCCATAGGAAAGGAGAAGGCAATGGCACCCCACTCCAGTACTCTTGGCTGGAAAATCCCATGGACAGAGGAGCCTGGTGGGCTGCAGTCCATGGGGTTGCTATGAGTCGGACATGACTGAAGCGACTTAGCAGGAGCAGCAGCAGCAGCAGCCATAGGAAAAAAGTCAACTTGTGAAGTAGGTTAATGCAGGCTCCTTTGTAGGCTCATCTTGTTTCTTCTCTACTTTTCCCGGGGACACGAGTCCCCTGTGGCACTCTAGCTGCCCCCTCTGCCTCTGCTCTTCTTGACTTTACCTTTCTCACATTTCCACGAAGTCACCAAAAAGTACCTGCTCCTGTTTCCACACCTGGGGGCTCTCCTTTCTTCTCAATGACTTAATATTCTGATTGTTGCTAATGTGCTAATTGACCAAAATTTAATAAAACCTTCACTTTGGGAAAGCGTACACTCCATCCTCCCAATGTATGGATCATGTATGTGTGACCTCGCCTACTGGCTGAGATGCCTTTGTGACTAACTCCCCAGTCAATACTCAGGGTGGTTTTTGCAGTCATTGACTGCCATGCTTGGAGTGGGGAACATTCTGTGCAAGTTCCCGGATGAGGTCAAAGAAGTCAGCGCTATCCCTTCTTATCTCAACTCCCGCACAGTAAACAAATGTCCTTTTCATGGTTTATTTACAGCCACATTTTTTGCATTTTTGTGCATTTAGGTGATACTTTTTCTATTTAAAATAGCTCCCAAGCATATTGCTGAAGGGCTGTCTGTCTCGTGTTCCTAAGCTCAAGAAAGCTGTGACGTGTCTTATGAAGAATATATGTGTGTTAAATGTCATTCAGGCATGAGTTAGGGCACTGTTAGCTGTGAGTTCAGGGTTATTGAATCAACAATCTATATTAAATAAGGTCTCTTTAAACAGTTGCTTTTGTTAAGTTGCTTAGTCATGTCTGAATTTTTTGTGACCCCATGGACTGTAGCCTGCCAGGCTCCTCTGTCCCTGGGATTTTCCAGGCAAGAATCCTGGAGTGGGTTGCCATTTCCTACTCCAGGGGATCTGCCTGACCCAGGGATTGAACCCACGTCTCCTGCTTGGCAAATGGGTTCTTTATCACTGAACCACCTGGGAAGCCCCTCTTTAAACAGAAACACACATAAAACAAGATGATGTATTGATCACTTGGTGAAAATATTGTAACCAGAAGCTCACAGGAACCTCACCCTGTATTTTCCCTAGAAGGAGGAATAGTTCTTCATGTTTGCTAATTCAGTGTTGGCAGTGATTTTATAGAATAAAGCTACCATGAATAATAAGAATCGACTCTGTTTACTTCCTTCCATAAAAGGATTTGCAGTAGTTGAGGGTTAGTGATAAAAATGCAGTCAAGTAGATAAAAGAAGAATTAAAAACCAGCAAAAACTGAGTCATATAGTTCAGAATTAAAGAGAAGTAAATAGTTAAATAAGAGAAACTTGATGATTATTGTATTCACGCCAAAAATTGAACTCAGATCTTCCAGGCAAAAAGATAATGAGCACTGTAGCTTTTCTTGTCAAATTTTAAAAAGTATACAATTTATTGAGAGAGACATCTTTTTCTATTATGCGTTCTAAGAGTAACTTTATGGCACAGGCACAGAGGAGATAATGTTTCTAATGGTAGTTTTATAAGTGATGTAGAAAAGGACCTTATGTAATTGCTAGTGTGTTGACAAGAAAGCCCAAGGCATAAATACTATTTTGTTGTTCTAGGAAGGATTTCTAAAGGGATCTGAATGTTCTGTATATTTCTGGGATGCTGAAATGAAATGCAGTACTATCACATGTATTATGCTGACATTTATGTTCTAAAGAACTTCAGATGAAATGATAGTGATGGTGGAGTTACTCAGCTCTCTGGTAGATTATAGGAGGAGATATATTTGAGGAGGTTACTGTTTTGGTGTCTTTGAAATCACTGTGGGGGAAGGGGGTGGTGGGATGGATTGGGAGAGTAGCATTGACATATATGTGCAGAACAGATCGCTAGTGGGAAGCTGCTTGGTAGCCCAGGAGGCTCAGCTCGGCGCTCTGTGATGACCTGGGGTGAGATGGGAGTCGGGGCTGGGGTGGGAGGAGGGTTCACCAGGGAGGGGATGTATGTTTACATAGAGCTGATTCACTGTGTTGAACAGCAGAAACTAGCAAGCACAACACTTTAAAGCAACTATACTCCAATTAAAAAAATAAAAATATAAAAAATTATTTTTTTTTAATAAAATAAAATGTAGAGAGAGGCCATCTGTACTTGCCTGTGGATTAGAGAGTCAGCATGAGGTGACCAGGGAATGAGGAAGGCCATGGCCTCCAACCGACGCCAGACAACTCCACTTAAGAACATGATGTTAATTAGAAATATCATGCTGCTTGTGAGACTAAATATACCCTCCAAGCTTTGACTCTTTTAAATTGCCATGCTCATTTTTATTTATTAATTAATCCTACCACTGGCACTAAGAATTTTCTGGTAAGATATGGGGGAAGATATAGAGTATAGGCTCAAATAGTGAGTAAAGAAATATTTTTAAAAAACTCAGCAGAAGCTTATAAATTCATTTAAAGCTTCCTACATATATTTCATGAATTGACTTTTAAAAAATTATTTATTTATTCATTTACTTGGTTGCGTAGGGTCTTGGTTGCAGAACGCAGGCTCTATCGTTGAGCTGCTCAGACTTAGTTACCCTATGGGATCCCATCATATGGGATCTTAGTTCCCGGATCAATGATTGAACCCTCGTCCTCTTCATTGGAAGGCAGATTCTTAACCACTGGACCACCCAGGAAGTCCCATGAATCGATTTTTGGTGCCCAAATTCTTGAGCTTAATTTGTCCTGATTTAAATATTAACCCAGTTCTTGTCAGAATTTATGAAAATAAGTGTTTACAGCTGTTTCATAACCCTATATTATCAGCAGTTTTATATAGAGATTTTTATATTGAGTGTTGGGTCTTCATATTATTAAAATATTAAATGGGAAAAACTCATAGAACTTATTCAGAAATAAATGTACAAATTTTGCCCTGGACTCTATGTAAGGAGATATTTACGTAGTAACAGGCTATCGACCTACAGAGAAAAATAAATAAATAAGGGCTTCAGAAAACTGAGGGAACAACATTTTTTAACCATTATGATTTATGAAAGATATAAACAATTCAGTTTTTCTATTTTTAAAATAAGAAGACTAAACAAAAAAACCTGATTCAATTAGATGTAACAAATACAATTGAATGGAGATGCAATTTGATTTGTTGAAAACTATTTGAGTTTTATGCAGATTAATTCCTGGTAATGCTTTACCAGAATGTGATAGATTCTGGAAAATATCTACTAAATCAAATATGTATAAATATGTTAAAAAGCAAATAAATTTCATGGTGTGGGGAGGGAGGAGTGGAAAAAGTAGGAAGATGGAGGGGTATCTATTTTGATGGAGTAAGAGTGATGTAAAATCCTCAGTGACTTATGACCTTTTAGACACAGTGTTGGTGGTGTAGCTCTAGCCTTTTCTACAGATCCTTTAATTTTGTTCTTTCCAAGAGAATGCTCACTTTTTAAGGAATAAAGAAGAAAATAAATAGAATATTTAGATAATAGCACAAACATTGCTCTACAAAGACGGAGATCAACACTGACAAGTGGAGATGGAGACATAAACCAGCCAATAGCACCTCTGGGGCATTTTTTTTTTTTTTTTTAACGTGGACCTCTTTTGAAGTCTTTAATAAGTGTGTTACAATTTTCTTTTTTAAATGTTTTGGTTATTTGGCCTCAAGGTCTGTAGGATCTTAGCTCCCCTGGTAGGGACCAAACACACACCCCCTGCCTTGGAAGGCAAAGTCTTAACCACTGGACCACCAGGGGAGTCCCTGGGGGCATGATAGTAAATGTTCATTCCAGAGTTGACTTTTTAAAAGCCTGGATTGGGAAGTGTAGTACTGGCTGCTGGGAAGAGGCAATGTGTGATGGGAGAAAGTCCAAAGAAAAGTCAGACGTGGGGGACCATGGGGAAGTCAGGCTTGCCTTAACTTCAGCTGCCCTACTCTGGTTGCACTTGGACTGCAGAGGATGCTTACGTGCCTCACCAGCACTCCCAACCCAGTATCTGCTAGAAATCCCGACAGCTGTTTAAGGAGTCTGTGGCTCTCCTCTCAATGGAATGATAGTTTCTGATCCACTGTTTTTATAGCTACTAATTTTCAAAGACCAAATATTAGCTTTCACTTGTCATATCTAACAGATAAACCCTTTAATCCCGCTCACCACATCCTGCAATGTAAAGTGGGCAGATCCTTGGTGATGCATGGAATGTGTAGACCAGAACAGATTTTGGAGAAATCTTTTAAAAACCATTCACATGAGAAAACGAAATATTCCTGTCTCTGATAAGCTGTGAAAATAGTACAGGTTTGAGAAGTGAAGTGGCATTCTGCTTCTCCCTGGTAAATATTTACTCCTACATTTTAAACACTAGATTAGCTAAAGGTAGACTCAATTAGAAACTTAAGTTAGCTAGTTAAACCATTGGTCGTTTAGCGAAGTAGCCCCTCTACACAGAGACCATCAGTCATGTTTTGTATTAAGATCCCTAACTCCGAAGGGCGATCAGCAAACTCCTAGATTATCTCATTTTGTTCCTCGTCCAAAACCAACAGAATCTGGGTCAGCCATATTATAAAAATAGCTTCCCTTCTAAAATAGAATTTCACAGAGTTTATCTAAGAAGTGGATTCCCAATTTTATTCTAAAATCCATTACATTTGCATAAATGTCATACACAACTGTCCTGGAACAGAAGGGCTGCATTATAGTGAAGTATATACCTGCATTTTTACTTAGAAGGAAGCACAATACTAACCACGGTGTCCGGTTTCACAGCTCAGGGACTGATGTTGTTATCTGAAAGTGCTCGTTTATGGTTCTTCCTTTTTGCATCAGTTTTCATGCCCAAATACAAATGCCCTGACTTTGGGCATTTATATTCTTGAAGACAGTACAGCGATGCCTTGTGCTTAAAAACTATAGGGTATGGATATGGCCAGACCTGAATCCAAACACCCGGCCTGCCAATCATTAAATGTGTGGTCTGGGCAAGTTCACTGATGTTTCTTTGTTTCAGCATTTTCATTTGGAAAACTCCCAGAGCTTATTGTGAGGATTAAATTAAATTTCCATTAATGTGACTCAACAGGAGTTTTCTAATATTAATTCCAATTATATAGTCTGACAACTCAACAAGTGGTTGTTAATTTTCTACTTATATCTAACTGCAGAGTATGATAGAATAAAATATTGGGGCAAATTTCAGTTAGTTTTGTTTTCCAAGTGTATCATTTGTATTAGTTTTGTCTCCTTATATAGCCTTCATTCCTATTAGAAATTATTTATTTTATAATTTTGTTTTAAAAATATGTAATTAATTTATATGGTTCAAAATTCCAAAGACGCAAAAAGTTAACAATGAAAAGTATCTTTCCCTTCCTTGTCTCCTGGCTACTTTTTATCCTCAGAGGCAAATCTTCCAAATTCATTTTATGAATATGTAATTAAACAATTGGATTCACATATTCTATTCTGTCTCTTTTTTTATGCATGGAATTAGCATACTATTAGCTTTGCCAAAGCAATGCATGACATCCAGTTAAATGTGTAATATTTGGGACACGCTTACACTAAAAGATTAACTGTTGTATCTGAAATTCAAATTTAACAGAGTCCTGAATTTTATTTGCTGGCATCCCTAAGACACTGTGCACATTGCTCAGCATCTTGTTTGTCTGCTTTTGGTTTTTGATTTTTTTCATGTTTGAAAAAATCTAACTGGGATAGTTTTAAAACTGCCCATACGCAAGTCACAGAATACAGACCAATTTCACTGAAATCCCTAATGGCTGTACTTGGGCAACAGAGTTTTCTTTCTGCAATTGTCTTTACTTGAGGAATAATTTACACAAAAAATATACACTCATTTTAAATGTACAGTTCAATGATCATTGATAAATACATACTCTGTTTTTACTTAATAATATATTTTGGCAATCACCCAAACATGATTTCTTGAGTGTGTAGGTGCTTAGAGAAAGCACTGTACTTTATACTACTTCTTACCAGCACTTGAGCGCTTCATATGTTGTGTTTCAGATGAATGCAAGTTGATTAACCACAAAGTCCTTTAATGCAGTCATTATTTAGGTTTAATGCACAAAATGAGCAATGTTATTAATGAGTGTTTGCAACACTGATTACAAAGACATGCAGAAATTGCAAAGAATAGTTGCCAGCACTGCTTTATACCAAGAGACCACTTCCACCTACTTGCTGTCTCCTCCTTGGCCAAGTGATGAGACCGGAGCTTTACCCACACTGTAGACGCCCCCTCCCCTCTTACACAGGCAGGATCTGAGACCCAGGTTAAATAAAATAGAAGCCAGGGAGCTAGTAAGTAGAGGAGCTGGGTTTTGTTTTTTAATTAATTCATTTATTTTTAATTGGAAGATACTTGCTTTATAATATTGTGCTGGTTTCTGCCATACATCAACATGAGTCAGCCAGACACACATGTGTCTCTTCCCTCCTGAACCTCCCTCCAACCTCCCATGTCTGACCTCAAATTCTCCTTCAGGTCACCTCCCAATCTGGCTTAATTTTGAGACTCCAGTTCTCTTAACAGTATTCAAAACCTCCTATTTTTAACTTGGAAAAAGATCCAGAACAGCAGTTTCTGTTTCTCAGTGGATGACTACCTCAGCTAAAATGCCTTCTTGAGAGAACCAGCCAAGATAAACCAAACAGGAAAAATTCCTCTGGGCTCAAGTTTCTTTCATGGCTGTTAAATTCTTTAAGGTCATTCTGGATTTTGTGCCTTTTTTTTTTTTTTTTTTTTTTGGTTCACCTGCCTTGTATCACCTGAGTGTGACAGGCTTATAAAATTAAAAGTTGAACAAACATAATGACCAGTTGTGATTTAGCGGGAAAGGAAGCAACGTCTCTTGCTAATGAACCCTATCTTCCTGCTCAAACTGGATGTATGTCATATGCATGTCTTGATGTGTGACTAAATGAAGAAATTGAATTAAAACACTTGTTTTAACTTGTCCTGCACATAATGAGCATGTTCTCGCTCTTCCTTTCTGGATGTGCTTTATGAAATGCATGGTGTCAAAGCAGACCAAAAACGATTTCTAGTTTCTGCAGCAGAGAACTCAATCTGTTTCACGGTCATTTCCGGATAATGATGTCTTCCAGTTAAGACACAGATTCAGGGAGGAGAGAAGAAACTGAATTTTATTTCCAGCTTAACTGCTTTCATCTGTCTCCCTATGTATGGCACTTGTGAAAGTCTTGCATGTAGCTGATGTTCAGTAAATGTTTATTGAACTGTCTTGACATTCTCCTTTACAACTGAGGGAATACAGTGTTCTGGGTATTTTGGCAACGTGGAGACATCCGTGGGGCTGAATCTGAAAGCATAGTTATCGTGGGATCAGAGACAGTGGAGCTGCAGTGGGATTTTAAATTCTTTTAATTTTGACAACTTCAGTTCACGTAGAAGCATCTTTAGAAGAGCAACTAAACTTGAAATCTTTTAACATTCAGCAAAAAGTAGATGAGAAAGAACTCTTTAAGACCCAGTGAATTTCAGGGCGAGCTTGATGCTTGGCAGTCTATGGCAATGCGGATTTACTTAAAAAAGAAAAAAGACATCCATGAAACCACCGTTTCAGTTATTCCAGCAGTTTGGAATTGGGTCTCAGCCCAGAGTCCAAAGGATAATGCTGTGGCAGCATCAGAGAAATTGTAAGTAGCTTTCTCTAAAGGCTATGAAAGAAGAAAAAAGTGGAAACCGACCACCTTCTTAATTTTTATTAATTTTCTTGGTGTTTTGTTTATTTTATGACCTGGCCTGAAGTCTCCTCACTCTTTTGCAGAAGTACCACAATGGGTGGGTTGCTATCTCTTCAAGTGTATTACTGTTAGTGTACCCTCTTTTCATTGAGAGATCAGTCTTTAGAAGCTCAGAATGCTGTATTTCTCTTGCTGGGAGTTTGTAAAGTCTCTCTGGTCCAGACCAGGCCTGTCATTATCTCACACTATTTTCCACCCCATTTCATCCTCTGTCTTCAGGCCACCTGCGTTTGAGTTTTCGGTAGCCTTTTGCCTATGGCTCCTTTTGTTTCTAGAATCAGGTTATCCAAGTATGTCTTTGTAAATTCTAGCAGTGAACAATTTGGTGTCTCCTCTTGATGTCTCACCATTTTACTGCATCTTGTTTCAACATACAGCTTTAGATTTAGTATATTAGTAAAAGTGCAAATTATTATAGATTTAATTAAATGCCACCAGTAAAGAGCAGAGCAGTTTCCCCGAGTTAATTATTTGCAGTAGCTTTTAGAATCTTAAAAAACTCAACAAATGTGGGCTGAGCCCATTTACAGTACAGATATTTAGAATGTGTTATGACATCTTTATGCCAACGAGGAACAAAATGCTAAGGGGAGGGGAATGATAGGCTTGACTTTGTATCCTCCCTGTGCCATCGTTTCCAGTGTCCCTGAATCTGCCCATGGACATTACTGTTTCTTCTCTACTTTCATTGGTACAAGTATGTCCTCTTCTAATCTTGTCCCCCTTCTCATTATCCAGTCAACAAAATATCTTGCATTTGTTTTTACCAGGTGCACCACTAATGAAAATTCGCTTTGGTGACAGTGGGAGTAATGCGTTAACTTAAGCCTGGGAAAGATGGAGGGCAGGAGGAGAAGGGGTCAACAGAGGACGAGATGGGAGAATGGCATCACTGACTCAATGGACATGAGTCCAAGCAAACTCCAGGAGATGGTGAAGGACAGGGAAGCCTGGTGTGCTGCAGTCCACAGGGTCGCAAAGAGTTGGACACAACTTAGTGACTAAACAACAACAATAATAATGAAGAAACTAGTTAATATATTATTAATACTTCCTTGGCAAATTCTTGCCCTAAGGCAGTTAAAATTATTTATTTTACTAGACTCTTTATGAATGTCTATTTCATCATGACTTCATGAGAATTTAAGGCACTGTGACTTGGACAGATGCTGGGGTCCAGGAAAGTCTCAATTAACCTCAAAATAACTGTCCTCTGAGCCACTTACTGAACAACTATGGGGAAAAAGATATGAGAACACACAAGATCCAGTTTGCATTGTGTCACACAGGGATGATCAACCATAACTATAATTTTAAAAATATGTGGAGGTTGAAACATAAAATGGATAAATTAAGTAAAAAGTTGCCTAATCCCCTGTAAGAAGCCTGTAATACAAGTTCTGAGAGTTTAGGGTAGCTAAAATTTGTCCTCAAGCTGACCTGCCTCCAGAGTCTAATCCCTTACTGAGCAATTAAATTTATTCTCTTTCCAAGAATCAAGTCCAGAGTAAAAACAGTGGCTCAGTAGCAAACTTCATTCTTCAATTTACATATAATGTGAATTATTTGTATGTTATGGTGATAATGCTTTCTTGAACTTTCCTGAAATACTAGCCCTTTTTATACATTTAAAACATGAGAGAGATCAGTCGCTCAGTCGCGTCTGACTCTTCGTGACCCCATGAATCGCAGCACGCCAGGCCTCCCTGTCCATCACCAACTCCCGGAGTTCACTCAGACTCACGTCCATCGAGTCAGTGATACCATCCAGCCATCTCATCCTCTGTCATCCCCTTCTCCTCCTGCCCCCAATCCCTCCCAGCATCAGAGTCTTTTCCAATGAGTCAACTCTTCCCATGAGGTGGCCAAAGTACTGGAGTTTCAGCTTTAGCATCATTCCTTCCAAAGAAATCCCAGGGCTGATCTCCTTCAGAATGGACTGGTTGGATCTCCTTGCAGTCCAAGGGACTCTCAAGAGTCTTCTACAACATCACAGTTCAAAAGCATCAATTCTTCGGCGCTCAACCTTCTTCACAGTCCAACTCTTACATCCATACATGACCACTGGAAAAACCATAGCCTTGACTAGACGAACCTTTGTTGGCAAAGTAATGTCTCTGCTTTTCAATATGCTATCTAGGTTGGTCATAACTTTCCTTCCAAGGAGTAAGCATCTTTTAATTTCATGGCTGCAGTCACCATCTGCAGTGATTTTGGAGCCCAGAAAAATAAAGTCTGACGCTGTTTCCACTGTTTCCCCATCTATTTCCCAGTAACTGATGGGACCGGATGCCATGATCTTCATTTTCTGAATGTTGAGCTTTAAGCCAACTTTTTCACTCTCCTCTTTCACTTTCATCAAGAGGCTTTTGAGTTCCTCTTCACTTTCTGCCATAAGGGTGGTGTCATCTGCATATCTGAGGTTATTGATATTTCTCCCAGCCATCTTGATTCCAGCTTGTGTTTCTTCCAGTCCAGCGTTTCTCATGATGTACTCTGCATAGAAGTTAAATAAACAGGGTGACAATATACAGCCTTGACGAACTCCTTTTCCTATTTGGAACCAGTCTGTTGTTCCATGTCCAGTTCTAACTGTTGCTTCCTGACCTGCATACAAATTTCTCAAGAGGCAGGTCAGGTGGTCTGGTATTCCCATCTCTTTCAGAATTTTCCACAGATCTTAAAACATGATCTTGCTCTTATTTGAAGTACAGATTACTTTTATCATGTATCCTCAATAGTGAATGGAGAAGGCAATGGCACCCCACTCCAGTACTCTTTCCTGGAAAAATCCCATGGACGGAGGAGCCTGGTGGGCTGCAGTCCATGGGGTTGCCAAGAGTCGGACACAACTGAGCTACTTCCCTTTCACTTTTCACTTTCATGCATTGGAGAAGGAAATGGCAACCCACTCCAGTGTTCTTGCCTGGAGAATCCCAGGGACGGAGGAGCCTGGTGGGCTGCCGTCTATGGGGTCGCACAGAGTCGAACACGACTGAAGCGACTTAGCAGCAGCAGCAGCAATAGTGAATAGCCAATATAATGCATTGCTCCATTAAGAGTTTGCATCCTAGACGAAAGAGTGAGTGACAATAAACAGGAAGACAGATACCAGTGGAGCAGAAGGGCTAGTCAACAAAGTAAAGTAGGGTGATGCCAAGGGCTTTCCTGGTGGCTCAGACAGTAAAGAATCTGCCTGCAATGCAGGAGACCTGGGTTCAGTCCCTGGATCGGGAAGATCCCCTGGAGAAGGGAATGGCAACCCAGTCCAGTACTCTTGCCTGGAGAATCCCATGGACAGAAGAGCCTGGCAGGCTACGGTCCTTGGGGTTGCAAAGAGTTGGACACGACTGAGTGACTAACATTTCACCTTTCATGGAGAGTGAATAGGAGCCTTCTTTACATTTGGTTGCCCTCCAAGATCTCTCTGATGACGAAACATTTAACCTGAGAACTGAATGATGATAAGGAGACAGCTTGTGAAAACTGGCAGAAGAGGGAACTTCCCTGGCAGTCCAGTGGTTAAGACTCCACGCTTCTATTGCAAGGAGTCGGGGTTTGATCCCCAATCAGGGAACTAAGATCACACATGTCTCACAGTGCAATCAAAACAAAAAAAAAGAAGAAGGCAGCAGTGGAGACCGTCAGTGCAAAAGTCCTGAGATGGAATGAAACTTGGCTCCTTCAGGAAAAGAGAGATGGTAGAGGAGGGTCAGAGGAAGGTCACACAGCACTTTGTAAGGTAAAAGAAGAACTTTGGGTTTTATGTTCAGTTTGATGGAATGGCATTGGAAAATATTAAGCAGAAGAGTGGCATGGTCTGACGTACATGTTTAAAAGATAGGGCTGCCTGTTCTGTGGAGGATGGATGGGGGAAAGGCAAAATTGGAGACCTGAAGACAAGTTAGGAAGCTCTAATTAATTTCAGTGAGCATACAGTTTGTGCAGATTAATGTCCTTCTGCGAGTGAAAGGGGAGGCTATTAATAGAATAGGAGGGGGAGACTGGGACCGGCTGAGCCTCCAGGATATGTGGTTGCTTGTGGCTTTTATAGTCGTTCCGGGAGGATGAGAGTAGCAGAACCTGTTAGCTCAATTCATTTAATCCTCACTAACAAACACCCAAAGTGCCCGGCACATAGTAGGTGTCCAATACATGCTTGCTGAGTGAGTGAATGGGTAAATGAGGGAATGTGGGAGAAATTAGCATCCTATCCTTATAAATGTTGCTGTTACATCGCGCAGTCTGATTTTGATTCTATTAATAAAACCCACACTCCTTTTTTCAATTTCTTTACGCAGTCCTTCATTGTTGCTGCTCTTTCCCTGTTTCTAAACCATCTCACACATTCCTCCATTTTCTTCCTTCCTCTCTTCCTCTCTCCTGGGGTGAGTGTCCTACATACAGACTGTCTGTAAATGTGTTTGCTGCACTAGTTTTTATCAAAGGCAGGAATCAGAGAGGCCACAGAGAGCCTAAGCATCCCCAGGCAACTTTTTGATCTTCTCTTTGAAGCGTTCTGTGCCATTTTTAATGCCCGACCTTGGAGGGCCTCCACCTGGGCAATCTGTCAGGGTTCATTTAACAAGGCTGGTGGCAAGCAGTGCCCTAACATGCCACTTGCTCCTTTGACAGGGGACTCCATCCTTGGTCCTCTTCTGTCCCTCCAGGAAAGTAGTACCACCTTTCTCCCAGGTAAAGAAAACTAGGAGTCATGTCCATAAGACCGCATCCCAGTTTTTACAGATAGAGATGTTTTTGCATGTCGTATGCCTGCATGCCTGCTAAGTCATTTCAGTTGTGTCCAACTCTGTGTGGCCCTATGGACTGTAGCCCGCCAGGCTCCTCTGTCCATGGGATTCTCCAGGCAAGAATACTGGAGTGGGTTTCCTTGCCCTCCTCCAGGGGATCTTCCTGACCTGGGGATTGGATCTGTGCCTCTTATATCTCCTGCATTGGTTGTATAAAGTTTGTCAAATTCTCAGCATAAATGACTATCTCAGTCTCCTACTTTGCATTATGGGCACAGAAAAAAATTCAAATTTGGTTATTTTTATCAAATTTGTATTTTTTAAAAAAGTTTGGCTGCTCTGGGTCTTCACTGTGGCACGCAGACTTCAGTAGTTGCACACGGACTCGAGAGCACACGCAGGCTCTGTGCTTGTGCCATGTGGGCTCTTAGTTCCCCACCCGGGGATCGAACCTGCGTCCCCTGCATTAGAAGGCGGATTCTTAACCACTGGACCACCAGGGAGGTCCCAGATTTGTATTTTAGATCGTAAATATTTCTGGCTTATTTCATAGACATTCAAAGCAGACATATCTTCCGACTAGATCAAGTTGAGTCCTAATAGAAGACTGGCTTTTAGGGAGTGTATACACAGGCCTAATGACCTTCCTTCCATGCTTGGTGAAACTGCATACATATGTTCTTGTGTGTGTGTGTGCATTTGTGTATGCATGAGCGTCTGTGTGCATATATTCCAGCTTGCATTCTTATACTCAGTCCCCATGTTTTATCCTACACATTTATGTTGCTTAAGAGAACATAAGTCTATCTACCGTGAGATAGTGGATCATGTGCTGACTTTTGTAACCATTCAATGGTGACACATTTCCTGTACTTGGATTTATAAAACTATTTCTGTTTAAGACTCTAGGGAAATTCAACTCTTTGAGATGATGTTGAAAGATTTCAAGGTATATGCTATCATTTGCTTCATTGGGGAAAGGTAATGAACTTGGTGTTAGTCTCGTGTTTGTCATTATGTAAATATGAAGTAGAAGATTAGCTGCTGAGTAACATTATCAGAGAAGAGCAGAGCGGGTTTTTTTCTAAAATATAAACCCCCAAATAGACACTTCCCTGTGACTAGGGACTTCCCTGGTGGCCCCAGCTGTAAAGAATCTGCCTGTAGTGCAGGAGACCCCGGTTCAATCCCTGGGTCAGGAAGACCCCCTGGAGAAGAGAATGGCAACCCACTCCAGTATTCTTGCCTGGAGAATCCCATGGACAGAGGAGCCTGGAGGGCTACAGTCCATGGGGTTGCACAGAGTCAGACATGACTAACACTTTCACAAATAGTCACACACAATGGTGCATATATTCACTTTAGCATATTCAACAGAAATGTTTAGAAAGAGCAAACGTCAGACTTCTGTCTTTTGTTATTCTGTGTAGCAAAAAGTTATACTCCTGGAATTTAATATGCAAGCTTTTCACTTTCATAATTTTGCCTCTTATTGTAAGAATAAAATCGACCAAAATGGGCTTGAATTTCAGCAGGAAAACTTTTAGTTTAACTATATGGTCAAAGTTACTGGAACCGTAAGAAGCAAGAGAGTGAAAGAAATATATTTGAATTTTCCTTTTTAAAAACTTGATGGAAATGATATAGGGAGAACATTCTTTGATGTTGCAGAAATTGATTTCCAAGAATTTCTTCAAGGCGCAGACTTTCTATAAACTAGACAATATCAGATACAGCAGATGTATTCTGCACGTCAGGTAGCTTATTGTGATTTTTCGCCCTAAAATGCTAACATTTATCTTTCAGTGTTTTGACTTACCATAGTGAATTATGATATTTGTCCTTTTGTCCAAAAATGTGTGTGTGTTAAGTTGCTTCAGTCATGTCTGACTGTGTGCGACCCTATGGACTGTAGCCTGCCAGGCTTCCCTGTCCATGGGATTCTTCAAGCTAGATTATTGGAGCGGGTTGCCGTGCCGTCCTCCAGGGGATCTTCCCGACTCAGAGATCAAACCCGCATCTCTTAAGTCTACCTGCATTGGCAGGTGAGTTTACCACTGGTACCACCCATGAAGCCCTTTGTGCAAAATTACCAGAAAGTAAAATGTAAATCTTTAATGGAAAATACAATTATGTTTTCCCTCAGGCAGGAATGGGCACCAGGAAAGTGATTTTGCAGAAAAGAGATAAAATGGAAGCTGGTCTGTGTTCCCACAGCAAACCATGAACTTTCCTATCATTTTAGGTCAAATCTGGAAAATACAGGCAAAGATAATTTCAGAAGAGCTGTCTTATCACAAGTGTTAGGTTATTAAGAATCCAACTCTCCACCTTCATTTCTTTGCTAAAACTGTGCCTCTTACAGTGAAAACAGTTACTATGGATAGGAGCTGTCAAAAGAGTCGCTTTCCACACTCAAGTCCTTTTTCAGTTTAAGGAAAAATTGACCAAAGCATAATGCAAAATTTTGAGTAGCAACCTTTTCATAAGTGTCATTTCAATAAACCACTCATGCTTTTGCATGCTTCTTACCTTTTCTCAGCCCCAAATTGTTAACAACCAAAATATGCTCACTGCCTCTAAAGTTGAAGAATATGATAGAAAGCAAGAAGCATGCTGCCTTCTTAGGACCCTCTCTGTTGTCAGAACCTTAACGGGCTCTGAGTGAGATACTAAATAGGCTGCCTTCTGCTCTGTTCTGATTAGTCTATAAAAGCAGAAATGTGGTATGTATGTACCAGGTATGTGGTACATACATACAGTGGAATATTACTCAGCCATAAAAAGGAATGCAATCGTGCCATTTGCAGAAATGTGGATGGACCTAAAGATTGTCAGTACAGAGTGAAGTAAGTAAGAAAGAGAGAAACAAATATCATATAATATGGCTTATATGTAGAATATAGAAAAATGGTACAGATGAACTTATTGGCTAAGCAGAAATCAAGTAACAGAAATGGAGAACAAACACATGGTTATCAAGCAGGGGATGTGGGGAGTGGGATGAGTTGAAAGATTGGGCCTGACACGTGTGCACCACTGTGCACGCGTGTGTGCTCAGTCACTTCAGTCGTGTCTGACTCTTTGAGACCCTATGGACTGTGGCCGGCCAGGCTCCTCTGTCCATGGGATTCTTCCCGACCCAGGGATCGAACCTGTGGCTCCTTCATCTTCTGCACTGCAGGCAGTAAAGTTGCTCAGTCGTGTCCGACTCTTAGCGACCCCATGGACCGCAGCCTACCAGACTCCTCCATCCATGGGATTTTCCAGGCAAGAGTACTGGAGTGGGGTGCCATTGCCTTCTCCAGGAAAAGGTGGGGTAGGTATAAATGTCCTTGTGCTAATGATGACTTTTCTTTTCACATCAGTAGCAGCTGGAGGTGAAAGTTGTCTAAGACAAATTATAAATGTTGGATATTGGAAAATGCTAGGTGAGGTTAAGACGTGGTTGGTTGGTTGATTAGGTTACTGCCAGGAAGTAAACAATAGACTCATTAATGTTGTAATTAGTCACTGTTGACATATTGTATTTTTTATCAGAGCTCCAGCAGGGATAAAGTGGCTGAATTAATCTAGTGCTTTGTTAAGAAGCAGTAAGACCTGGCTGTTAAAAATACAGCCTTGCCTTCTCCTTGGGATTTCTATACCACCTTTGTTCTGAGAAATTTGGTGACTTCATGTTAGACTATAAAGTGATCTGTGTCAGTTGATGATTCACTGTGTGTTTTTGTTACCTTGTGCCATTGATCAAAACATTTTTTTATTGTTCTCTGTTTCTTGGCAAGTCTAGAGTAAAGGGGAATTCCTCCTGACTGAATGCATTGAGTCAGGTATTTTTACCTACTTATAGCTTCAGATAAGGGTCCTAGGAATAAGGAGATAAATAATTTGCCTGAGGCCACATTATTTTATTTGTTGGTGGTGGTTAGTTGCTAAATGGTGTCTGACTCTTTTGTGACCCCATGGACTGTAGCCCACCAAGTTCCTCTGTCCATGGGATTTTCCAGGTAAGAATACTAGAGTGGGTTGCCATTCCTTCTCCAGGGGATATTCCTTACCCAGGGATCAAACCCTGCCTACATTGGCAGATAGATTCTTTACCACTGAGCCACTGGAAAATAGCTATCACTGAACTTGCAAACAAGGGCTGTGGACTCCATCCTGTACTACTATACCGCTCACAGTCAACACTGGATCCTTCAGATCCAACCGCATCAGCCAAGGGTCCCCAGAAAGCTGCTTCTGCTTCAATGCTTAGTCACTCAGACATGTCCGACTCTCTGCGACCCCATGGACAGTAGCCCATCAGGTCCTCTGTCCATGGGGATTCTCCAGGCAAGAATACTGGAGTGGATTGTGATATCCTCCTCCAGGGGGTCTTCCCAACCCAGGGATCGAACCCAGGTCTCCCGCATTGCAGGTGGATTCTTTACCATCTGAGTCACCAGGGAAGGCCAAAGCCAAGCTTCCTGTAGCCAGTGCCCCAGGGTGCACGTGCTGCCTCCAAGAGCAGTGAATGTCCTCATCCCAGTCCTTCTCTCTCTCCTTGCCCCATCAAACTCCAGCTCTCATCCCACCTCTTCTAGGAAGCCCTCACAATTACGTCTGCTTCCACTTGCATATCGCTCTTCCGGAGTTTTTCTCTCTCCTCTCAGCACCTGTCAGAGTTAGAGCCCTAGATTTTCTGATGTAGACCTCATTTCATTTAAGTTATCGGAGAAAGGGACTGGATATTTGTTGATTTTTCTCCCCAACCACGTTAAGAACCACATGGAATGGCCTTTTTAAAATTTTCTGTTCGGCCTCAGATCATATCTATTGCAGAAATAAAATTCCAATTTAGACACTTCAATTAACATAAGCATCTACATAATGTGGAAAGCGCCCTTGTGAGACAAATGAGCACTTTCTGTGGACCACAGGCTTCCCAGGTGGCTCAGTGGGTAAAGAATCTTTCTGCAATGTAGCAGATGCAGGCGACACAGGTTTGATCCCTGGGTCGGGAAGATCCCCTGTGGGAGGTCATGGCAACCCACTCCAGTATTCTTGCCTGGAGAATCCCACTGACAGAGGAGCCTAGCGGGCTAGAGTCCATACTGTCACAGAGAGTAGGACATGACTGAAGCATCTGTGCATGCACGTGGACCTCTTCATTCTTTGTAGATATAATCTCTCTTTTTCCACATTTTTCATGGTAATAAAACCCATCTTGTTAAATATTGGCTAAAATAATGACCAGGCAACATTTTTTCCCATAACGAAGCATTGTTCTTTTTAATCTTTCTTAGTCTTGGAATTGTATGGCTCTGGAGTTGTCTAGAATTGTGTTTAAGGGAAAAATTGTAATAATATGGCCCTCATTTTATTTCCAGAGATATCTGCCTGTGAACTCCTAGATGCTATCTAATTTGGCTTCCTCACATGTCAGAGAGGAAGCCTTTGTGGGCAGATATTCTGATTAGTGTGTCCTTTCTCAGATAATGAAGCAAAGCAGTAGCGATTTGTCATGACTTTCTCAAAGCAGCAAACAGCTGGAAAATGAACCCAATTTGTAAGACTATTAGGCCAAAGTCTGGAAACTTTGTGTGTGTATGTTAGTTGCTCAGTCGTGTCCAACTCTCTGCAACCCCACAGACCATAGCCCACCAGGCCCCTCCATCCATGGGACTCTCCAGGCAAGAACACTGGAGTGGGTTGCCATTTCCCTCTCCAAAAGGCACTATATGTTTGGCAAAACTAATACAGTGTTTCAGGTTTAAAAATAAAATAAAATTTAAAAAATAAATAAACAAATAAATAAATAAAAAGAAAAAAAAAGAGAGAAAAAAAAAAAGAAAGAAAGAAAGTGAAGTCACTCAGTTGTGTCCGACTCTGTGACCCCATGGACTGTAGTGTACCAGGCTCCTCCATCCATGGAATTTTCCAGGCAAGAGTACTGGAGTGGGTTGCCATTTCCTTCTCCACTGGAAAGTTAATAAAACATCTTATTCAACAAACATCTCTTTAGTTGGAAATCATGTCTTTTTTTAATATGAAGACATGGTTTAAGAGTAGAAACTTTAGTTTACATGTATATACTTAATATACTTTCGTGCATCACATAACTCTACAGAGAAAAGAGATATATTGACCTCAGACATAGAGGATGACATGTCCTTGTCATCATAAGGGAAAGAATCAGTTCTATGACAGGTGCTGGCTGGCCCATTGAAGCAGAGACCTATAGTGGGAAAGGACCCTCTTTCTACCCAGCCACTGTCTTAGGAAAAGAGATGTCTTTATGAAGGCGGTCCACTCTTCTGTTCAATACAGGATGAGGCTGAGATTACTTCCAGATTAGGAGTCATTCACTGGCTGTGGGGAGTCCCTGGGCTAGGAAGTAAAGCAGTGGTTCTCAAAGGAGCTGCATATTGGAACCATTTGGGGAACATCAAAAAATACTAACACTTTTGTCTCACCATCAGGATTCAGATTTATGTGGTTTGGGCTGTGGCCCAGGCAAAAGGGAATTTTAAAAGCAGCCAAGTTTGAGAACCACTAAGTTGGAAAAACCTATTTTCCGATCTTGCTGATAGATCTCAGGGAAAGCATTGGCCTCTTTGTGTTTACTTCCTAATCTGATTTATTGCATCACAAGATTTTCCTGCCTGGAAGAGATGTAATATGTCAAAGATTCTTTCCATGTAAGGCTTTGCAGAATTTCAGGGACTTATTTTTCTTTTTATTGCTTCCTGGCTGAAGTCCTGTCTAAAAGCATCTGCTGCTGCTGCTAAGTCACTTCAGTCGTGTCCGACTCGGTGTGTAGGAGAGCATTAAAAAAGAAAAAAAAAGTATGACTTCTTTAAAGAAGTAAGTCATGTAGTCCATTTATGGAGATAAATAGGAAAGGTTTTTAGGTCAAATATTAAATCTTGCAAAAAAGTCTTGAAGCTTAATTTATTTGATCCAAATATTTATGCAACATCTCAGTGATGTAGTGTTTAGAGTGAATAAAGTAATGATTTGGGGCTGAAAATTTTCAGGGAAGCAAAATTTAGAATATGTAAGGGAATAAAAGTACACACAGCTCAGAAACCGTATTAAGGGCATTGTAACAATGGGTGTCAGCCAGAGAAGGAATCTACTAGCTGCGTGCTAAGCTTTGCTGATGACAATCACCAAGAGGAAATTGCTGTCAACTGTAACAGGATCAGATTAGATAAACTGACTGCTTTCCTGACCATTAGGTTTTTCTATACTAGAGTGGGTTGCTGAAAAGGATCGCAGGGTCTCAGGAATATAATTCCTGGAGTATATTCTACAGGCCCCTTTCCCTAGGCTTTAGGAGGGTGTTACTGTCTGAATACACAGGACATTTGCTAGGAAGTGGCTTCACTGTAAACAAATATCAATTATTACCTAGATGGTGGTACTGGAACTGGGCCCAACCAATAGTTTTTAATATAAAACATAGTCGTCTTACACTGTTGGGTTTTTAAAATAACAGCTTTATTGAGATATAATTCACATACCTGAAAGTCTCCCCTTTTGAAGTAATTCAGTGGATTTTTATATATTCAGGAAGAGGTGTCACCACTAATATCTAAATCCAGAATTTTCATCATTTGTCCCCCAAATCCTTATACCCATCAGCAGTAATTTCCCCATTCTTCTTCTCTGCATCCCCTGGCACATGCAGAGTTGCGTTCTGTCTCTATGAGTTTGCCTATTATGGACACTTCATACAAATAAAACCATAAAATAGGTAGCATTTTGTTCCTGGCTCCTTTCACTTAGAATAATGTTTTTGAGGTCCATCTGTGTTGTCACATGCCTTTGCACGTCTTCTCTTTCTGTGGCTGAGTAATAACCCATTGTGTGGATAGGCCACGTTTTGTATATGCGTTCATCCTTAGGTGGACATTTGGGTTATTTTCAATTTTTTTGTGTGAACGTACATTTTCATTTCTTTGAATACAGACCTAGGAGTGGACTGGTGGGTCTTAGGGTCACTGTATGGAGAAGGAAATGGCACCTCACTCCAGTGCTCTTGCCTGGGAAATCCCATGGATGGAGGGGCCTGATGGGCTACAGTCCATGGGGTCTCAAAGAGTCGGACACAACTGAGTGACTTCACTTTCACTTTTCACTTAAATGCATTGGAGAAGGCAATGGCAACCCACTCCAGTGTTCTTGCCTGGAGAATCCCAGGGATGGGGGAGCCTGGTGGGCTGCCGTCTGTGGGGTCGCACAAAGTCTGACACAACTGAAGTGACTTAGCAGCAGCAGCAGCAGGATCACTGTATGTTTAACTGTTTGAGAAAGTGCCAAACTGCTTTGCAGTGTGGCTGTGCCGTCTCGCATCCCCACCAGTGACATGGAAGTGCCTCGTTTCTCCACCTCTCCACCAGCACTTGATGCTGTCTCTGTTTTTATGATAGCCATCCTAGTGGGTGGGAAGTGGCATTTGATTGTGGTTTTGACTTGTGCTTTTCGGGTAACTGATTCTAGTGTTATTCGGTCAGTCACATCTGACTCATTGTGACCCCATGGACTGTAGCCCACTAGGGTCCTCTGTGCATGAAATTCTCCAGGCAAGAATACTGGAGTGAGTTGCCATTCCCTTCTCCAGGGAAACAAATGCTATCTTAGTATCTTTTCATGTGCTCATTGGCCATGTGAAAATAATATTTGGAGAAATATCTCTATTCAAATCCTTTGTCCATTTTTAAATTGGGTTGTCTTTTTATTATAGTTTGGATTAAAATTCCTTATCAGAAATATGATTTGCAACTATTCTTGCCCAGTCTGGGAGTTGTATTTTAATTTGTCTCATGGTGTCTCTTGAAGAAAAAAGTTTGCAATTGTGCTAACATTCATTTATCTATTTTTTGTTACTGGTACTTTTGGTGTTATATCCAAGAAACCACTGTCCAATTTAAGGTTGTGAATAAGTACTCCTATGTTTTCTTTTAAGCATTTCACAATTTTAGGTCTTACATATAGGTCTATGATCCATTTTCTGTTAATTTTTGGGTATGGTATAAGGCAGCAGTCCAGATTCATTATTTTGA
Source organism: Bubalus bubalis (assembly GCF_019923935.1). Lineage (NCBI taxonomy): Eukaryota > Metazoa > Chordata > Mammalia > Artiodactyla > Bovidae > Bubalus > Bubalus bubalis. The sequence goes on along the minus strand of NC_059178.1, from coordinate 8,019,609 downwards.
ATGTGATTGACTAGTTGCCATGGCACCATTTGTTGAAATAAAACTATTCTTTCCCCATTGAATTGTCTTGGCCTTCTTACCACAAATGACCATAAATGTAAAAGCTTATTTCTACTCTCAATTCTATTCCATTGATCTGTATGGCTACTTTGAGGCCAGTGCCACATTGTATTATCTACTATAATTTTGTAGTAAGTTTTGAAATTGGGAAGTATGAATCTTCCAACGTTTTCTCCTTTGGTTTAGATTATTTTGGCTGTTCTATGACTTTTGCATTTATGTATACATTTTAGGATCAGTTTGTATTTTCTTCCAAAAGGCAGCTAGATTTTGGTAGAGACTCAGTTGAATCTATAGTGTTAAACTGAGTTATGTTAAAAACTAAATGTGTTAAACCTTAGTACTTAGTTCTTAGTAAAATGCCTGATATGTAAGGAGGTAATATAACTCTTGTTAGACATTATCATTTGAATTATCACAAGTATTCCTTTTTTTATTTGATATTTTTGTTATTTTTGCTGCAGTTGTCCTGTGTGTGGCATTTTTCTATTCATAGTCACAAATCTCTCTTTGGTAAAAATTATCATATTTATATGAAACTTCTGTTAATTGGTAAAATCCACTAGAATTGCCCAAGTGTTGTTCTTATCTATCTGCAGAAGCAATCGTAAAATCCTACATTGTAACATTGTACAGACTATCTGTGAAGTTTCTCATTACTATTCTGAAGTCCATGAAGTCTTAAACTCAAGACTAATATCTACAGAAGCTCTTATTCCAAGCCATAAAAGGATTATTCTCCCATTGGCTTAATATATTGAAAACTGGGCTAGAAGCCAACTTCTTCCTTTAAATGATCAATGTTGAGGTGAAGGCTAATGTGTACATTAGCTCATATGTGTACATTAGCTCATGTGTGTAAATTTTTGGAGGGAAATGGCCATACCATAAGGCTTAAAACTAACTTGCAGTAGATATAGAAATACTGCCATGGAATAAACAACAAACACTTTAGCTACTGGATAGTTCACTGAGAGACCCTCTCAGCTGCTTATCAGGACATCCAAGCAATCTTTAATGTGGGAATTACGTGGCTGTTTTTCAAAATTAGAATTTATGAGTTTGTAGTAAGTTATATAGCACTTCCCTGGGGGCTTAGATGGTAAAGAATCTGCCTGCAATGCAGGAGACTTGGGTTTGATCCCTGGGTTGAGAAGATCCCCTGGAGGAGGGCATTGTAACCCACTCTAGTGTTCTTGGCTCCAGAATCCCCATGGACAGAGGAGCCTGGCAGGCTACAGTCCATGGGGTCACAAAGATTCAGACACAACTGAATGACTAAACACAGCATATATAGGAGATCCAAGATGAAATAGGTTTACTTTTCATGATACTATCTTAACTATAAGTGTGTCAATTATTCAATTTCCGAAACCTCAAAAAAAGACATATACACCTGAAGTGAGATTCTCAACATTCAAGCATTTGAATTGTTATTGTTGTTCAGTCGCTCAGTCATGTCCGACTCTTTGTGACCCCATGGGCTGCAGCACGCCAGGCCTCCCTGTCCTTCACCATCTCCCGGAGTTTGCTCAGACTCATGTGCATTGAGTTGGTGATGCCATCCAACCATCTCATCCTCTGTCACTCCCGTCTCTTCCCGCCCTCAATTTTTCTCAGCATCAGGGTCTTTCCCAGTGAGTCAACTCTTTGCCTCAGGTGGACAAAGTATTGGAGTTTCAGCTTCAGCATCAGTCCTCCCAATGAATATTCAGGACTGATTTCTTTTGGGATTGACTGGTTTGATCTCCGTGCAGTCCAAGGGACTCTCAAGATTCTTCTCTAGCATGACAGCATTTGAATGTTTTCATTCAAAAAAGTAGAATCACTGTAAGGGATACAGAACATGAGCTTTATTAATCAGATTGGATTTTACACAGCTGTGGGAGTTGGTTAGGCAGTCTGTGTAAGCCTATTGCCTTTCTATGTTGTGTTGTACCTGAAGTCATCAGAACCAGGGTCAGGTAAGAAAGATGGACATGAAGTCAGAGCAAGATCAAACGGGGAAATCCACAAGGAATCCAGAAGGAAGCCTGGAATGTGCTTGTGTCTCTCGCCACCTCTAAACTCAGAGATGCAGATGACCTGCTGAAGGGGCTACGCCTTCTCTGTGAAGCTGCACACACACTCAGTCTAGGATTTCAAGAAGCTAAATAAGGAGATCGTATGAGAGCTAGAGAAACTGTAGCCCAGTTATTTCCTGTGCCAACAAGGTGAGGTGACAAGTCAGTGACAACATCCGTGAGCTTCAAGGCCTGTGCCCTCAGAATGACCCTGCACACACTTTGGGACTGCAAACATTTAAGTTTCCAAGACGGCTGTGAAGTTCTCTTTTTTAAAGGGGATTTCAGTTTATCAGCATTAAAAAATATAAGTACGAGCTTTTAGAGGTTTCTCTGAATCTGAAACAGCAGATTTGTAAAGTACTATTTTATTCCTGTTGACCATTTAAAGCCAAAAGCCTGAATTGCTTCAACTACCCTGAGATTTGAGTCATGTTTTCTAAACAGTGTTTTTAACCACATATCAGTAAGGGGTTTGCTTTCTACTCAGGGCTACATGTGAGCCCCAGGAATAATGCTAGGCCATTGTTCTCATGTCCTTTTCAGAAATATTCCATTTAGAACATATGTCAATATGATGCTACAACTGGGTACAAAATAGCTTTGTGTTTGGCAGGCTCCAGCTGATCTGTAATGATCCAATGTTAGGGAAACACACAAAAAGCATTGATCTAAATGGATCAATATTAGTAAACAGAATGATTTAAAAGCTCTTTCAATTCAGGTAAAAATGTCTTAGACCAAGAAGCAGCTGTATCCTGACCCTGATTGTGAGAATTATTGGCAAGCTGCAGGGTTTTAAGAATACTCATTGAGCAAATTTGGGTTTTAGCAGTTTCAAGTCCAGAATTTCAAGGTCTACTGGATCTTGACCGCAGAGTTTTATGCCCCTTATGGGCACAGAGAAACGAGAATAAAATTGGAGAAGTGTAGTAACTCATGAACAAGGAAAGTGTGGATATGATTTGAGTTGAAAAGAAAGAGTAGGGTTAGAGTTGGGCATTCTAAGAGAAATTTAATGACAGTAGAAAAGAAGATTACTGCACAATGGGCTATAATATGAAAATTAAAATAAACTCGAGGTAATAAGACTGGTACTTTCTTTCATTGATTTTCTAAAGCCTTACACAAATAAGTGCAATTATACAGAATTAGAAATGTCAGGTGGAAAAATGACTATCAAAACAGAATATTTTAAAAATCATTATGAGAGTAGTTTGTACAACTCCTTAAAGTACATTTGAATTTTTGGATGAAACGATTAATGTTCTACAAAATTACAACTTTGCAAAACTGATCCTACTGGAGAAGGGTTAAATGGACCAATTACCAGAGAAGAAATAGAGACTAATTTAATCCTCTCCCTCCAAACAAAACACACAAATCACCCAGACAAGATGGTTTCACATGAAAATTCTTTCAAACATTTAAAGATCAAATAACCTCCATAATACTTAAACTATTCTAGTGTACAGAAAAAGAAGGAAAACTTTCATATCCTCTCAATGAAATGATTACAATGTAAAGCTCAAAAGCAAAGATTATTACAAAAACAGGATAAATCTTACTTATTAAAACTGATAAAAAGTTAAAATGTAAGTGACATAACCCAACAGCCCATTAAAAGCCCATATTACACCCTGAACAAGTGAAATTTATTTCAGAAAGGTAAAGTATTGCTCTGTAGGGAAATCTATCAATAAAATTAAGCTAAGGAGAAAAACCGGAAGATCATCTCAATAGAAAAATAAAGAATAATTGACAAATTCAATATCCATTCATGTTAAAAACAGCCAGCATATTCCTTAATGGGAAAACACAAGAGAATTTCTAACTAAAATCAGAAACAAGGATGTTTACTATCTCTACTATTCTTTACCTTTATAGTAAAGGCATCAGCCAATGAAAAAAGATAAGAAAAAACAAATAGAAGCATAAAAATTTGAAAGGAAGGTATATCTGTTAATCAATGATATAATTGTACATCTAGAAAACTCAAAATAATGAGTTGAAAAAACACTAAAATAGTAAGGAATTTTGGTAAAGCATTGGGTAATAAAATCAATATGAAGAAGTCAATAATCTTCATAAAAACAGGAAAACAATAATAGGCAAAAGTTAACAGATGAATCCCTTACAAAAGCAAATGAAAAAATAAAATACTTCATTGTGAACTTAACAAAAATATCCAAAATTTGTATTAGAAAAACCATAAAGTCATCCTGAAAGTCACAATAGATGACTTGACCACATGGAAGACATATGTTTGGGGATAAGAAAATTTAATACTGTTAAGATGTTAAGAAAAGAGGAGCAATGAGAAACGGATAACTTTTTCAGATAGTAAACATTTTATGAATAATCACATTTAAACTGGTGCTGCATGAAGAGACAGTCAGACTATGGGAACAGAGAAGAATAATCTAGGAATACTAGATTATTACTCATAATCTAGTATTATGAGTAATAATTACACATACTCAACTGTGTATGAAATTTTACTTTGTGACAAAAGTAGTCCCTTAAATCAGTGATGAGAAGATGAATTTGTACATAAGCTGTATTTGGATAACAATAAAAATATGTTTGAATCAACTTTTCATAACATATTTTTGGTAAATTCCAGGTGAGTTAGAAATTTAAACATAAAATTAAAACCATGTAAGTAGCCAAAGAACACACGAGTGAATTCCTGCCATTCAGAATTTGATTTCTCCTCCCCCAAACATCAACAGCAAAAATAAAAATCTTTTGGGTAGCATAAATATCACAAGCAAAGTAAAGAGACAAATGAGGGAAAGTATTTGCAACTTAAGTAGCAAACTGTTAATATCCCAAAGACATGAAGAACTTCTAAAAACAGGAGGAAAAAACCCATTTTAAAAATTGAACAAGACATGTGAACCTTCCATTCACACAAAAAAAGGAATACAAATAACCTTTAACCATATGAAAAGAAACTTGACCTTGATCATTGTAAAAGAAACACAGGCTAAAACAGTATAGGATATGGCTTCTATCAAATATGCAGAAAGCCAAATGTCTGACAGTCTTCTCTATAGGTAAGCACGATGTCAGTGTTTAGTTGACCTTCAGATTTATATTGAATTATTCATGAAAAAAAATGTTATGATGCTCTGGAATTTGCTTCAAAGTAATCTGGTAAAGGGAGAGTTTTGGAAACATGAAACAAAATTGGCCATGTACTGGTAATTTAGAAGCTGGGCAGTCAGTATTTGGGGTACACTACTATTCTCTCAAACTTTGTATATGTTTGGAAGTTCTCATAAAAAAAAGTAAAAGGGAAATTCATACAGTTTCAAAAGATACCACAAAATTAAACTAAAGGGAAAAATGTTACCTTACAGAAAAAAGAATTTTAGAGAAATAAAAGTATTCATTGGTTTAGAAGTGTGGTTAGTTTGTGAGAATAATGATATATCAATGGAGGAAAAAAACAATTTAAGGCTGACCTGGGTTAGAATTTTTACCCTTTATTTTCAGTGTGCATGAGCTCAAAGAATTCTTGGTTTATCTCTGTTATATTATATCCCTTGACCATAGAATGAAACAAAATGAGCGCACTTTTTTTTTTTTTTCCCTCTTTCTGTTTTTTTTTTGGTTTTGTTTCTTAAAAATTTTTTTTAATAATTTTTTTTATTGAAAGATAATTGCTTTACAGAATTTTGTTGTCTTCTGTCAAAGCTCAACATGAATCAGACATAGGTATACATAAATCCCCTCCCTTTTGAACCTCCCTCCCATCTCACTTCCCATCCCACACCCCTAGGGATACAAAGCCCCTGTTTGAGTTTCCTGAGCCATACAGCAAATTCCCATTGGGTATCTATTTTACATACGGTAATGAAAGTTTCCATGTTACTCTTTCCATACATATCACCCTCTCTTCCCCTGTCCCCATTTCCATAAGTCATTTCTCTATGTCTGTTTCTCCATTGCTGCCCTGCAAATAAACTCTTTTTAAAAATAGATTTGATTGCTCCAGGAGACACATTGACCCCTGTCAACTTAAGTAAAAGTTGTTCAGTTAAGTTGATGTTAATTTATGTTTGCAATTTGGTTTGAATCTTCCATACAGGCTCACATCCATTAATTCTAAATAGCCCTTAGGAAATATGGAAGTAAAAATTATCTTTAGTAAACCTTGCTAAAAGAACAAAATGTTATAGAATGCACTACAGAGAATGTTTGTTTGTTTTTAATTTACACCCCCTCTCCTTCAGCTTTCTTCCTTCCAGAACATGCCTTCTGTTGTACTGATGCAAGGCTGAAGGTCCCTAGAGTACTCCAGCCATCCATAATTTAACTCTACCATCCTGGACATGCATGTGGTTATAGGAAGCTGTATTTCAAGGTCAGTTAATGAGAACCATCTTCAGGCTATCATTCAGATAATGAAGAGCTTGCTCGGAGAGTCCCAGACCTCAAATGCTCTTACTGCAGGCCAACACAAACCCATCAAATAAAGATAAATGAGAAAATATTCAACAGCTGTCCATTTTATGCTTGCTAGTTTTATTTTATTGAAACCATCCACACTGAATGCAAAGCAATATCAGTGATATTTTATTTGTCTACCATTTTAAGCTTTCCAAAATACCTTAAGATATTAAGTTGTTTTTTATGAATTTAATAAGTTCAGATCACAAGGTCGTAGCTTGTCAGAATGTTCTTAAAGTTGTTATTTATGGAACCAGCTAAGTTTGCATGGGTCAGCCTGTCTGTAGTAGTCATCAACACATATCTGTAGCGTTGGTTAAGTTCCTTGCTAGAGAAGTCAGAGTCTTATCCGCAGAACCATGCAAAACAGAACGTGCCACCGGGTGTTAGATGGACAAATGGATGCTCTCGTGCAGGAGCCCCATGCTCTGAGCTCTGAACTCTTCAACTGACAAGCTTATATATTCTCTGCCAATGCAAGTCTCACTTTCAAAAATTGTAGTTCCTTTGTACTTTCCCTCTTCCCAGGTTATTTGAAACTGTTCCTCTATTGTTCTGAGGAAGTTTTTATACTCTCGTGCAACTTAAAATAGAAAAATAAGCTCAGGAAGCCAGACATGGAAACTAACAAGGTCATTATTTCATCTAAATATTCACTTTATAGGTGAGGAAGGAAGGAGAATTCCTGTTCTGAACTTGGAGAGACACCACTTCCACCAACTATTCAAAGATAAATATTGTTAATCATCACACTGGTGTGGCTCTGAGAAGCTTACGTAGATTTACACACTAACACGTATGTATTGGTCCTCTCCCAGGTGGCACTAAGTGATGAAGAACCCACCTGTCAGCAGGAGACCTAAAGGGACGCAGGTTTGATCCTTGGGTCGGGAAGATCCCCTGGAGAAGGAAATGACAACCCATTCCAGTATTCTTGTCTGGGAAATTCCATGGACAGAGGGGCCTGGGAGGCTACAGTCCATGGGGCCATGAAGACTCAAGACAGGACTGAAGTGACTTAGCGTGCACACACATATGTATTGAGCTCCTCCTATATACCAACCACTGTGCTGGACTCTGTGGTTCTAGCGGTGGTCAAGGACAGTGAATTCCTGAGCTAATGGAATTTATGTTGAACAAGAATGAAACATAAGAGGGTCAAAAGAGAGAGAGAGAGAACGGGCAACCTCATTTGAGACAGTCCGACCATGAAAATCATGTTTCCAGAGAAAGCTCCTCTCCCCTATAAAATGAAAATATTTCTACTTTCTACCTTTGTAACTCACTTTCCATTTCAAATCATGAACAGCAGTCTCGGGGTTTCCTCTATTAGAAACCGTCACCCCGTAAATTATGTAACTTCCCTACACATGATTTCTCATCTGTAAATTAAAGGCTGTGCACGTGTGCTCAGTCGCTTCAGTCGTGTCCAGCTCTGCAACCCCTTGGACTGTAGCCCACCAGGCTCCTCTGTCCATGGGATTCTCCAGGCAAGAGTACTGGAGTGGGTTGCCATACCCTTCTCCAGGGGATCTTCCCAACCCAGGGATTGAACCTTCGTCTCCTATGTCTCCTGCATTGCACTTTACCACTGAGCCACTGGGGAAACCCAAACTAAAGGCTAGACCACATAATTACTTCGATTTCCTTCTACCTTTAAGAGGCTTCATTAAACAGAGCCTCATGGGTGTTTTGAACTCTTTTCCCTACTCCTCCCGGCCTCTCACTGTCCCACGAAAGGCTCTGAGGAAGACGCTGCTGCTTCTGGGTCTAAAAGGCCTGTGGCTCTTGTGGTGTAGTCTGTGACACAGAGATAATGTAGGGAGGGGTCAGACCCATTTCCTGAGGCCTGGCAGTCTCCTGGCTTTTTCTTCCCTTTTAGATTCAGAGAACTACGACTATTGTCAGTCATCGTGCAGGAATAAACAGTACTGCTAAACTTGTCAGCTTTTTGATCCTTCCCAGATCTTTTTATTTTTTTAGCCCAGTTCTTGGAAAAAGAAGGCTTATCAAGGCTTTTATTTTTCTTTGGAGTGTTATATTTGCTGCACCAAGGATAGATTATTGAAATAAAATCATATATTTTTGGACTCAGAAAATCACATAATTGTAAAAGAGGAACCAAACTAAATACAAAAGAACTAAAACAAAACAAAACAAAACAAACTAAATCCAAAACAATTATACGTATATATGTATGAAACGAGGGCTTCCCTGGTGGTTCAGATGGTAAAGAATCTGCCTGCAAAGCAGCAGAGCTGGTTTCGATCGCTGGGTTGGAAAGATCCCCTGGAGAAGGGAACGGCTACCCACTCCAGTAAAAAATGAGTCATAAAATTTATTTTTAAAGGAAACGTGGAGGCAAGCTATCTTATACCCAGCTCACTATGTCAGTTTCTTTAATAGTCTATTGAAGACACTGAATAAATTGTTTCCACGGTGCCAGGTTTTGCATTCATTTCAGGTGGAATTTATGCTCAGTGCCACAAAATCCCCACCTTCTTTCGCTTAAAGAAAAGATTCTGTGTGGGCTGCGCTAGAACTGATCCACGTTAGCTGGGGCGTTGACTCTGAATCAGCATGTGACTGGGAGGCAACCCCAGGCAGTCTATGCACTGCAGGTGGCGTCAGGGCAGAAATGCACGGTAGGTCAGGTGGTTGGCAAGGAGCCATAGTCCCATTCTGTAAGTGGCGATTAACATGGTCCTGAATCTTCTCTCATACCTCATTCCTCCCTATGCTGCAAGGTTAAATGCAAGTTCATCTTCCTCCACAAAAGCTTCTCTGACGTTTGCAGTCCATGAAAACTATCGTTTTGTTGGAACTAAAAAGCACAACTATTTGCCTCATTTATCAACGAATCATGTTCCACCATGTACAGTTATATTGTATTGTCTTGCATCTTTGTTCAACTTCTAAGTGTGTGCATGCCATGTCAAAAGTTAGACTACAGAATAATTTGTAATTAATTTTTGTAATTTATATGGTATAGTTTGTGACACAGAGATAACGTAGGGAGGGAGTCAGACCCATTTCCTGAGGCATGACAATCTTCTGGCTTTTTCTTCCCTTTTAGAGTCAGAGAACTACAAATTCTATCAGTCATCATGCAGGAATAAACAATACTGCTAAACTTGTCAGCTTTTCGATCCTTCCCAGATCTTTGTTTTTAGCCCAGTTCTTGGAAAAAGAAGGCTTATCAAGGCTTCTATTTTTCTTTGCAGTGTTATATTTGCTGTGCCAAGGATAGATTATTGAAATAAAATCACGTATTTTAGAACTCAGAAAATCACATAATTGTAAAAGAATTTTATAATTTTCATCTTTGGAGAAGATATTTAACTAGATTTGCTCAAGGTTTAACCTTTTGTGACACTGTCACCAATAATATTGCAAAAAACACAGTAGATTTTAAGCAAAATTTTAAAATGTGCTGATGTATCTTCTTGACTCTGTTTTCATTTTTCCAGGAAACCACAGTATCCTCCAACTTTATCTTGTATTTAGGTAACCAGTAGCTTCAATTTCTTCCCTCTGATTATCAAGGTTTGTGTCTGGGGAAAAAATTTGCTTTAATTACTTAACTATCTAAGAATATTTTAATTTAATGTTTTTTTCCCCAAGAGAATTAACAGTTTTATCTGATTCTACCAGTCAGGCAGACTTGATCACCCTTGGAGGAGCTTCGCATGAGCAAGTTTGGAGGGGAAAGAAAGAATAAGATAGAGTGGTGGTGGTGGTGATAACCTAAATGGGGGGGACTATACAACTTTGGCATCAATCTCCTCTAGCAACACATTTGGCTTAAAGACTAGGAGCAGCAATATCTTCAACCAAAAAGTTCTGATAAGACATTTAGTACCATCCAAACGCAGAACTAGTCACTGCTACACAGTCCATCAGGGCAGACATTCTCTAAGAAGAATTTCACATCAATAGTGGAGATACCTGCATCAGGGAAGGCTGGTTGTGGATGGTTGCTAGGCACCTCTTCCTGAGCAGTGATTATACTTTCTATAGATATTACAAAAGGAAAAGAGTACATTCGTAGCCAGCAAGCATCCACCCTGAGAATCTCACTCAGTCAAGAAAGGATGATGTTATAAGAGGAAAGCTTTAGTGCAGAAATATAAATTGGCAGCTCTCAAAATACCTGTGCTCAAAAACCATTCACTAATTAAAGAATAGCTATCCACCACCCATAATACATTATTAGGATTTAGCATCAGTAGGGCTCAAATTTTAGAAAATTCTGGTGTAAAAACATTGTAAATCTTCCAAACAATGTAAGAATTCTGGCTGGCTAACTACATGATTATTTTTTTTCATCGTTATTTATCCAAAGGCTTGAAACCTTTTAGTTTTACCATGTGCTAAAATGACAATATAAAATTTTAAAAGTTTTGTTTAAATTGCATCATTTTCTTGCATGTAGAAAAATGATTAGAAGTATGTAGCAATTTTTATGGAATAGCCTGTTGTTGACATTTGATTTGGGTCACCTCAGAAGTCCTGAAGAGTACAGTGTTTTCTAAACTGTAGAAGCAGAGGAATATTCCTCCCTATCACCTAATAGAAGAGAATGTCTCTAATCCAGGGACATCTTCATAAGCCTTTCTCTACATAGAATATGACAAATCCATTTCTATAACCCAGATCAGTTGTACCAAATGGCAAATCATTTTGCTATCCTGAAGAGCAGACACTGTACCCAGTGTTTGGGGGATGGTGGTGTAATTCAGAAGCACGTGGCAGTAGTTTTCGAGTCACCACTGTATTTAACATTAACCCTTGGCATCTATTGCCTGTAATTATTGTAACAACGGAAGAAATGAAGACTGAGACAGATGTTTAGGGCAATGGGAGAAATGCCAAGAGATGTTCCTTCAGGAGAAACGTTAGCAGAATTACCATAGTTATGCCTCTGGATAGCTCTTCCTCTTTTCCCAAGGCCTAGAATATATTCAGCAGATTTGCCAAATACAGCAGATTTGCCACTGAAGAACAGAGGGTTCAGTATTTCAAAACAGAAGATTTTAAAACACGGCTATTGAAATGATTTCAAATCAATGTTTTTAAAGGTTGTCATTTCGTTGTTAAATTTTTTTAATTAAAGAGAGACTATTTTGTATTGACATAACAGAAAGTTCATCCTGCAGGATTAGATGCACAATATTCCCCTAGGTTTTTGTCTTCCATTACTCATATATAATTTCAGCCTCCCTCCACACACCTGCATCCTCTTGGACGTACTTTTCTGCTCCCTGTGACTCGTCTTCCTAGCACCATACTCCTGATCCGAAGGGACACTGGTTTAAAAAAAAAGCTGTAACTCTTTAAGTTCTACTATTGCCTCGGCAATGGCCATCCATGGTGGGTATCACATAGCTTTTTGCTCCATATTACCTGACATGAGAGCTTCCCTAGTGGTTCAAATGGTAAAGAATCTACTTGCAATGCAGGAGACCCGGGTTCATCCCTGGGTCAGGAAGATCCCCTGGAGAAGGGAATGGCAACCCACCCCAGCATTCTTGCCTGGAGAATTCCATGGACAGAGGAGCCTGATGCAGTCTATGGGGTCGCAAAAAGCCAGACACAACTGAGCAGCTAACCCTTTCACCCAACGTGATGTAAAAAGATAGGCACTAAGTGAAATCATGGAAGAGTTCTTAGTTCTGAGGCTGCTCTGAACTAGTTAATTCAGAATTTCACAGAATAGAGGCATTTCAATTTTATAACTTTGAAAGCTAAATTTACATTGTTTTGAAGGAAGCCAAAAGAAAACAGTGTTCATCATAAATGCTTATTTTTCCTTCAACACAGGCCCACCATCACGACCATCACTATGACCGATGGGGACTATGATTATCTGATCAAACTCCTGGCCCTTGGAGATTCAGGGGTAGGGAAGACAACATTTCTTTATCGATACACAGACAATAAATTCAATCCCAAGTTCATCACAACAGTAGGGATAGACTTTCGGGAAAAACGTGTGGTAAGTTTTTAACCATCCTGTTAAGCGGTTGCTGATCCTCCTATATATAAACTAAGAATTAAGAAAATATGTTTATTGCATTGCAAGGTGTCTTTTATCACATGAAATTCATAACCTGTCACTTTGATCCAGTTTGAATATTATATTTTACTGTCTCAACTCTAAATAACGTTTTGCTTAGAAAAAATCCAGTGGCACTTGTCTCCAGAAGCACACAGAGCAACTACAATAAATTATTTATGGGTTTATATAGTGGGTTTTCTATGAATTCTTAAGGAATCTTTCAAAACATGAATTCGTTATCTAAAACCATTCACTCTTGATCTAAGTTTCTCAATAAAAACAAAGTGTTCATTCCCCCGTGCTTAAGAAAGAGGTTAAAAGGATGATTGGCAAATAGCTGGAACATGAGCGTTGTGAGTTCCTGCTGCCTTTTTATTTATGTGTAGACTCAGCCATCAATCACTAGCTGCTTATGAACAGAATGTGAGACCAACCCATGCTATTTTTCAAGATAAGAGAGTTAAAGTGAGAATCACAACCACTTCCTTCCCCTGTGCTAGACGCTAATGACAGGGGTAAGGATATTGTGCGGTGTGAGACGCGGGGCGCAGGCACGGGAGCTGAGCCCGAGTCGCTGCGCCCCAGGTGCTCCTGAGCGCCAAGATGCCGGCCGCTCCGCTTCGGGCCCCAGATCCCCTCGTGCCTCGAACGCCCATGCACTTTGCTCCGTTTGTCGTGTTAGAAACGAATACAACATTGTAAAGCAACTATACGCCAATAAAATCTTTCTTAAAAAATAAATTCACTCATTCCTCAGCAATTGGGGAGAAAAAAGAACAAAGAAAATGAGGACTGAGAAATTAAATCATGATTTCTTAGAATGTCCTGTCCCTTCTCTGAAACGTCAATACGGTAGTCTTAGCAAATTTGCTCCCGATCCTTCCAGGGTATTTGTGTGCCTTCTCCCCTCCCATATGTCTCCACAGATCTAGGTATAAGTCCTTGCAAAGTTTTCCCTTGAAAATATTTTCACTGAACCATAAGTAAGGGAGCTAGATAATATGAAAATTGTTATGCTATGCTATGCTAAGTCACTTCAGTCGTGTCCGACTCTGTTCGACCCCATAGACAACAGCCCACCAGGCTCCTCCATCCCTCGGATTCTCCAGGCAAGAACACTGTAGTGGGTTGCCATTTCCTTCTCCAATGCATGAAAGTGAAAAGTGAAAGTGAAGTCGCTCAGTTGTGTCTGACTCTTAGCAACCCCATGGACTGCAGCCTACCAGGCTCCTCTGTCCATGGGATTTTCCAGGCACGAGTACTGGAGTGGGGTGCCATTGCCTTCTCTGGAAAATTGTTATACTTGGTTTAAATTAAGAACTCAAAAGGCCATCACCTATAAAACTTAAACTTTTCTAAAAAGAGCCTTTGAAGAAATGGGTAAAAAGGGAAGACTTGGAATAGCCTGTGTAAACTTATTGAGCAATCCTGTGTGCATTTCATGGCTAGGTCTTTTTGAAAGTCCCAATCCACAGTAGAAGATACTCAAGTACTTGTAAAATATTTTACTGTTTAAAAAATTCCTTGAAATGTGTTATTTCACTTAAGTTTGCAGGAACTCTGTAAAATAGGAGATTATGGGTCTCGATTTGCCAGTAAGAAAGTTAGATGCTATGAAGTTAAATGAAGAGTTGATATTCGAACCTAGAACTTGGGTCCTCAGTCTACTGTTTGCTGCTTCCTTGAGGAAATGACAGAAGGTTTCTAATTTAAGTTTGCAGGATGCATAAATTGTGTTGAAAACCATACTTATACTTGACATTTAAAAGTGAGAGTATATGTGATAACTTCTAGGAGAAAAAAAGCAAATATTTATTCTCCACTGTGAACTTTGACTATAATAATTGAGAAAAAATACGCGGAGTGAATCCAGGGAATTTGAATGCTGACAAAATCAAAGCAGCATAAACTAACAACATTTGTATTCTTTCAGGCTTACAACACCCAGGGACCAAATGGGTCAACAGGGAAAGCATTTAAGGTGCATCTTCAGCTTTGGGACACTGCAGGACAAGAGCGGTAATAGTGAATTATTTTGTTTCTAGCTACAAATAGCTTAGAAAAATTTACTTTAATGTCAATGTGTGTTTGTACAGTATGTGTGTGTGTGTGTGTGTGTGTGTGAAGTTGCTTTAGTCATGTCTGACTCTTTGTGACCCTGTGGACTGTAGCCCGCCAGGCTCCTCTGACTATGGGATTCTCCAGCCAGGAATACTGGAGTGGGTTGCTGTTTCCTCTGGCAGGGGCTCTTCCCAACCCAGGGATCGAACCCATGTCTTTTATGTCTCCCGCACTGGCAGATGAGTTCTTTACCACTACTGCCACCTGGGAAGTGGTATTGTATGTGCCACTTTAATACGACTACTGTATGTGAACTTGAAAAATGTAAGGAAATGCAACTCTCCTCCTGGTTTCAAAATAGACATCTATATCAACAAATAAAAATAAATTATCTGTAGTGAATTAACCATAACTAGCAACTGTGTATTTGGTGCAGATTGCAAAAATCACATTTTCAGAAATCTCTGTGAAGATTCTTATGCATTGTCTTTGTACTTTGTGATCATTAAAAAAAAAAGAAAATCCAGAATTTAATTGAACTGCGGTGGAAAATTAACATTGTTACAAGTGCGACTTGAAGAGTGAGTTGAAGGAAAGGGTGTTAATATATTTTTCATCTCTTTCTGTCTTTACACACAGCCACGCATCCTGTACCATTTGACTGACTTTACTATGATTTCGGTCACATCATCACCCTCCAGCTGGAATGTTTTATTCCTTTCTCACCATTCCTGAGCCTCTCCTTTCAATAGGCCTGGCTCACATTACATGTGCCTGGTGGGGCTTTTCCAAACTCCCCATCTGAAACAAATTCCCTCTTTCTTGAACTCTTACAATGTCTATTCTTCCATGCCTTCGGAGGCTGCGTGCATGCTAAGTCGCTTCGGTCATGTCCAACTCTTGGTGACCCTATGGACTGTAGCCCACCAGGCTCCTCTGTTCATGGGATTCTCCAGGCAAGAGTCCTGGAGTGGACTGCCATCATGCCCTCCTCCAGAGGACTTTCCCTGCCCAGGGATGGAACCCAGTCTCCTGTGTCTCTTGCATTGGCAGGTGGGTTCTTTACCACTAGTGCCACCCGGGAAGCCCATCCATGCTTTAAGTTACTTTAATTAAATAAGTTAATTAATTATATACCACCTTGTAATAAGACTTCCCTGGTGGCTCAGTGATAAAAATTCGCCTGCCAATGCAGGAGACATGGGTACGATCCCTGGGTCAGAAAGATTCCCCTGGGAAAGGAAGTGGCAAACTACTCCAGTATTCTTGCCTGGGAAAACCCGTGGGCAAAGGAGCCTGGCAGACAACAGTCCCTGGGATCGCAAGAGAGTTGGACATGACTTAGTGACTAAACAACAACAACATCTTGTGATAAGGCGTGTCTTTTATTTTTGTCTCTAACGGCTGTTCTTCAATCCACTTGTGGCCTTCTCACCCCAACACAATTGTGAGCTTCCTAAGAACAGAGACCATGCTTGTTTTCTCAGCCTTGTCTCTGGTGCAGTGACCCAGACAAGAGACACCCGGTAGACAGCAGTGTTGATTGTTTACAGCTGGGGTGCGGTGCCATGATTTGAAGAAAATACATTTCTTTGAGATCCAAGCTTTCAAAGCGCAGAAGACCCCAAGCTAGTGCAGCTTTTCAATATTAGATGAAACAAAAATTGGCAATAGGTTGTCAGAGAAGATATATAGAAGGCACATACCTCCAAATTCTGCATCACATGTCTCACAATGTTTATGCTTGTAAACACTTCAGTCTTTGAAATGAGTCCAAAACATTCTCGCTTTCAGTGAGTGTAAACGCCAGGAGAGGTGCCGGGCCCTCTCTGTGAGCTCTTTTGACTGTGAATTCCATTTACACGCATCCTTCAACGCGGCTGGTTCCTCTGAAGTCGCTCCTCACAGGAATCTCTGCTCATATGTCAGTTTTGTTGTCACAAAGATGTATGTTTTATAGACCAATTTAATTCATTTTTGAAGAACTAATATGAGAAAATGTGGTTCCCATATGTCTTCGCACATGATATGTCGGCCTAGCTTGATGGCAGGCTTCTCTCATCTGTCCCCTTAAGACAGCTGCTCTAGGAGAGAAATGGAAATACTAGGGATTGTCTTAGTAACACCAAGGTTATTCATCCCTTGAGAATTTTGCGTTCTGTATATTAAAGTGTAGCTAAGCAACAAGATAAACAATGCCTCACACCTCAAGCCTGTGCCCGAGGATGTCTGGTACTGTAACCCATGTAAGATAATGGTTATTGATAAAAGTCACATTATGGGAAGGAGGAAAAAGATCATACCCCTTATGTAAACCAAAAGGATGCAGAGCACAGACTTAGGTCTCAGTGAGGGAGAAAGAGCTATCATGTGCCCCTGGGATCTGTTTATTCATGGGGTCCTGGCATTCCACATTCTGGGGACAGAATGAGGTTGGTGGGTGGAGCTAGAAATAAATAAGATTACTCATGGAGTAAACCCTGGAAAGGCTTCCCTGGTGGCGCAGTGGTGAAGAATCCGCCTGCCAGTGCGGGAGACACAGGAGACATGGATTCAATCCCGGGTCAGGAAGATCCCCTGGAGGAGGAAATGGCAGCCCCCTCCAGTGTTCTTGTCTGGGAAATCCCATGGACAGAGGAGCTTGGTGGGCTACAGTCCATGGGGTCGCAAAGAGTTGGACAGGACTGAGCGACTAAGCACGAGCACAAAACCCTGGAAACTCCGGGGGCTCATGAGGGTCCTGGGGTTGAGGGGTCCAGGGTGTGAGCCTGGCTCAGAGCAGAAGTGTCCTGTCCCTGTTGCTATGGATGCAAAAGTGTTTGCTCCAATGCAATCTATCCAACAAGCACGTTTTAAAGTAACTGTCATGGGCTGTGTTAATGAGAGGGGAGTAAGGCACAGTAGATTTGTCCTCAGATGAGAAACACACACACACACACACACACACTTAAGAGAGGTCAGAGAACAGGCTACTGTGGCTGACTTAGCCACACTCTTGTGGTTTGAGCAGGAGACAGTTTTGTGAGTACAGATAGTCCCCACAGAGAGAGAAACAACCATTCAATAAAAGCACTATAATCTCTGAGCTTCTAGTGACTAGTAGGGACAAATCCACAAGGATAAAATTAAGTAAGATTTTTGGTATTTCATAATCATCATGATTATATCCTACCAAAGAATCTTATTTTGGAAATAAATACTCTTAAATATCTCTTTTCTGTGACTCTGTATTAAAAGTATTGTTTCTATTGAAGTCATTTACCTCCTTAATAATTTCATATCCTTTGCTATTTTCTATCTTTGTTTCTTTCTCTAAATCTGGCAAACACTTTATCATCAAAAAAATAATTTCAGAGTCATGAAAACACAATGGATAGCGAGTTAAAAACACAGCTTCTTTTCTCTTGAAGGTTCCTGTCTAGGATGGGATTTGGACAAATCAACAATTGCAATAAAGCTTCAGGACAGTAACAGGAAAACAAAGAGTGGCTGGTGGCTGTCAGATGCACCAGGAGGAGTGCATAACCCAGATGGTGGTGTTGGGGAGTCTGGGGAAGTGATACTTCTATATATAAATATATATACTCATACACAATGTATGAGTGAACCTTTTCCTGGCTAACGGGGTGGGAGGTAAAGGAAGCCTGAAGGCAAGGTCACCCACAGGAATAACAGCGTGGGTGAAAGCCCAGGGGAGAGAGTGAACTTTCTAAGAATTTAAGGAAGCTCAGCATGCCTGTGGGTAGTCAGGAGATAAAGCTGGATAGAGGAGCAAGGGTCAGTTCATGCAGAGCCTTGGTGGATTATTGAAAAGTTCAGTTATTATCTTTAGAGCCAGGTTTCATCATCTAACATTTTTAGCAGAGGATTTATAGAATCAATAGGAAGAAATCGGGGAACAAGAGGACCCAAACAACACTGGAGACAGGAAGCCTGTTGAGAACGCTGTTGAAATTATCCTGGTGGAAGATAATGGCCTCGAAACTGGAGTAGTGGCAGGGTACGTGGAGAGAAATGAAAGAGTTAGGAGATATTTGTTGATTGCTTGTATATAACAGATGAAGGAGAAGTAGGCTGTGGCACCCAAGGAGGATGGTGATGCCATTGATAGAAAAATCAGAGGGAAGGTGCGTTTGCTTTCAAATATGTAAAGTTGCTGGTACCTTAGTTTCCTCCAAGTGGAAATACCCAACAAGTAATTGGGCATACGAGTAGCACGGCAGGAAAGATCTAGACCTATAAACTTGGGGTTCAACATATACAGCAGGATAACTGAGCCAGCAGTGTAGACTAAATAACTCAGTGAATGTACGTAGAGGATGAAGGGATCAAGAATAGAACCCAGAGGAAACCCAGGAATCTACAAATAAGCCAAAACAGGTGACCAAAAAATTAGGAGGACATTTAGGATAGGATCTGCTTCTCTGTTGAGAGTCATGTGTCTTTCTTAAAACCAGTTGCCAGCTTCACTTCTTTATCAGTATAACCCAAAGCTTCTCTGGACCCCATGTGTCATCTCCGGTTTGGCCCATTGCACACACTGAAGTGGATCTCAGAGCATCTTCATCTTCCCTGAGGATGTTGGGGTGAGGAGGGTTGGAGCAAGAGAGAGCAAGTGCTTACACTGCACATGATGGAGTGTATTCTTCAAAATCCTCCCTTAGAAATGAGTGTTCTTACTTTCCCTCCTCAACTAGTAAGTCTCTCTGCCCTTCCCTCCATCCCCCTAATCATAAAGTATTCTTCTCCCTTTCTTCACTGTCTTTCTTCCTTCTCCTTAAGAGACATGCATGTCTTATCCCCAAAGAGTGTGAATAAAAGCGTTCTCTCACCAGCGTTGTTTTTCCCTACAAAAGAACCCTAGTTCCAGCTGCTGACAAGTTGTGGTTCTCTGCACATAATCACAGGCACTCATTTCCAGCCTGCCATGTGCTAAGCTTCCTTCTGGCCACAGACAGGAAAATTGAAAAGTAGAAGTTAAAGTCTCAGTCCTGAAGTGCCTTATATTTTAACCGTGGGCCACAAGATGCCTGTGAGCCAAAGAGAGAAGGATTCCAAGAGGCTGTGTAAGCAAGCGTGTGATTGAAGGTTACAGACTCTTGCATGCATGCCTGCTGTGGAACGTAAAGCCTCAACCGGATCTTAAATCTACAACCAGATTGTCTCCTCTGACCCTTCAGCAGTCTTTCTGCCCACTCGCCCACTTGGGAGGATAATCCAGAGGGATGCCATGGAGAGTTCATATCTGAAAGGGACATAGTGTTGTTTCTATTGTCATCAGAGTATCCAGTGGACTAACTTTCGAAACTGTCCGCTGTGTTTTCTTGGCAGATTCCGGAGCCTCACTACAGCATTCTTCAGAGACGCCATGGGTTTCTTATTAATGTTTGACCTCACCAGTCAACAGAGCTTCTTAAATGTCAGAAACTGGATGAGTAAGTGGGACTGAATAACTCCCGTTGGCCACGTTGGGACCCAACGGCTCTATCTGCTTCTTGGCCTCACAAGATGAAACCAGAAAAAGTCACAGGTTTAGTGTTGCCCACGTCACCTTCAAAGTGGTGGCTTGTATGTGGCTCACCCAGAGTGGCTTGGAATTGGTTTTTCCTTTGACACCTTAGACGAATCACCACCTATGCGTAAGGACTTTATGATTGCAATGGACGGGCCATTCATTCCGCTTGTGCAGTAAGTCTCGAAGGACTTCTTACAACTCAGCCAGCGGTCACTTCTACTTTGTCTAGCCTGGAGTGGACACAGAGAAAGCACGGCGTTTTCCGAGTAGGCACACTGGCACCTGCAGTGAGTGCCCTTGCACATGGGTTAACTAAATAGTTAATCAACTCAGGGGTCAGTTAAGTGAGAAATTGTTTCAGAGCAGAGCAGCCGCATGAAGATACCATACAGTGTGCCTGTCAATAAGCTCACGTTGAAATTTTACTTTTTATGGACAAGTATTCAGATGTAAGAAAGACTGGTAGAGAAAAATCTCCAGCTTTCATGGCAATTTAAACACAATAAAGCTTCAAATTAACCTAATCAGTTATTAAAGCCAGATTGATGTATGTCAGCACAGAAGAGTGGTATTTCGTTTTTCCTTTGTTTAAAATGGATGTAGCACTAAAGACCATATTACATATACCAGTTTTGAACGCACTGGTACACACTAGCAATCCCATGGGGCTGGTGCTACTTATTTCTAGAGTTGTCGGGGCTGTCTGTGGCCAGAGGGCTATTTTTTGAAAGATCTGATCATGTTATCCCCCTACTCCAAGTCCTTCCGGAGTTTCCCACTTCACTTGGAATAAAATCCAGAGTCCTTTGCTGACCTCTAAGGCCATCAGGGAAGCCTGGCGTGCTGCAGGCCATGGGGTCCCAAAGAGTCAGACACGACTCAGCGACTAAACAACAGCAAGGACCATCATCGTCGCTTCCTCTGTAATTCACTCTCACTCCGCCCCCACTCACTGGCCTCCAGCCGAAGGGCTCTCCTGACAAGCACAGTCTTGCCTTGGGGCCTTTGGTCTCTGTTTCCTCCTGCCTTGATTTCTGTTTTCCCATTTACACCGTTGTTAATTCTTTCACCTCCTTCAAGTTCTTGTTCAGACCTCATTTATCTCTTGGGAAAAGCTTTCCTGACCGCTCCATCTAAAACCGTTCTTCATCACTCTGTGTGCGCTCAGGACACTTTCTGCTTCATTTGGTCACTGCCCCCACCTGACATCATATATATTATATCATATCATCATATTATATATTTCTTTGTTTTGTGGTTGTTGTTCAGTCACTAAGTTGTGTACAACTCCTTGTGATCTCGTGGACTGCAGCATGCCAGGCTTCCCTGTCCTTCGTCATCTCCAGGAGCTGGTACTCAGTTTCACGTCCACCAAGCCGGCGCTGCCATCCAACCGCCTCACCCTCTGCCGCCCCTTCCTCTTTGCTTACTTCTGGTTTTGATTCTTTCCACCTCTAGAATGTGAGCTCTGTAAAGGTTCGACCTTGGTCTGCTTGTTCTGATGCGATACCCCAGAGCACCTGGCTGAGTATCTGGCTGTGTAGATTCTCAAATATATGCATATCTTATTATTTCATATTACATGTAATTAATACTTTTATATATATATACACAGACTATATAATGGCTTTAAATGTAAGCTTGCTAACACAGTTGTGCTAGTGGAGAAAAATACCAACAAATTCTGACTTACTTATTTGCTTCTCCAAATGAGTGTTCATCCTAGGATCTGTCTCCATTTTCTTTTATTATTACATTTCTTTATCTGAAGTGTTATTATTAGATAATAGATAATGTTTTGTTTTTATTATTAGAAAATATTATTAGGTAACACACCAAATGTTATTATTAGATTCTGGGAGATAAGGAGATAATAAGGTTATTCAGTTCTTTCAGAGTGATTTATTCATCATTTTTCAAGGTAGATGAGATGCTCCCTTGCTTCTAAAATTTTCCAGGATACTGTTGGGATTTAAGATAATTCATTGCCATTTCTGATAAGGCTTTAATTTCTAATATCCAAATAACTGGTGTTACAGAGTCACTTCCTCCTCTGGCCTCAACAAGGTTGCACTTAGCATGCCTTGAGGTAGACGGTAAAATAGTCCCATAACCTTGAAAATATAGGTTGGCAAGGTTTTTTTTTAATCATTTCTTTCCTTCCTCCTTCCCTTCCTTCTCCTCCTCCTCCTCCCCACCCCCAATACCTCCCTTCTTTTGGAAAAAAGAGAAAAACAAATAACCTGTCTTAATATTGTTTCTACATGAATTTGTGGTGGTTCAAAAACACTCTGCTCTTATGAATCATTACCTTGGATTTCAGGAGGGAAAAATGTGGCAGCCTCCTGAAGGAAAGAGCAGACAGCCCTTCTACTTGAAGCGGCTTCCCAGGTGGCACTAGTCGTGAAGAAACCGCCTGCTAAAGCAGGAGACATACGAGACACCGGTGCCCGACCCCGGGGAGGGGGCAAGAGCCCCTAAAGAAGAGGTGGCAGCCCACTCCAGTCTTCTTGCCTAGAGAATCCCATGGACAGAGGAGCCTGGCAGGCTACAGTCCAGAGGGTTGCAGAGAGTCAGACACGACTGAAGTGATTTAGCACACACACACATATACTTTAAGACCATGTTCTCTTATCTTCACTTATATTTGAGGAATAAATGGTCTGAAAAGCAGTATATTCAACTCAGGTGAACATTCCCAGATGTTCATTTCCAGGGGGTGCAGTGATATAGAATCCGCCTGCCAATGCAGGAGACATAGGAGACACGGGTTCATTCAATCCCTGGGTTGAGATGATCCCCTGGAGAAGGAAGTGGCACCCTACTCCAGTATTCTTGCCTGGAGAATCCCATGGACAGAGGAGCCTGGCAGGCTACAGTCCATGGGGTCACGAAGGGTTGGACATGGCTGAGCACACATCACCTCATCTGTGCTCATCTCAGAGGACATTTCCCCACATGCAGATCACAGACAGGTATTCACACAGGTGCTTCATATGCACTCTTACTAGTCTTCACAGCCTGCCACCTGTGAGGCAGTATCTCCACGTTCTAGATGAGGATACTGTGGCTGGGCAGAGTTAAGCACCTGGGCTAATTTAACTCGTAAACAGCCAAGCTGGAGATGAACAATTCGATTAGGACCCTGAAGCATGAGCAGTCTTTTGACATCACTTGTTTATAACTAACTTGCTGGTTCCATCTGTTTTCTTTCTAAGGCCAACTGCAAGCAAATGCTTATTGTGAAAATCCAGATATAGTATTAATTGGCAACAAGGCAGACCTGCCAGACCAGAGGGAAGTCAATGAACGGCAAGCCCGGGACCTGGCTGAAAAATACAGGTAAGTCAGCTACGTGGAAATATCCTCTGACCTCACACACTACTGCTTAGTTAGGGGCCAAGGTCATGAGACTGATATTCAGAGGGATCCCCTTGATTCAGGAATGACAGATGAATGAAAAAGATCTCCCAGAGGAATATATTGATGCTTTTAATGAAACTATTTAACAATAATAACCACTCATATTTACTGAATGCTTATTGTGTGTTAGCAACTATTCCTAGACTTTAATTTAACCCCTGTAACTATATATTTGAAATTTAGAGTTATCCCATTTGATATATGAGAAACTGAGACACAGAGAAGTTGAGTAACTTATGGAAGGCCATATAGCTCATGAGTAGTAGAGCTTGAATTCAATCCAGGCTGTCTGAGATCAGAGCCCATCCTTTTGAGCATTGTATTCTACAGCCTCTCAATAGCTACAAAACTCTAATTCCTGACCTGGATGTAATACTGTGATTATTATCCTGAAAGTGAAAGTGTTAGTCACTCAGTCTTGTCTGACTCTTTGCAACCCCATGAACTGTGGCCTACCAGGCTCCTTTGTCCATGGAATTCTCCAGGCAAGAATACTGGAGTGGGTTGCCATTCCCTTCTCCAGGGGGTCTTTCTGACCCAGGGATTGAATCCAGGTCTCATGCATTGCAGGCAGATTCTTTACCTATTGAGCCACCAGGGAAGCCCAATTATTATTATCATAGCTAGCTTAAATGTCAGAGTACAAAACATTTAAACACCTCAAGTAGTTAGAAACTGACTCCCAGGGCAGAAATTGTCATTCTTTTTAAAATTTAAGTACTTTTGCCAAATGTGACAGTTCTGTACCTCCTTGAGAGTTTTACAAATAAATGTACGTGTCTTCTTGAAACTTTGGATTCTAAATAAATGTAGATTGTATTCACATGAATAACCTATGCAATGCCTGCCTAATTTCTAAATCAGACTTCTAGATAATTGATTGGAGGGAAGTAATTGTTTAATAGGCTTCCCTGGTGGTTCAGATGGTAAAGAATCTGCCTGCAATGCGGGAGACCTGGGTTTGATCCCTGGGTCAGGAAATCCCCTGGAGAAGGGAATGGCAACCCACTCCAGTATTCTTGCCTGGAGAATCCCAGACAGAGGAGGGTTGTGAGTTACAGTTCATGGGGTCGCAAAAAGTCAAGACACGACTGAGGGACTAACACGCCAATAGTTTAATGGCAACATTGATCACTAGTCTGGCATATTTGCCCTCTTCATTTTTAAAAAGTCAGTGATGATGCTTGGCTTCAAGTACCTGAGCACCTCTTGTAGCAATTTCCTTGCCCATAATGCTGGTTACACCCACACGAAAAAGCAACCCACCAGTTTTCACTCACTGAAGAAAACCAAGGGTGTTTTCCAACTCAGCCAGCAAAATCGTGATTATTTCACAATCTCTCAGCCAGCCGTGTTTTCACACGTGTGACTCACTGGCACGTCTTGTTGTATCTTTTCTGGTTCCTTCCTTGCAAAAATATTTGTCATCTCTTCCATGCTAGCATACCATATTTTGAAACAAGTGCAGCAACTGGCCAGAATGTGGAAAAAGCTGTGGAAACCCTTCTGGACTTAATAATGAAACGAATGGAACAGTGTGTAGAGAAGACCCACATCCCCGACACGGTCAATGGGAGCAGCTCTGGAAAGCTGGATGGGGAGAAGTCAGCAGAGAAGAAATGTGCCTGTTAGACTTTACCCCAGCCTCTGATCATCCAGAACCCCAGGCAAACATCATTTCCAAAAAGAGCGACAAACCCCACCATTATTGTTGAGTAAACCGTGTATAATGGCATGTCTTTCTTTTCCTGCCAGAAATTTTTAAAAACCTGAATAGTCAACAGAGTTCAGAAGAATTGACCAGTAATCCCTGAAGCCCCTCCAAACAAGATCAAAGATTTCCCAGTGTCATCGTACCATCATGGGTACTCAATTTGTTTTTTCATAAAGAAGATGAACATAGAAAAGAGTGTAGAAGAAGAGATATCAGTGGGTTTTCCATCAGAACCAAAATTACCTTGTCACACTGGGGACAGGAATAGGTTTCTGAAGGGAGAACACAGAAGGATGACTTTTTTTTAAAGGTTGGATTCACTTGTTATATAGAATCTGATTTGGACTTTTAGGTTTGCATTGAGGGGGACATACTAGCTAAAAGTGCATACACAATAAAGAATTCTAAGTGGTTCATTTAGAGTGACATTACTATGTATATCCTATAAGCTGTGCTAGAATGACAACATTGCTGATAAGGTTACGAGAGGATGAATGTCAGACATCTGAGAATATGTAGGAGACTGTGTAATCATGCCATTTGTATATTCTTAATAAATGGCAGATAGACAAGAATAGGACTGTGAATGACAGAGGACAAGAAAAAGGCCCAGAGAGAGAGAGATGAAGGTATGGGAAAATGGCATTTGGACAACTGAAATTAAATGTGTCTCTTACAGATGTCTGGGAGAGTTACTTAGCCAAATTTCAATCAAGCCAATTGGAAGCTGACATTATCGGTTGGCATTAAGAGAGTGCCCAGAGGTTTCCATTTCCAGCACAGTTTTAGAAATTGGTCTAGTGTTCAGCTTCTGGTGTAGTGTTCAGCTTCACATTTCACATTTCTTAGCAAATCATGATAAATAGTCACAAGGAGAAATGAAAGATTGCTGTTTATTAAATATCTCTTTATGAACTCAAGAAAAACTATTTAGCCTTAATTTTTTAGATAAAATATGCTGGTGATATGAAATAAAAAGTGACTATTAATTCTAAGTTTCTAATTTACGAAGTACTAGAAACTGTATCACATCGCTCCCCTCCAGCCTACACCCACCCCTGGCTTTGATTCAACTGTAAAAACACAGGTATGTCACTTTGTAGATCAACAACTTCAGAATAATGATGGATCAATTTTATGGTCACTGAATTTTCATGTCATTCATCACAAAAAAGTTGATGATACCTCATGCCATATTGCAGTGTATTTAGCATCTGTTTTTATTTTGCCTGAGGCAAAATACCTATGGGTGAACTATATTTGGGAGTTGGTAGAGATGAATCTCTGTATCCTGTCTCACCAAAATTTGGTTAATGGCTTTATTTTTCCCATAATGCTGTCTTTTCTTTCTAAACATGATCACAAAAGCATTTTCCATTGGCCTATTCTTATGACTGTGTCTAATATTACATTGGTGTTTTATTTTAGCTTCTGATAAACATAAGCCATTCCTTTTAAATTTAAATGTTTCAGTCAAGTTTATCAGTAACAAAGTCATCATATTGTTTTCTCTGTTTATTATGAGTATATGATTTTTCTAAAGGGTAGTTCCTCTTTGTAGAAAATTTTGCCAATTAAACTGCACTTATCTAGACTCTGTATATTTTTTGTTAAGTTACAAATGTAGGAAGCTCCAAATCCCAGTCCCCCACCTTTAACCTCCTCTATCAACCTCCATCTGGTACAAATCAGATTTTGGAACACAGATCCAAGGGAGTATCCAGCTGTAAGACCTAGAAATGTGCCATGAATCAGGTAATTTGGAAGCTTTTAAGTCAGTCCCTTAACAGACTAACACAATCTCAGTGTTGACTGCCTAGGTCCTATGATTTCTGCATGATGCCAGCTTCTAAAACTGGTCATGGGTGGGGTATTCCCTCCCATGATGTGTTTCTCTCTGATGCTCTTCATGACCTCAGTGCCTGTGCCAAAAGGATATTAGATATTAGCTAACATCAGAGATGTTT
Source organism: Bubalus bubalis (assembly GCF_019923935.1). NCBI lineage: Eukaryota > Metazoa > Chordata > Mammalia > Artiodactyla > Bovidae > Bubalus > Bubalus bubalis. The sequence continues at coordinate 7,992,284 of NC_059178.1, read as the reverse complement.
CCTCTGGAAGGAATATGAGCAAAACCAACATAACCATTGACGTGGCAAATTTTGGTGAATTCTTGTGGTCATTAAATCGATTTCTCCTTTGGATTCAGACTGTGATGTCCCCTGCATTTCCATAATAGGAAATAATTAGACTTTCTAAAATCCAAGAAGCATTCTATTTTGGATATTTATTTTTTCTATTTATTTTCCAGTTATATGATTGATTTGCTTATGCCAAGATTCTGTCCCTGTCAGTTATTTAACAAGCTTTTTATTTAGGAACTATTTTAAGATTATTATTTGATAGCCATAGCACGAAGCAGAGGGTGATGATGCCTATAATTATAGAACTATTCCTATAAAAATAACAATTATTGGGTAATAATATCAAGAGGAACAACATTAAAAACAGTCAAGAAAATTATTTTAAAATAGTATTCTACTTATAAATACTTGATCTAAAATATTTTATTCTCTGTTGAGTTTGACTTAAGACCCCAAAGTCTATGTAACCATTACTCTGTCATTATTTATTCCATATAATTCATTTTATAATTTTAAATTGATCTGGAGCCATGAAGTATAAGACTGCTTTTGAAGAATTGCATTGTTAACACACAGCAACATGTGTTACTTATTGTCTCCCAAATGCTTTAGTAAGCCATATTTATTTTGGAGAATTATTTAAAATGTACGTGAAGTTCTTTCTGATATAGAAACCATTTCTGGAGTGTTTACACTGGTTTGATGTTTACACTGCCCTAATCAGTGCCTCAGATACCTCCATGACCAAATTTGTCTATAGCCACGTAGCTCATTTCCTGTAATACCATGGTATAGGAAGGGCTCACAGAGACATTAGTGCAGCTAAAGTTATTTTGATGTCTTCAGCAAAGGGTATAAGGATATTATTCAAATCTAAAGATTATTACCACCATCTCTTGGTCACTTTTTGGGAAATGGACATTTCTTGAGACTCTAACTGTGATTAGGTACAAGATTACCTTTTAATAAAAAAAAATAATCCTTTGGAAAATGTATCAGAGGGTAGTTGAGAGAACATGTCTGTCTTGTTGTGATGAGGATAAGAAGTCACAGATTGGTAGAAAAAATGCTGAATACTGGAATTTAACTTGTGGGTCTTGACATAAGACTTTTAAAACTCTGGCCAGTGACCACTCTAGCCAAGTTGCTATCATTTCCATATTATCAGCTATCATGCTACAAATAATTCAAAACCAGCATTTTACTAAAGTAAATATTTTCCCTGTTGTTTTTAACCAGATAGGACATTCTGTGTATCAGTGAGTGCTTTTGTTATGTTTGTAGTACAAGTTATTCCCTGCCAACCCATTCAGATAAGAATTGGGCAAGGGTTTTTACCAGCCCTTTCTTGTCTCCTTTATAAGAGAGAGAAGCTTTGACCATAAAGAAGGACTGACTACATTAAAAAAAATTTTAATAACAGCTGAAGTATTCTTTAAAGTGTAAATTTTGTGCACTGGGAATCAACAAATTTGATGAAGCTCATACAGTTCTCACCAATGGAGTGGGTGCATTGGGTAGGAGAAACAATATGTGTAAAGAGATATAACTAGGTGTGGTATATAACCTGGAACTACAAATATGAGGGAGGATCCTCACCCATAAAGAATTTTAGAGTTTAAAACTCAAATTGTAAAGAGATCATATCGAAGTTTCTAGTTTCCTAACATACTTAATAATTTTTTAAAAGGAAGATCTGTGAGCTATGTTAGCCAAAGCAATAGGAAAGTTGTCCTTCACCTTCTACTCCCAAGCTTTAAAGCATTAAAAGATATCTAATGTTTTTGAATATTTTAGGGAAAGCTTTATCATTTTTAAAGATACCAAGATGCTGTCTATATTTAAAACTATTGTCTAGGAATTTGCCAAAAGCTATATTTTCTTCTTGATCTTTGACCAAAATGGTATAAGCTTATTTCTGGGAAGAGTGCTGAGCTCTTAAACATGGAAAGTAGATAATATGCTCTGAGTTGAGTGTTGTCTCAATGTTGTATAAATCTACAGAGACACTTGCCTCATAAAGTAGAACTGTTAGATGAATAGGAATTTTATGAACTTACTGCCTTGGAGTTCTTGGGTAAAGACCCAACCATGATGACACTGTTGAGTAAGAACCATAAAGAAAGATTAGAGATTCAAGTTGTCTAAATAGAGTTTATAACTATGCGAGAACATGGAGAAGACCATACTTAAAAGGTTGATTTTTATGTAGGGAAAAAAAATAGAGAAAGGGTTATATATGTGGGGCTTCCCTTTTAGCTCAGTCAGTAAAGAATCTGCCTGCAAGGCAGGAGACCTGGGTTGGGAAGAGCCCCTGGAGAAGGAAATGGCAACCCACTCCAGTATTCTTGCCTGGAGAATCCCATGGAGAGAGGAGCCTGACTGGCTACAGTCTATGGGGTTGCCGAGAGTCAGACATGACTTAGTGACTAAACCAGCACCATGGCAAATGTTTACCTATTATTTTTATCTTCCAAGTAGAAGTTTAGGCCCTTAGAACTAAGCTAATAAAAATATTTAAATACCAAATATTTCATGATTGGCATCAAAATTTGAGATGCTTAGAACCATTTTATTTATCCTATCTGAATCTAATTTCCTCATAAATTGCACTTTAATTTTTTAAGAAGTAGCATCACAAAGGCCTTTCTGCAGAGCTCTTTTTCCATATTTAGTGAGAATAACAGGCAAACAAACAAAAAGATGAGTACCAAAATAACATGGTTATTTAAAAACTTGTCATCTTTCAAAGAAAAATGAAGAAATCATCTTTGAATTATTTAAATTTGTTCCCCATTTCCTTTTCTTTCCAACAGGTCTTGAAAGTCATGGCTATTATCCCTTAGCAGACTTAGTCATTGGCAAATTCTGTTGGAGCTGCATGCCTGTTCTTATCCTAATGGATCCCTTATTTAACCAATGGCTATTATTGACATATCAAAATATTATTCGTCCCTAGCAAAGCAATAACATATGCTTATCCTTACTCTTCTCTTTTCCAGGTTATTTTTTCAAGCACTCTTTGAAAGGAAGACTAGTATTATAGAAGGGAAAGTGTCCAGATAGAGGAATTTGGGAGCTGTGGGTATGTCATTAAATATGGCTTCTCCTCGTATGAGGCTTATAAATCCTGTGTAACTCACAGGGTTCATATCAGGCTCCAAAGAGAACATATGTAGAAACTGGTTTATAAATTATATTCCATTTCACAAACTGACACGATTATCCCAAGCTAAGAATAATAAAAATATCACAGTCATACTTTCACAACCATATGTTCACAAGTGTTCTAGCAGGCACAAAACACTAATTCTAGTAGAGATACTGGAAACTTGAAATGAGTAGTCAGCTCTGGTCATTGTCTTTGATTGAAAATGTTTAATATATCTCAAGTTATTGAAAAAACAAATATGAGTTCTATTTCATTCTGTAGGTCATCTTGTATTTCTTTCAAGGAATCCAATTACATTCTACATAGTATATTAAAATTTGGTCAAAATCCTCCTTGTATAAACAGGGCTTTGTGTCCACAACCTTGTAGAAGATACTGACTGTATCTGAAATTATTTGAGGAAAGTAAGTTATCCTGCTTAATGTGTTAAAAGTAGACAACATTTTGGCCTCACACTGAAGTGCTTCACTGTATCTCAACAGTCTACATTTAAGTGATATTATCCTCATTTTCAGGCTAAGCACGTTCGATTGTTTTGTCTGTCATCTACTCAGATCTCTGTTTTGTCTAGTGCTATGAATGTAAATTAAAACCTTGAACATGGAGTTTTTATTCTCTGTGCCCCTGAATGGACTGTGGTGCCTGACAGACTGTCAGGTCATCATTTTGTTGTACCAAAGTTCTAGTAGCTTCAGAAATCAGAGCATCCAATGATTTTGTGGTGTGTGGGTTTAAATATTACAGTCGAGAACTGTATTCAGTGATTGTTTCCGCACACTTTTCAAATAAAAATGCATTTTTATCATTATTTTGTGTACTCAAGGCAATCTTATTTCTGTGCTGTGGTCAAATGTATGGAGGGTGGGGAACATTAAGTGAATACCAGTATGGAAACCATATCACGTTAAATATGATGTCCATTGGGAACTAGGAAAGAAATGATTTAGATTTCGCCAAGTGATTTTTATCCATCTCTCTAAACTTTCTAAAATGTGAAAGTGTTAGTCACTCAGTCGTGTCCAACTCTGCAACCCCATGAACTGTAGCTGTCCAGGCAGCAGGCTCCTCTGTCCAGGGAATTCTCCAGGCAAGAATACTAGAGTGGGTTGCCATTCCCTTCTCCAGGGGATCTTCCTGACACAGGGATCGAACCCAGGGCTCCCACATTGCAGGCAGATTCTTTACCATTTGAGCCACCAGGGAAGGCCACATATTATTTGTTTAAAGACTGAGATTTTCAAGGGAACTTTTCTAATAATTGTGAAGGATGCACTTATAAAATTGGCAGTTAACATGTTGAAGTTATGTCAAGGTTCGTCAATACTTCAACATATTATAACCTATATCTTTCCCATAAGAAAATGCTGAAGATGGTCATATCTCCTTTAGTCACAGATGGGGAACAGGACTGATGGTTAAGGCCAGTTCAAGACCACAACCATGCATCTTACTTTTTAACGTTCATTTGCAAAGTTGTTCCCAGAGTTGTTCTTCCTCCATATGTTACATAGATAAGCTTTGCCAAGATAATGATGAGTTTTTAACTTGAAGATAAACAACTCTCCCACAGTAAGCAAATAAATCCTTGACACCATTCTCTCAACTTTACTCCTTGGTAGCAGGAATGCTGGAGAAGGCAATGGCACCCCACTCCAGTACTCTTGCCTGGAAAATCCCATGGATGGAGGAGCCTGGAAGGCTACAGTTCATGGGGTCACAAAGAGTCGAACACAACTGACTGACTCACCACAGCAGTAATGCCACGTCACACAGGCAGAATCTTTTTTTCCTGGGTTCATCTTAAATAATTCAAGGTAAGTCATTAGAGATTTGCTTTTCCTAGTGGGTTTATAGGGTGTAAAAATAGTCATAGCGTCCCCCGTACTGAAGAAAAAGTAAGACCACTAAGAAATTCAACTGCAGTGGTAGGACTTCTCTTTTTAAAACTGTATGTAAGGTATTTGTATGATCACAGTTTATGATACCAGGGAAAGTTTTGTTTCCAATATGGATTGTTAGCTGTGGTGAAAGAATAGCTATAATAAGAGTGTGAGCATTACTCTTCTGTTAGAAACTCATATAGGGGGCTTGCATTATGATATAGGAAGCCAACACACTAATTATAATTTGACTAAGGCTTTATTGTAAGTACTAGAAAGATTTCTGAAATCATCATCGCTTTGGACCATTTTTGGAGGTTTCTGAGAGAAAGATTTTTTTTTTTTTAACCAAAAGTTTCAAAAAAAGCAGCAGACTTCAATCTCTTTAATTTCCTAGAGACATTTACATCATGAGCTCATTCACTTTCATGAAAAAGTGAACGCAAAGGAACGATTTGGCATCATGTTAGTTAAGACACTGGATTATGAACCCGTATTACCCAGCTTCGTGGGCCCCCTTCTTGTCCCTTGAATTCCGAGAGCGGTTCTGCCTGAGTTCTCTAGGCCAACAGGGTAGGTCAAAACAAGACCTCAACTGCGCCTTTTAAGGGCAGTTTTCTCGTCACTGACCTTTCCACAGAACTTGGGCTTGCTTCATAGTCAGGGAAATGTAGGCAAAGGAGGGAATTGAGACACAGATTCCTGAAAATCATTAGCTTACCACTGCTAGGAAGTCAAAACCGAACTTGAAGGCTAACTTACTAAACAAATAAAAGGGATGACTCATACAACATAAATGTGAAGGAAAACATTGCATGAAAAGCGATTTAGATAATATTGGGGCTTATTCTTCACCTGCCCATCCAGCTGACATCCTGGTTCTTTCAGAATACACCTGGCCTGTGGGACTTATGCACCCTGTGCCCCCCTCTGTCTGGACCCCTCTTCAGCCAAGAATATCTCCTTCCACTCACTTCCCTAGCTTTCCTCCTATCTTTGCTTAAATATTACCATCAAAGAGAGAGGTCTTATTTAAAATCAGCATGTAACTGACATCTATTCACAGTAATAGTTTCAAAGATCAGTCAATTAAAAATTGGAACTACAGCTCTTCACCCCTGGTTACTCCCTATGCCTATCTTCTGCTTCACTTTTCTTCACAGTCCATGGGACTTCCCTGAGTGTATTATCTGTTCCTCATCATTAGAAGATATTTCCGTGAAGACTGAGATTGTCCCCTTTTCTTTCTTCCCTACCACATGCACCCTCTCCCCTCTCCCCACTGCTGTTGCCTTGGCATCCAGAAGGGGCCTAGCAAATAGGGAGCCTCAATAAATATTTAGTGAAATAAATGAGTGAATCTTAAAGACACGGTGCTCTACTAAAGTAGAGCCACAGATAGAGATCACAAACATGGTCACAAGGAATAAGGAAGGGAGGGATAAAATGGGAGATTGGGATTTAAACAGACCCTGCGATATATAAAATAAAACTAGCAGAAACCTACTGTATGGCACAGGGAGCTCTTCTCAATATTCTGTAATGGCCTATAGGGAAGATAATCTAAAAAGAGTAGATACATGTATACGTATAACTGATGCACTTTGCTGTACACCTGAAATTAACACAACACTATAAATTAACTATATTCCAATAAAAAATTTAAAAAAGAATACATTGGCTAGAACAAAATTTAAGATACAAACATTACTACTACTTCCCAATGTTTCTCTGTACTCCTTCACACTCTTTCCCTCTATGCCTATCCTCAAATACTGCTTTACACCCTGTCCCCAGAAAATCATTTGGTATTGAATATGTCCTCTTTTTTCTGGATTTTTTTTAGGTATCATAATTTTACATTTATCCATAGTTGCCGTATTTGTGGTTTATTTTTATTGTTGAGTTATATTCCAATATGAAGGAAGGCAGAAAGGAAGGAAAGGAATTACAATGATTTTATTTGTTTAAAGAGTTTTTACTTACTGAAAGATTGGGTCCCTACTTTCATATTGATAAAGATCCTCTAATTATTTTCAGATCAAGTCAAGTAAGAATTTTCAAAGTGAAACAATATGAAAGAATCTGATAAGTGTATGTTCTTAATTTTATAATGCTACCATTTTCTCAAATTTAGAATAAAAATTTAATAGATTAGTTTTGCTATTAATTTGGATTCAGATAAAATTAGGAGAAAAATTCAAGGTGCTATCTAAATATCTGCTCACTGACAAAAATTATGGATTATATTGTCATAAACAGGTAATAACTGCTTGATTAATTTATGCATAATAATTTTAATGTAAAAAGAAAACCCACAAAATGACATCAGCTTTCTTTATTTTAAGGCATATCATAAGCAATTATTCAAATGGTATATACTATACCAATTTTTTAAACACTTCTTAATGATAATTTATAACAATATATGTAATCAAAGTGAAATGAAACTTCATTTCTCATCTTCATGTATATATTTCAAAGCCCACCTCAGACCTTCTTATCCAATATATTGATTAGTATAATTATAAGTACAAATATTTTGACTACCATTTAGTTAATGGTTTGATTTTTTGTTTTTGTATTTTCTGTGTGGCACTACTTTGAGACTCTTAAATTTCATTCTCCATTGTAATGATTTGTTTTGTCACTCAGAAATGTTTATTTAAAGAAAAAATTCAAATGATAAAGCTGAAATGATGAGGATATAGGAAATAATCCACACATGACAAATAAACATTTTTTATGTTAGTAAAAAAAATACTTTTGTACTTTTAAGAGCAGATATTTTTAGGCTTCTGAAGCTGTTTATTCTTATTCTCAAGAGATCCAAATACCATTCCAAAGTGGAGATGAAGATCATGTGAGCAGATCCTACCTTTATTGAACTGTACTTCCATGTTCAAAAATGAGTATGGTGGAACTCAAATAAAACCCAACAATGTCTTTCCATTTTTGAGTTTAGAATACATTATTTTCATGTAAATCATCAAGGTTCTTAGGTCAGTTAAGTGGATCCACTTTAAAAACTCACATTTATTACAACCCAGATTTATTGCAACCCAGCATAATGGTTGGGGTATAAGAGGAACCTAAGTGATCTCCAAGTGAAAAGTGAAATTTCCTACCACTCTGCAGATGCTTAAAGCAGAATTCATGATCCCAATATCCCTACACATGTGCCAGGAAATGTATGACCAAAAATCCTCAATGTGGCATAAAGGCATGAATAATACAGTTAAATAGGCAGTTTTAGCAGGGAAGTTTTTCAGAACTAAGAACTTGCAAGGTAGACCAACAGGTAAAAGACCAATTCTTCTCAGCAAAATATTTCCTTGATGTCCTGTTTCTCAGTGTCATCCACAGGGTGGCGAAGAAAGCCAATAGAAGAGGTGTGTTGGTTTAAATAGCAAGAAGAGAGACATTTCTATGGTGGCAAGTATCAGAACATCAAGTGAGCACACAGATGTATCAGAAGCCAAATCAAAAGGTTCAAATGTTTACTCCATTGTCAGCCGTTAGAAAAATTATTTGCTCACTCACAGTATCCTCCTCTGAATCATGGGGATAATAATATGACCTATTTCAGAGGCTTGTTGGGAGGATTAAAGCAATTAATACAGGTGAAGTACTTAGAATTGTTCCTGGCATAGGGTGACTGGGCTTCCGTGGTGGCTCAGATGGTAAAGAATCTGCTTGCAATAATGCAGACCCGGGTTTGATCCCGACTTGGGAAGATCCCCTGGAGGAGGTCTTGGCAACTCACTCCAGTATTCTTGCCTGGAGAATCCCATGGACAGAGAAGCCTGACAGGCTACAGTCCACGGGGTTGCAAAGAGTCGGACACAACTGAAGCGACTAACACAGAGGGTGACTGTGTCCTAAATGTTATTAGATAACTACACCTTGAAAGCAATCAAAACAAGAAGTTATGAAACTCACACATAGAGCTAGGCAGCACTGCAAAGATTACAGTACTTTGCTGAACTTACAAAGACATTAGATGTTTCACATTCCACTTTGAAAGGCATGAAGCATTTCCTGAGAAAATGCTCAGAGTTATACACCAAAGAGAGGGATCAAAGCCTACAGGTGATTCACCTTTGAGGATAATGAAGTTCTCTGATTATGCCTTTAGCTAAAGTGTTTTCTGCTTTCCTGAGTGTCAGTGTGTTTGCATTAAGTTAGACTTTTGTTTTACTTATATAACCACAAATTCCATCTGTAATGAATGCATGTATTGAAACACACTTTCACAAAAGCAGTAGACACATCATTCCAAGTTCATGAATTCAGATTCTTCCTCACTGCAGACAACAACCACTGTTCCTTTGAATCCATAGTATTAATAAATACCTTTTTATGGAGGTATGAACTCAGAGCATTATATTCTATTCATCCCCCTAAACATTTTACTTAGATAATATTAACAAAGATCAAAAAGAAAATTAGTCACAACGGCAGAATCACAAAGTGCATTTCTTTGTGCTGATATGTGAGTTGCCTCTAGTAACCAAAGATCAATCCCAAGTGAAGAACAATAACCTCCTAAACCGTGGTGAAGCAGCCAGGATTCTCAGCTTTGGAGGGTTGCATGGGTAGGGGAATTAGTTAAAAAAAACGTATTCCTTCTTCTACCCTTAATCCAGTAGAAAATAACTCTCCCAACTAACCAGGGGTTAGGGCATGAATTTACATCATGGTAAGACATTACTTATTATCCAAAAGTCAACTTTAAAGTATATCATTTATTCACGCACACACACACATACCCAGAGACATTGCAGCTTTGATTCCAGAGCACCAAAACAAGAAGAATATCACAATAAAGTGAGTCACATGAAATTTCTGCTTTCCCAGTGCATGTAAAAGTTATATATTACATTATACCATAGCCTGTTAAGTGTGCAATAGTATTATGTCTAAAAAATATATACATACCTTAACTTAAAAACACTTTATTGTCAAAAAATGCTAACCATCATCTGACAATACAGAGTTGCCATGAACCTTCAAATTGTCAGAAAAAAAAAAAAATACAGAATGTCTGTGAAGCACAATGAAAGGAAGTATGCCTATACACTCTTCCCTACATTTACACACAGTCAGCCCTCTGTACCTGCAGGACCCTCACCAATGACTGACTGAGTCCACAGGTGTGGAAACTGTGGCACAGAGAGCAAACTGTGCTTCAGCATCTTACATACAGGACTTGACCAGCCACATCCACATGGGTTTTGGTACCCGTTGGGGCTCCTGGAACCAAGCCCCATGGATACCAAGGGATGATGACCCTCATAGAAACCACTATCAAAGGGTCATAACCAGTCCCTTAAGCAAATATTTGCAAACAATAAAAATAAAAAAGATTCAGTTTTTTTTAAGTGTAAGCAAAATTCATCTTCCATCATGGGAAGGCATCCAGTTTCTTCATCCATTTAATAAGTTTTGAAGAAAGAGTTCTTTTCCTTGAGTATATATTTCCTTTGTTTGATTTTATGAAACATCTTCCTGCAAAGCTATTGATGTATACATTGAATATAATACAACAAATTCCATTAAATACTGGCATTGAACCATTTTAATATGTCTTTAGACCATTTCAAGGAACAAATAAGGCCCAAGTAGTAGTCTTTCTCATTCAGATCTCCAGCCAGCCAGTTCATTTCCGTAGTCTAACCAACATCAAATATGGGGTTGTGTCTTCAGTCTTCAGTTCACTGTAAAAAAGACCACACAATTATCAAAATCTGGCACATAAAACTTTATTGATATAGTTGGAGTACCATCACCATTACCATCACCACTACTGCTGGGCTACCAAGTCTTTATTAATTGCTTCAACCTAAGAAATGATGGTTAATCGATTGATTCCAGTTCCCCACGAGACACAGCAGAAAGCATGTTATGGAAGCCTTGTTGTTGTTTAGTTGCTAAGTTGTATCTGACTCTTTGTGATTCTATGGACTGCAGCCCACCAGGCTCCTCTGTCCATGGGATTTCCCAGGCAAGAACACTGGAGTGGGTTGCCATGCCCTCCTCCAGGGAATCTCCCCGACCCAGGGACCAACCCACATCTCTTGCATTGCAGGTGGATTTTTTACCACTGATCCACTAGGAAGCCCTATGGAAGCATTACCTTATGTAAAGGCATCCAGCTGTAAGAGAACAGGGCGAGGAAGAGGGAGAGTGTATTTGCCCTTCTACTCAGTGAAGACGTGCACCAGAGTGACTTGAGATGGAACACATAAATCAATTGTTCCCTCACAATGTTTTAGTTCTATGGGTTTATCATAGCCTAAACTTCTCTCCTCAGTGTGTGAATCTAGTTTAATATATATACATATTTATATGCACACACATTGATATCTGTGTGCACACATATACATATATATATATATATACACACATACATGCGTATTTTATTGTTGCTCTTTTGCTATTTTCAAACAACAGTCTTTAATATCCAGAAGACCATTTCTCTGGTGTTCAATTCGAGAAACATCTATATGTTTTATGCTCGAAAAAAAAATCCTTGTTTTTTGTACTTATTGAAAAATAGCGCAGAACTCTATTTCATAAGTGATTTAAGAGATCTTCCAAGATAAATTTTAAATGTGTGTGATTCTTTTTTTCCTTGTAAGAATGGCCACTTTTATATTCCAGTTCCTCTCTAAAGTTATAATTCCATTTTATTTTGGTGACTCTAGATTTACCAAACCATACTACCACTTATGTTCTCAAACAACCAATTGGTCAGATTTCATTTTGCAAATATGAGAGCTACCATTGGATAAGGAAATGGCAACCCACTCCAGTGTTCTTGCCTTGAGAATCCCAGGGACAGGGGAGCCTGGTGGTCTGCTGTCTATGGGGTCGCACAGAGTCGGACATGACTGAAGCGACTTAGCAACCATTATACATATATCATTACTACTGGAACTTCATAAAAAATCATAAACCAAAGGACATATTCAGTCCAGTTTCCCTGCTTCAATTAGGAAATTTTCCCATTTGGCCTTTCCCAAGTCATAGGAGGAAAAAAGTCTTTAAAACTACCTTTATTAATTAACTGAAGCTAAACAATTGGCCATAGAAGTCATTGTCTCAAATTCATCCTCCTTGTACCAGCCCGAGTCTCAGCACTCAATACAGTCAATACAGAGACCACCTGTTGCTCCCGCCTTTGCTCCACTCTTGATTCCATTCCCTCCAGGGTCAGAACAGCTGAGACTGGCCATGATGCTCCATGACTCCAGGAGAATGTACCCAGTAAGGGAGCTAAAGTTGACCATCCTCCCTTCCCTTGGAAAGTCTGGCTTGCCGTTTTCTTTAAGATTTTTTTTATATGGACCAAATTATTGGTCCATATATGGACCAAATTATTGAATTTGTTCCAATATTGCTTCTGTCCTTTATGTTTTGGTTTTCTGGCCATGATGTATGCGGTATCTTAGCTCCTCAAGCAGGGATAGAACCTGCATCCCCTCCACTGGAAGGTGGAGTCTTAACCACAAGGCCACCAGGAAAGTCGTCATGCTTGCCTTTCTAGTCTAAAATCTTCATCTCTTCCCCTCATGAAGTGACTATTTTTTGTTGTTGTTGCTTCTAAAATGTAGGCATTTCACCCAGTATTACACTTCTTAGGCTTAATTTTTCTGTATTAGATGTTGCAGGGCTACTGGCCAAAAAAGTTAATAACTTAGCATCTGGGGGCCCAGAGATTTTAGAAAGCTTGATCCTTAATGGCTCCATCTCTAGTCTCTAATTACATACATCATTAGCAAAGTGAAGCATGGTTGCAGGGTGTTTTGAAAAGGGCGATAGATCTGCCTGAATTCCTAGACTGATGCTAATCATAGGGGACCTGATTTCTTCATGTCAGGCACTGTGCAGAGGAGTTTCAGAAAATGGGTTTCTGCCCTAGAGAGACCAGACGGGGAAATTTAAAAGCTGCCAGAACAGGAAGTTTTTAATCACTTTCAAAATGATTCATGTAATTACAGACTATGTTTTCTTTTAAGTGATAATTTCATGGAGTATTATGGAAATGAGATTTGAACTCAGAAGTCTTTTTTTCCACCAACCTGTCACTTCAGATTCTGTCAGCATTAGAAAGTGATTTGATGGTTTCAACTATCATTTCCATTGCTTTACGGGTCATTATCACTGCCTCATTCACTCATTATTAGGTAGTTATTAAAGACACTTGTCCTTAACAATATAGGAAATAAAGTGGAAAATAAAGAACTATTCTTGCCCTCTTGACATTTACAATCTCTTTGATTTGAGATACAGACATGGAAATTTAACTAAATACACACTTTTTATGATTAAAATGCCTATCAATGGCACAGAAAATACAAGCAATGGAGGAACAAGAATGGTAGAGGAGATAACCTGTACTGTTTGGAGTAAGTGTTGAAGCCAAGACTGGGCTTGCTTCATACCAAAGAGGAGGGAAAAGATACCTACATTTATTCATTCACTTATTCATAAAGTATTCATACATCAGATTTCAGGGATTCAGTCAGTGGTAAGCAAGATCAATACAGTTCCCATTCTCAAAGAACTGGGAGACAGACAGAAAACACAGGATTACATAAGTATTCACGGACTGGATTCTTACTCAAGAGGGATGAATGTCAAACATGTTCAACAGGGGTCACAAAGTCAGAAGGTGGTGGGGGAAGAAAGGCCTTACCTTGTAGAGACAGCCTTAGATACCTTCGTCCCGGGAGTTTCAGGCCAGAGCGCCACCTTGGTTTTTAGTTCTTTGTTCTAAAATTGGAAAAAAAAAAAAAAAAAAAAACGTGCAGAGATCACACAGGCAGCACCTTTACTGGTCCCACACTCAGTAATCCTGGTTGACCCACCACCTACATCCCTCCTCAGCAGTCAATTTGCTGTTCCAGTCATTCTGTTAGAACAGAGAACATAAGCGTGTTGAGTCCCTAAATATCACTTCCAAAAACACACACCTTGAAAAATGCCTAATTTACCAAGGGATTCAAATTGAGTATTTTGGCTTAGCTTCTGAAATTCAACAGCTGAACTCTGTTTCATTTTACAGTTTCTTTTATATGGACAGATGCAAAGAACTTCATGAAAGAACTTTATTAGAGAACCTTTTGAAAGATATCCACAATATTGATTACACATTTGTCTTTCTGGTGCAATCTCTTGATTAGAAACTCCATGAACACAGGCACCATCTGTTCTTTCTGTTCATGGAATCCTTAGTTTCAATTTTCTCATCGAAGCCTCTGTTTCTTCCTCTCTATACTAGTGGTAAATGATACACAGCCTATCTATCATATATAAGGTGGAAGAAACATATCATATGATCATATTTCAAATCTGGATGCACCCTTGGACTTCCTTGGTTTACCTGGACCTATTGCGAGGTGGAAAAAAGGGAGAGAAAAAGCATGGAAGCACAGCTCTGAAAGCGTAAGCCTGAGATCAACAGCTTTAACATTCCCTAGCAACCTATTAAGACTGCACATCCTCAATTCCCAACCAAGCCTTTGAATCCGAAACCCAGGATGGCCAAGTGATAGGTTTTAAGATATCTGCTCACATAGGAGAGCCTATTGGACTGAAGGAGTGGTTTTCAGTGTTGGTTGTATATTGGGATTACCTGGGAGATTTACAACCTACTGATGCCTGGGTCCTACACCCAAAGTTTCTATTTGGTTGCATTCAGTGTTCTGGAGGTCTCAAAACTCCACAGGTGATACTAATGTGCAGTGAAGATGAAGACCCACTGAACTAAGGAAAGCCAAGACAAGATATGAACTTTGCACCTTCTCATCCCTCAGCATCTACATGGAATAATAATGAAAAGACAAAGCAAAATTCTTCCTACATGAATCATTTCACTGTGATATTTCAAGAGTTAAGTGCCTAAATCTCACCCAGGAAAGGTATTTCAAATTTGACAAACTGATGATAAAGGTGTTCCTTGTATATGGAGATAAATTGAATATACATTCCAAACAAGTGCCTGCATTTATCAGGGCCAAGTACAAGACTGAGGAAAACTCCTTTCTGTACAATACTTTATAAGTCATGAAGCACAACTTGAAACTCAATATCATGATGATAACAAATACTGGAATAAAAATATTGCTGTGGCTGGACAAGTATGTAGAAATTATTGGGAGTTTTTCCCAAACTCCTACTTTCTCAAGTTGTTAGGTTCCAAAAAATACAGAAGTATAAGTGTTATCATCTTAGACATTTTCACATATTTCAACTTCTGTGGTGATTTATTTCATCAAATAGAATTAGGTCTTTAATTTTTATTCATGGACTTTCATATGCTTTAATTATATGATTAGTTTACAAAATTATAAATTAATGGCCAGAGTAAGTCCACCATTACTGAATCTACCCAAGGATAGTTCACTGATACAGTTTTCCAAAAGAACTGAATTTTTGCATACTTAAACTGCTAGAAAAACAGTCTTGGAAGTAAATTAAATTTTAGGGATGGTGGTGATTACATAAAGTAGGATACTCTTCAAAGTCTAGAAAATGGAGTAATTTCTGAAGATGCATCTCCATATGAGCAGGTCATTAGTGAAGACGTTAGAAATGCATGAAATGTAAGATAAATTTCAGAGCTGTAAATTCAGATGATGAAGATATGCCAAGTAGAAAGAAAAGTAAGTAATTTTGGCAGAGTTAAGCAGAAATTTCCTGGTGAGACTTAAAAGAGGTTTAAAATCCTCAAAGATTGAAAAGAAAAAAGAGAGCAGATTTAGATGAGTGAATTTTTATTCCCCTTGTGGAGGGAAAAAAAAAAATCCCTGCTAGGTTAGACAAAAAGTATTTGTTTTCATGATTCAAAACTCTAGAAAATAGAAAAAAAATTAATGTAATAGCTGTGACAATGGGCCAAATACATATAAATGACCCTGAAAATTTAACATTATAACTATTCATTTCTAAATATATATGCTAAGTGTATAGACATAAATATCATTTCTAAATTTATATACCTATGTATATATTGACACACACGCATATTTGCACATACACACACTTATTTGATCACGCAGATAAGTAGATAGTGGGGGAAGGAAAGCATGTGCTTCAAGCCAGGAAGACTTGAATGCAGCTGAGTCATTTTGAACAAGTGTCTTAATTTCTCCGAATCTCAGTTTACTCCCTTAGGGAATGTAGTAATTAATAACTTTCACCCAAAGTAGCTTTGAGGATTAAACAAAATGAAATACACAGCATGCCTTCAAAGAGACATGTGTGTTGATTATGGATGAGAAAAAGATGCTGTCTATGTGGTTTAGAAAGTTGACATCTTTAAAAGGGTTGTTCAGCTCTGGTGATCAATTTTTCATAAACAGAATCAGCTCACACTGTTATTTCAAAATAGGTCATGGTCTTAAGTTTGTAATGCAAGACAGTACACCCCTGCACATGTCACTCCAGTTTAAGACCTTCTTAACAAAGTACTGACCAGGGCTAGACTAGAAACAGGCTCACTCCAGCTCAAGCACCCACTCAATTCAGGTACCTAGTTCAAGATCACAGGCTCAGGGATGCCCTCCTGACTCCCATCACTTTGTAACTGTCACACTGTTTTGCTCTTCTTGGAGCAGTTACCCCTCCCTAATTAAGCTGTGCATTGATTTGTTCGTGTATTTATTGTACACATCTTCAATTAAAATGAAGCTAGATGAGGTCAGGACAGTCTGTTCTGTTAATGCCGTATATTTACCTCTTGGAACATTTCCTGTTACATCATAAACACACAAAACTATTTGCTGAATAAATAAATTAATGTGGCTTGGATGAGTTTTATTAAAGCTGAAATGGGCATTATAACATTCCCTGCAGGGCAGGAAGCTATTTATCTGCTGAAGATAATACATTTCAAAATCATAAAGACATTCATCAATACCACTATAATTTGAAGACTTTTTATGTAAAAAAGTGTTAAAAAATAGTAGTTTGACTCAGCTTCATACAGAGAATCTTAGGCAGTACTGAGAGATGCTGTCCCGTCACTATGGGTTTTTTTAGTGAAGAGGCTATAGGAATTGCAGCCTTGTATAGATGGACTGCACTCAACCAAGAAGTTTCATGAAGGGAATGCAATCTGTTGCTTCCTCCTATTACACTGAATGGCTAGTCAGCAATTATTTGCTAAATTTGAGGATACAGAAGCAATAAAATGGGAGCAAAACATTTTTCTGGTTTAACTATACACCAAAAGGCCAATTGGCCTTAGTAGTGTATGGGTTGCCAGGTTACTTAGGACAATAAAATTAGCTTTGGGGATGATGCAAATAGAGACACAACTAAAGAACATAAGATTGACTTAGAAGCAGTAGCACCCTTGATGCCATGACTGTGAAGAGGGCTGGCACTTAATTAGGGATGACCAGAGCCTAAAACCATAATGAAAGATCAAAAAAAGAAGACAACCTCTCCAATTGAAATGTACTACAGATTATGATGGAATTCCCTGGTAGCTCAAATGGTAAAGAGTCTACCTGCAATGCGGGAGACCCAGGTTCAATCCCTGAGGCCACCCACTCCAGTATTCTTGCCTGGAAAATCCCATGGACAGAAGAGCCTGGCAGGCTACAGTCCGTGGGGTCGCAGAGTCAGACATGGCTGAGTCGTCACTGAGTGAGAGTGACGGATTATGATAATTAAAGCAGAAGGAGCCAAACAGGCAGATACACCACTGGCACTGATTCGCAGTATAGAAATTTAGCCTAGGATACATAGGCGTTTCAAATTCATGATGGAAGGCCAGACTGCTCAATAGGGAAACAACTAAAAAGTTAGATCCCTACCTCACACCTGACCGCTTTGAATTACAAATAAACTTGGATCTGAAGGAGAATCCCAGCTCAAAATGGGAATCTGAGCACTAGTGTTTTTCATCTCAACTTTCTTAGATTTCATTAAAACAATAGCAAAGGATTTTTAAATGCTCAAATCCCTTAATAATAAAGAGGGTAAAAAAGAGGGCTATTGGCAGGTCAGAAATGTCAGAACTGAAAGACTGAAAGTGAGCTGAAGGTGCAGCTGCGGCAGCTGAAGGAGATGTCTGACCCAGCAGACACGGAAAATTAGAGCATGTACCAACAATCTTAAAGATGGATCTGGTCTTTGAGTTACCAATTCTGTTTCTAAAACTTTATCTTGAGGAAGGAAGCAATTATACAAATCATCAGTAAAATACTTGTACAAGTACACTGAGTTCATTGCTGTTTACAAAAAGCTATCCTGAAAAGCAGTCCAACAGTAGGGATGAAGTTAATTAGATTATTCCATAACAGTGCAGTGGAAACTTCGGTGGCTAATTAAAAGGATAATGTTAATTTAATTTGACTGGTAAGCAAAGACCTTCTTGTTATACCTTAGAATGGCCTAAGGGCCTTTCATGATCTAACCCCTTAGATTAGAAGCACCCACAATGGCCTCCTGTCTGGCTACCTGACATGCCCTACCACCCAATTTCCACAAAGTTCACGCTGAAATTCATTTTTCCAGAGAGAGTCTTCCCACCCACCAACCTAAACGGTCCACATACACTCCTCCACCCAGGTGTCATTGCCCAGAGCATCTTATCCTTTTCCTGCAGAACCTTTCCATGATACCATTAGTTACATGTTAAAGTATTTCTATCTGTCTCCTTCACTAGATAGTACATTCCAGAGAGCAAGGCTCATGTCTATTTTGTTTAACAGTTTTCCCAAACTTAGTGCCAACACCACAGTACCCACTCAATAAGAATTTACAGACTTAATTACATAATTAATGACATGGAAAAAGTTGATGAAACAAAAGTTTACAATAAAATGGTGCCATATATAGTCTGTATCTTTAATATACACACACAAGCATGTAACAGGCACAAAATTCCTACAGAAACAGAGATACACATAACCGTGCTGCGTAACTGCCCATGGGCAGTACATTTGAGTGATTTTCTTGTTATATTTGCTTATCCGTCTTTCCTACTTTGTACAGGATGAATGAACATATGTTAGTTATGTAAAAAGAGAAAAATAGTTATTAAAATACGTTAAGAGAAAATATTTTATAAATAACATTTGCCAAAGGCTACTATGTAAGAAAAGCTGTGAAGAAATGCCTTTAGAGACATTTCTTCTCAGGAAGAGGCTCTAATGTGACCTGAATCACATCACCGGATGTAAACCGATAAGCGGTTACGGGTGCTTGAGTGGACATAGATCTGAGCCAACTATTCTACAGTCACTACATTTTTCAGCTCGACAGAGCTGTGAGCCTCAAACAAACAGTTCCTGATAACCTAGATTAGGTGAGAATCTAAGGAAACCCCAAGATTCCATGAGCTTACCTTCTAGAATAAAGACAACAGTGGTCCTCTAGGAAGGCAGAAAGGGCAAGACAAGGAGATGGTACAAGACTTAAGATGCAAAATATTTGCAGCTCTCTATGTTACAATGACTTTTTTCCTTCTGTTTGAGGAAAGCAGAAAGAGTGTGAAGCTGGGAGGAATGGGGAGGCGTGTGCTGGGAGTCAGATCACCGCGCTCCTCTCTGGTCTGTCCGGGGGAGCAGCACAGCTCCAAAGGACGAAATTTCCACGGAAGGCAGAGCATCTCTGTTTTTCACGGAATAGCACAGCGTGACACACAGAGAGTCCACAATACTGAGGGATGAAGTAGAAAAGGTGAGCAGGCCCAGGCAGCCCGTGAAGAGTCACTCAACAGGGACAGGAGGGGTGACACGGCGCACCAAGCAAAGCTGGGCGGGAGGCACAGGCATCCCCAAGCACTCCAACAACCACGAGGCTTTGCTGTGCTTCCTGAGAGTGGAGGGGCAGTGGGGGAACACCACCAGCCTAGGACTGCAGCTGAACGCCTAAAAAGGGCTTCCCCATCAAGAGGGGACGCAGTGAAGTTGCTCAGTCATGTCCGACTCTTTGCAATCCCGCGGACTGTAGCCTACCAGGCTCCTCCATCGATGGGATTTCCCAGGAAAGAATACTGGAGTGGGTTGCCATTTCCTTCTCCAGGGAATCTTCCCGACTCAGGGATCAGACCCGGGTCTCCCACATTGCAGTCAGACACTTTACCGTCTGAGCCACCAGGGAAGCCAGCCCAAGACGGGATGAGTGGGTAGAAAATCACGGTGTATCACAGTCAGTTATAGATTCATGATAAGTTTTAAAACACTGCAACATAAGAAAATTTCTATTAGGTTCTTGAAGTCAGTGAGCCCTGAGGCAAAGCTTGCATGCCCTGATGGATGTGGACGAAGAAAGAGGAGAGAAGGCGTCTCAGGATGGGGGGAAGAAGGAGGCAGCAAGCCTGGCTCTCTGGCTGAGCTGATTTCACACAACAGGGGCCTTGACCAAGCTTCTGATTCAAGTCTACATGGAGAGACAGTGCCATTGGGCTCCCCAAGAGACAAAGTGTTTCTGAAAATTTGAATGAACCTTTAACAATGACTTAATATTGATGTGTGTTCAATCACTCAGTCATGTCTGACTCTGCAACCCCAGGGACTGTAGCCTGCCAGGCTCCTCCGTCCATGGGATTTTCCAAGCAAGAATACTGGAGTGGGTTGCCATTTCCTTCTCCAGAGGATCTTCCCAACCTAGGGATTGAACCTGGGTCTCCTGCATTGCAGGCAGATTCCTTACCATCTGAGCCACCAGGAAAGCCCATGATATTGATAATAAATAATTATTAAGAGTACCTCCCCGGCAAAGCTATAATTCTTATGCATAAAAGATGTACACACATTCACAAAAAGACACTCATAGACAGACACATACACCTGTATTCACACAGACAATCACAGTCACACCGACAATCACACGGTCACACACAATCACACAGACACACACATTCACATACAGACATACTTGGACATAGTGTCACACCAGTACACCATCACACAAGGAACTCACATACAGGCGTGTCACACACACACAGAGGACACAGTCATATACAGACTCCCAGATACACTGAACATGCACACACTCACATTCACACCGAAATATACAATAGATGCCCTCCTTACCTGGGCTTCCAGTATGTTAACTTTTTCTTGCAGATCTTCAATTCTCTTATCTTGTTCTTTCAAATTATTTTTTAAGGCCTCCATCTAAGAATAGAGAAACAGAAATGAAAAAATCTTACCAGACAACAGAGAATAGTTCCTTAAGTCAGAAATTGTACAGGTTTCTGTGGTCAAATAATGTTTATCAAATAAACAAAATTAAATCCCGAGCATTAGCAGACTCAGCAGGCTACAGAAAATAGCAGGACAAATTGGCACCTGGGGACAAGAAAGCACACAGCTGGTGTGATTAAACATTTTAATCTTTAGAAAACCTGTTTAAGCCAAGCTCAGCAGGATGCATCCTGTAGGAAGCAACACGGGTCCTTGTCTGTGACTCAGTCCCATAATGCTTTCCTCCTGCAGAAGCAGAGGCTGGTGGACATGGTGGAAAGCCACAGCCTGGCACAGGGCGACTCCCTGCAACGGAGATCTGGTCAACCAGCAGCATGTTAAGGTAAGTCCACTTTGCTTTGGAGGAACATCTGCTAAGAGGCAACGTGGGGGTGATGGGGAGGTGGGGTGATGAAGTCCAGGATGATGCCATGAGAGAGGAAGTATGTGGATTCCAAGGCCACTTCTGCCATTTAACTACTGTGGACCTCAGCCTTCTCATCTGTAAAATGGGATGCCCCCTCCATCCTCCCTGGCTCTCAAATTGCCACGATTCAACTCTTTGGCCTTTTGGTGAGATCTAGCCAACCAAGTACAAATTCTGCAATTGTGTTAGAAAGGCATTTGCATTATTTGGAAGGACTCCATTTAGAAACGAATATTATATAGCAAACAAAAATGAAGGTCTGGTTTTAAGTCTAAAGCAAATTCCCAAATCAGATCAATATAAATATTGACGTAAATTGAATGTGTAATTTACCATCCATCTGGCTGCCATCACAATGACCTCTTTCACCTGCCGAGATGTTTCCAGTGAAGAAGGGCCCGAACGCATCCCTGTGCTAACACACCCACTATGTAAATTAACCGTTTTTCATGAAATAATGAAAATAGATCATTTCTTCCCTAAGAAGGCTGAATCTCTTAATCTAAAAAATCTTCTAAAGAACAGTGTACATTACCTGGCTCAGAACACTGTAAAAAAAAAAAAAAATCACTGAAACCTCTAAAGAGTAAATATAATTTTCCAAATATGTTCATTGAGAACATCACAGGTGTGGGCAAAGAGACAAAAGAGGACACTGAAAACAGAGCCATGTCTCATGGGAATAAAAAGGAAACGTCAGTGGGGAGAAGAATCTCAGTTGCAGAGTCCAGACAAGGCGCGTGTATTTGGTCTTCTCGCTGTAAACATACCATCTGCCAGAGAAACACACTTGATCAACCTGACCTCCTGGATGACACTGCGCAGGTTCTGATGCTGGGAGTGAATCACAAACTGCAGATGTGAGATCTGCTCCTGGAGGAGGGAAATCTCCTTTTGAAGATCCTGGCAACTGGAAATGCAAAGGGAAAAAGAAAGATTTGCTAATGCATTATACAGCTATTTTTACAGCTGTGCTACCTAGCTCTCCTCCTACACTACTCTCCTACTGGGCCACGAGTGGGTAGGATGCCTTACGCCAAACAAGACAGATGAAGACAGACAGCCACGAAGCAGCCTCTGATTAGCTCAGACATGAACTTGAATGTGAAGATCAGTTCATGTCAAAAGCTCCTCTGTGGCCACCTGTGACTTCCCTCCTTCCAGCAGGTAGCTGAGTCAAGTTGGACTGAGCCAGATGAAGCACTGACATAACTCATCTGTCTCACCTATGGAAGCACCCATAGACCTAGCAGCCATAACACACAGATGATTACATGGGATAGTAGGATTAGAACATAGGGCCAGGAATTTTCATATATATCAGAAACCAGTTTTCTAGGATACAGGGTTTAATATATGTAGTGAATTGCCTGTGTTTGCCTTTTAGGGGAGGAGGAGGGGATTCTTATTTTTGTTAGTTTAACTACCTGTAAATAAGGCAAGAAAAAAAATTAAATTTTGGCTAATATTTTGAGTGCATATCAACCTTGGTGAAGAAAGATGAGTGAAGTTTGAATTTAGATTTTTCATCCTTTCCCAAAGCTCCATTTAAGTAACTGGTATTGATTACACAGCTTTGACTATTTCTCTTCTTTTCACTATTACGAGAGTTTGAGGCAAAACGCCTTGTGGCAAGACCACCAAACTTGGAAGCATTGTGACTTTGGAATCACACAATCTTTCTAAGCCTTAGTACAACAGATATAATAATCCTTACCTTTACAGCACTACAAGATTGCATGGTACATTTTAAGAGGTAAAGTGAATATGCTTTTGGAAAATGAGTTCTTACAAAGTACTATTTTATTTTAGCTTATTATGGCTTTACAGTTAGTAGCCAAGATCCAATGCAATCACAGTTTTGACTTTTTATAGTCTACAAATTTTACAAAGGTCGTGGAAATTCATGTGACACTACAGAACTTGTTCTTATTTTTAAAAAAGAGTTTCCATTGTTTTACATCCTGTACTAAAACATTGCTTCTCAAACTTAATATGTATTGGGAGATCTTACTAAATTGTCAGGAATCTTACTAAATGCATACTCTGATCCAACAGGCTGGGGTAGGGTCTAAGAGTCTGCAGTTCCAACATGCTCTCGGTGTTCCAGTGGTTTTGATGGTCCATGAGCCAGGCTTTGAGTGCTCTGAGTAGGACAGTACTAAACACTACGGTTCGCTCAATAATGTTTAATATATAATAAAGTTGCTTAAAACCAAGTAGCTTTCATGCAACTTGCAATATTTAAGACAAACTTAATTTTCCCCTTGTTCAGTCTTGTTTAAGAGAACTTTAAAAAGAGTTTGTTTTACTGTAGAAAAAATTGCTACAGAAAAAACTATAGTAATGTTTGCACAAGTACAAATGATGTATAAAGATAGCCATCATTATTTATCCTAAGGAATGAAATAATTTCTACTATAAAGTTCTATACAATTACATACCATATATATGTCATAAAATATAGTTTGTTATTGTCCACAACATTAAAAATGGAAACAATCTAAACGTTCATCTACAGAAGACTGATAAAACTAATTATGCTATAACCACACCACTCTTATTTTACATTTACATATTTAGAGTAGAGATAGACCAACAGACAATTTATATCAAAGATGATGCTACAGAATATTATTTAAAAAAAGATGGTATTTTCAACAAATGATATTGTAATAACTAGATACTCACAGGAAAAAAAGAAAAAGGAGATTAATCCTAACCTCACCTCATCAGAAAGTGAAGAAGAACTAAAGAGCCTCTTGATGAAAGTGAAAGAGGAGAGTGGAAAAGTTGGCTTAAATCTCAACATTCAGAAAACTAAGATCATGGCATCCAGTCCTATCACTTCATGGCAAATAGATGGGGAAACAGTGGCTGACTTTATTTTTGGAGGCTCCCAAATCACTGCAGATGGTGATTGAAGCCATGAAATTAAAAGACATTTACTCCTTGGAAGGAAAGTTATGACCAACCTAGACAGCATATTAAAAAGCAGAGACATTACTTTGTCAACAAAGGTCCATCTAGTCAAGGCTATGGTTTTTCCAGTAGTCATGTATGGATGTGAGAGATGGACTATAAAGAAAGCTGAACGCTGAAGAATTGATGCTTTTGAACTGTGCTGTTAGAGAAGACTCTTGAGAGTCCCTTGGACTGCAAGGAGATCCAAGCAGTCCATCCTAAAGGAGATCAGTCCTGGGTGTTCATTGGAAGAACTGATGTTGACACTGAAACTCGAATATTTTGGCCACCTGATGTGAAGAGCTGACTCATTGGAAAAGACCTGATGTTAGGAAAAATTGAAGGCAGGAGGAGAAGGGGACGACAGAGGATGAGATGGTTGGATGGCATCACTGACTCAATGGACATGAGTTTGGGTGGACTCCGGGAGTTGGTGATGGACAGGGAAGTCTGGCGTGCTGCGGTTCATGGGGTCTCAAAGAATCGGACACGACTGAGTGACTGAACTGAATACCTCATCAAAAAAAAAAATTCTATGTAAGATAAAACTGGGGACCCAAAAAAATTTCAGAAGGTAATATAGAAGAGTATTTTAATGAATTTGAAATAGAGAAAGATTGTTAAAATCCTGGATTGGCAAAAAAATTCATTTGGGTTTTTCCATATGATATTTTTGGCCAACCCAACAGGATTCAGAACAGTATTAACTGCAAAGCAAAAGACTAATAAGTTTGACTAGACAAAAACTTAAAACTACTGATCATCAAATGAAAGTTAATCAGATAGCCTCAGAATCTCAGTAACGTAAATGACTAACAAAGGCACTGTACCCAGAATATATAAAAAGCATCTATAAATCAAGGGCACGGGAACTCAGCAGAAATATTAGAAAGTGACTTGAAGCACTTCACAAAAAAGATGAGTTGTGGATATACGGATCAAAGAGGCACAGAAGGCAAACAGAAATCTGGCTGATAGCTGGTAAAGGTAAGTATTCAAAATGGTCTGATTTTGTCTTATGATGACCCAGAACTTGAGGACCAAACGCAAAAAGTGTTTAGAAGGATGGGGGTAGGTAGATATGCTCCCCAATATATAAAACTCGGGAAATTTCCCTGTGTATTTCACAAGAATATTACTATCAAGTTCATCATAGATAAAAAATAAAAAATAGGTCTTAAGATGGAAGAAAAGTGTTTCTGGAAGCACTCTTGGAAGTGTAGGGCTTTCAGAATTATCTGCGTCATACATTAGAACAGTTGCAAAAAAAAAATCTCCCTTAAGCTTGTTCAATAAATATAAGACCCAGTCATCCATTTAAGGTCTTTAAATGTGAGAATATACTAAATAAGCCACCATTTGAGCTCCCTTTAATCACTGTTATTTATCTTTCAGTTGAAGCACTCAGTCTTAATATTAAGATGTACTAAAGCAAAATATCAAGAAGAAATCTAACATAGACCAGGCCTAGGAAAGGAGGACAAATGTCTGTATCCAGGATTTATGCTGCCTCCCAATGACTCAATATAAATACAAACTCAGTGTTGAAATTATTGAAAAACTTCCAGGAAGATTCAAAAGATGTGGTTTTTTTCCCCATTCTTCCCAGGAAGTACAACCCCAAACTTGAACATTATATATAAACAAAAGCAAGAAGAAAGATAGGGCTTCCCAGGTGGCTCAGTGGTAAAGAATCTGCCTGCAATGCAGGAGCCACAGGAGACACACGTTCAATCCCTGGGTCAGGAAGATCCCCTGGAGGAGGAAACGACAACCCACCCCAGTATTCTTGCTGGGACAATCCCATGGATAGAGGAGCCTGGTGGGGTACAGTCCCTGGAGCTGCATATAGTTGGATGCAACTGAGCACATGTGTATGTAAGAAAGATGGAGAGAAAAGGGAAAACTGGTTCAGGACCCTGGGATCCAGGGAACAACGTAAGGATGAGTTCCCGGGCTTTTCTCTTTGAAGATCCCAGACTTGGAGCTGAGAAAGTCCACAGCCTGGGAATGGCAATGGCAGCAGACTAAAAAGCCCCAATTAAAAGAGAGGAAAATCTTGGCTCTATCCTGATGAAAAAGGGAACTGAGGATGCTCTCTCAATTTACCATGGAGAGAGGGTGAACAGAGTACCATTTCTGGTCTTCTTCATGATAGATTCCTTACTGTGCAAGAAAGGAAGTTAACCCTCTCTTTAACTTGCAGAAACATGAAAACAAACAGTTTTGTCTTTAGTAACATGGGATGACCATATAATAAGTACTAGGTGAAAAGCAAACCCTCAATCTCTCTGTTGGCCAATATCTGCCTAAGATTTGGTCAAAGGAAATTGAGTTTATGGAGGACTGTCTCTCCGTCCAATTGTCAGGATACTTTAAAATCTATTCGCGGTTAACTTCCACCATCCAAGGTAGCATTATTGAACTTTCTTATATGTCTTCTGCTACTCACTGTGAGTATGGCTTTGATCGAATTATTCTCTGACATCATGCTATCCTATTTAAAAGCATTTTGAGAGGTACAGCTTCTGTGTTTACTGTAAGGGTTCAATTGAACACATTGTTCATGGTGCTTTCTATGAGCTAATCCTAGAAATCGTTCTCTCTTCTCTTGTAGACATATTTTTTAAAAAAGAGACTTCTCCCAAAGAACTGGTTGGTTTTAGTCACATGGACATGGCGAATGACAAAACTAATCACAGTTTCGTCACTGGGTTGGCTGCTAGAAAATTTAAACTTTGTGAGGAGGTGTAGCGAGCGCTTCATGGTATACAGTTTGTGGTCTAACCTCATTATCTCCTGCTCCTGTATCTCCCTGATTTCCTCATTTAATTTACTTCCAGTTAAAGGATTGTTATGTTATGTAGTTTTTGTACACAATCTTACATTTCTTAGAATTCAGGGAACATAAATATATAATTACAAAGAGCATGATAGGGGCCACATTTACACAGGCTCAGAATATAACACTTTTAAATCCTCATACAGCACGTAAAGGTCCATCTAGTCAAAGCGATGGTTTTTCCAGTAGTCATGTATGGATCTGAGAGTTGGACTATAAAGAAAGCTGAGTGCCGAAGAATTGATGTTTTTGAACCATGATGTTGGAGAAAACTCTTGAGAGACCCTTGGACAGCAAGGAGATCAAACCAGTCCATCCTAAAGGAAATCAGTCCTGAATATTTATTGGAAGGACTGAATATTCATTGGAAGCTGAAACCCCAGTACTTTGTCCACCTGATGCAAAGAACTGATTCACTGGAAAAGACCCTGATGCTGGGAAAGATTAAAGGCAGGAGGAGAAGGGTCAGAGGATGAGATGGTTGGATGGCATTACTGACTCAATGGACATGAGTTTTGGCAAACTCTGGGAAATGGTAATGGACAGGGAAGTCTGGCATGCTACAGTCCATGGGATCGCAAAGAGTTGGACATGACTGAGCAACTGAACTGAAAGCACATTTATTACCAGGGATTAATACATTATGATATTTAGAGGAATGAAAATTCCAGAGGACATATAAAGAGCTAGGTGCTGAGATACAAGCAGAATGCAGGGAAAGTGGCAACTGAAATTATGTTGCATATATCAAGATGCCACTGCTTCTGGGCACCTGTCACATATCCAAACATTGGGAACGTGAATAATCCAACATGGAATTCCCACTAGAGAGAGAGAAGATAGTGAGATCAGTGGCATCCTGGAGCATCTCTGAAACTGTGAAAGAATCACAGTAGAATCTACAGGGACTCAGGTTTCCTGCTGTTTAGGATCTGATGTTTCTTCGGACCTTTAGGGAGGCCATCACGAAATAAGAATCCTCAATAGAAGAGAGGATCACAACGAGAAGAACAGGAGAGGCCAGGTCCTTACCTTTCCCAGGACAGATTACGGTGAAGAATAAGGTAAGATATGGGTATAGCTCTGGTCACATTTCAACCAAACTCAGGGATTTCTATTGCTGGTCAAAATCTTCCCCGTTGTCATTTTCCATGATGGCACTAAGTGGGGTGGGGAGGCTTAAAAGAACCCTCAAAACTACTGTTAGAAACAAAAGTATGCTTTAACACTCAACCACGGGACTTCCCTGGTGGTCCAGCAGTTAAGACTCTGCCTTGCAAGGCAAGGGATGCGTATTCAATCTCTGGTCTGCAAACTAAGATCCCACATGCATCTAACCAAGCCTGTGTGCCCCAGTGAAAGGTCTGGCATGCTACAATGAAGATTCTGGGTGCTTCCAC
Source organism: Bubalus bubalis (assembly GCF_019923935.1). Lineage (NCBI taxonomy): Eukaryota > Metazoa > Chordata > Mammalia > Artiodactyla > Bovidae > Bubalus > Bubalus bubalis. The sequence continues at coordinate 7,963,352 of NC_059178.1, read as the reverse complement.
CAAGACCTGATGCAGCCAAGTAAATAAATTCATTTAAAAAATATGTAACCACATCTTCAAGATACCCTGTTTCCTCCTCTAACGAATGTGCCGTCCCTGAGCAGCTTCTGTAGATACGGAGAAGCCAACACACTCCTTATCTTTACAAACTCCGAACGTGTTTCCCTGAAGGATAACTCTAAAATGGGCCTGTGTGTTTGTCTGAGATGTCACAGGGCAGAGAGAGAAGTTGGAAAACTGCCTTCTGCTCACAGCCACACAGAGGACCCAGGAAACCAGTCTGAGGAAGGTCTCTGGAGACTCCTGAGAAAGTCAGTTCTCCTCTATGGAAGAAGGAGTCACAGGGTATGCTATGGCAACACTAGAGCCTAACTCCCAGCCCTACAAGTTCTGGAAGGCGGAGTAATCTTGACACATCAGGCAACCAATTGGAGGCTCTGTTTACTTCTGGAAGGAAAATGGAAAGATTAAATTAAATAAGGTAACCGAGGTTACTTTAAAAACCAAAAGGCACATCCACGTGTCAGTGAGTACTGACACTAGTAGAAATATGGGGTCAGCCTTGTTTTTAAGATGCTTCTGCCAAATCTTTTAACTCTTGTTAGAAGTAATTGTGAGGATTAGCTTAATATAATGATATATACATATCCACATAAGGCTGAGCACTGAAGAATTGATGCTTTTGAATTGCACCGCTGGAGAAGACTCTTGAGAGTTCCTTGGACCAAGGAGATCAAATCAGTCAATCCTAAAGGAAATCAGTCCTGAATATTCATTGGAAGGACTGATACTGAAGCTGAAGCTTCAGTACTTTGGCCACCTGATGCGAAGAACTGACTCATTGGAAAAGACCCTGATGCTGGAAAGATTGAAGGCAGGAAGAGAAGGGGGCAACAGAAGATGAGATGGTTGGATGGCATCATTAGCTCAATGCACATGAATTTGAGCAAACTCCGGGAGGGAGTGAAGGACAGGGAAGTCTGGCATGCAGCAATCCATGGGGTTGCAGAGAGTCAGACATGACTTCTTTCTTTTATGCAAGAAAAAGCTTTTTCTTCTGAATTATAAAAGCTTAAAAGTTATCATCCTCGGAGATGCTAACATTAGAAATGCCACGTTACAATATATTAAGTCTTTTATCTCTTTATCAAAACGATAGAATGAAGCTCACTGCAATTCAAGAAAGTCATGGCACCTATCTAATTCACTATCTATGTTTAAGGGAAATTAAACCACCCAAGCCACCAAATCGCTCACAGCATCTTCCCTGCCCCATAGGGAAGCAGGCCTAGGCTATCGCTTGAATAAGCAGAGATCACCCACAAGATTGGGAGGGGGCACCTGCCACAGACCACTGGTTGGATGTCCATGTAGGTGCTGGTCAGTGTGTTCAATCTGACCAAAACAGGAAGTAGTATTAGGCCAATCAGAATCTTTTCTTGGAATCTGAAAGGAAGAGATGGTGGGAAAAGGTAATGAACCACCAGGAAGAACAAAGAACAACAAAAGAGTGAAACTGCATAAATAACACATTGCCAAGCAGGGTCAACAAAATAACCTGATTTTTCAAATCACATTAGGTGCTAAAGTGTGTTCCTCCTATTTTCCCATGAGTACATCTTCTTTACAGCCATATCTATCCAGTCTTAATCTTGAAGAGAAATCCTTTATGCTAGCTTAACCAAGTCTCTGTTGCTTTAACCAAAAGAATCTGACTCATACTGATTTCGTTTTCTTGTCACTTAGCAAAGTGAATACCTCCACACACAGCTCAAAGTAACAAGTAAAACAAATATTTGTGATACCTACAATTTATGAAAACTGCACAAGCCAGGGTGTTCAAATACCCTTCTGGAAACACAAAACATCCATTTCCCTCAAGATATTTTTAAAACGTCAAGAGCTTTTTGAGAGTTCTTCATCATGACAGCTCATATATAATAGAACTGAAAGAACAGATCAGTTTGATTTCTAAAATGTTTACATTTTTGGCTCAAACACTGACAAAACCTATTATCCAGAAAGAAAAAAACAAACTATTTTTAAATAAAAAATCAAACAAATTGCCTATACTTTTAATGGAAGGCATGTTGCATCAACTGTAGTTTTATTGGGTGGAAAACTCTCTTTAGGAAAAAAAAAGGTAAGCCAAAAATTTACTTAAATTATGAGTAAATACAAGTAATTTCAAAGGTTTATGGATATTTTCCATAGTATTTTCTTCCTTATCTACAGAGATGTGTGTAGGTTGCTGTGTTGTGCTCAGTCGTATCTGACTCTCTGCAACCCCATGGACTGTAGCCTGCCAGGCTTCTGTGTCCAAGGGATTTCCTAGGCAAGATACTGGAGTGAGTTGCCATTTCCTATTCTAGGGGAGCTTCCCAAGCCAGGGACTGAACCCATATCTCTTGCGTCTTCTGCACTGGCAGGCAGAATTTTTACCACTGCGTCACCTGGGGAAGACCTACCTGTAAGTTAGAGATGTGCAGTGCTACACAAGTTAGAAACCCACCTTCTGGGGCTGTATGCCTGCTCACAGGCATTCAGGGAAATTAATATTAGCAGTATCTCTGTGTGTTTCAAACATGTAGGTACAGGGTCAGTCCAAAATGGTCAGGGCCAGTCCAGTTCTCTTCTGTGGTCCAGTGAAGAGAAAGAGATAACAGGGAAACAAAAGGAAGTAGGAAAAAAACCAAAGGACCAAGAGAAACTGATGTTTGAGTATAAGTTATTAAATGAGAATAAAAATGTGCACATTTTGAGATTCATAACAGTGCCCAGAGCAACAGTTCTAGATGGATGAACTAAGATCTTGAAACAGATTGAACTTTGAATGTTGTATCAGAATATATGATGATTGTGGAAGGCTTAGAATTAAAAGAAAAGAATGGAAATGAAAAAAAAAAGTTCAGGAAATTTCATATAATACCATTTATTCTATCATATTTCGGAGAATTTTTCAAATTGCAGCTGAGCAGTCAAGCCATTTGATATCCATAAACCCACCCCCACCCCTAGCACACCAAGGACCAGAACACCAAATGAGTATTTGTAAGTAAGTCCCAAGAACTAAGGATGCTTTTCACAGTATTTCCTTCATTCTCGACAAAGTTGGGAGCACGACAAAACTATCTTATAATTCCACTTGTGGGCTAGCTAATTTAATGCCAGCTGAAGCAGAGATCCATTAACCAAATCAGAAGCATCAGGTGAAGGGAGACCTCAACAGCAACCTGTTCAGCACCAGGGGAGGGGACAGACTCATTTACTCTTCAAAAGGGTTAACTGCCCCCTTCCCCCACACACAGCCGTCTCCCTGTACCCGCAGTGACCTCTGCTTCCTTCCTGATCCCCCGGTAGCTAGAAAGGAAGAGACACATGACAGTTATATGAAGAAATCTCCCTTCCTCACGCACTTTCAGGCTTCCTTTCTCTTGTGGGATAGAAGCCTTCTATCCTCTGCTCAGTGGACCAGAGGAGGGCAAATACACCAGGAACTGCTTTTACTTCGGAGGTAGATTTGCAAACCTTTTAGCATTTGTAGCGTTGGATTTGAGATGCAGCAGCTTGTTTTCCAAAGACAGTTTTTTTTCTAGCAGTGTTCTCTTTTCCTAGGAGAAAATAAGAGACAAATTTTGCTTATTTCTTGTCCTCGGTGTGTGTGTGTGTGTTTCGCAAGGCATTCTTGCAAACTGCTCACTAAAGATGCTTCTTGTAATACCAGAAATACATTTTGAGCTCAAGAGTTAATTTCATAGGGAGCTGTTACAGTCCATCCCAGTGGCCCAGACAGGCATGCTCCTGCATGGTTTCAGCTCAGCACAGTTCAGTCGCTCAGTCGTGTCCGACTATTTGTGACCCCATGGACTGCAGCACGCCAGGCCTCCCTGTCCATCACCAACTCCTGGAGCTTGCTCAAACTCATGCCCATTGAGTCAGTGATGCCATCCGACCATCTCATCCTCTGCTGTCCCTTTACAAGTAGCTGAATGGCAGGTCAAGACTAGGTGTCTTCACCGCCCTCACTTGTCTAGAGACCTTGGCTCCTTCCCTAGCCCACTTCTTGGTCAAACTTTTGCGTCTCTCCATCCCATCCCAAACGCTAACTGCTCATCTCTCTCTAGGCACTGGTTCTCCCATCATTCCACCTGCTTCTCCTACATTAGTCTCAGTTATTGGTATCCAAGGATACTGGGGCACTGGTCTTGATACCTACCTCTCACACGGCAACTGTCAGAAGGTAGAAAAGTAGCAAATGTATTTTTGGTGAAGGCTCAAAGCCACAAGTGATAAAGTCACTTCCTAATTAGGATGGAACAGAAATTTTGACATTTTGAAAGAATACCTAAAGAAATGTCTTAATGTCATTATTAAACCAAACTCTTTCCATCCAAGAGGAAAACAGACACATCCATGAAAAACAAAGCCATCATGATTGTACTCCTTTTTATACTTGATGGAAATAGATGTTTTGACACTATTTGCAATGCTGGTTAAGATCATACCTTCTGCAGAATTTATTTGGTAAAATATAAGACAGTGCCATTGTAGCAAAATATCAGAATGTCTTTGGATATGGACTGACCTGGTTTTGAAACTTGGTGACTGTGTAATTTTTGCCAAGGCTTTAACCTCTCTAGCTCTTACCACTGTTAAGAAAAATTAACCAAAACTTATGATTCAAAATACACGATTTTAATGTCGTATTGGGTCATTGTTTAATAACCTGACCCAAGGAATTTTTTTAATTCTCTTGGAGAATTTCTTTGTGTTTGACTTTATTATTTATTACTTGATTAGAGCCCTGATTTTGTGCAGTTGCTTGTTAATCTGTGGGTTTCTGCCTGGTAGAAAAGTAATCCCAAAGGTTATGTTTTCTTGACCTAAAGAATGTGAACTACCTTTGTATCTAATCCGGTAATCCTGTCTTATGTTCCTTGTTTCAAAATGCAGGTCAACAGCTAATTTCAAAAAATATTTTATCTAAATCGGCTTTACCATCTTGCTGGTTCCTTCATTAGTTAAGGGGTTGAATAAAACATCTGACATGTATTCATTAAATATATCAGAGTCATTTTTTTGACTTTTTGAACATCCCTAAAATGGGGATAATACTACCTACATTGAAATGTTGGGACAATTGGGGATGTATGTGAAAGGTTGACATGCTTCTCTAGAACATATTAGAACCTCAACATATAATAATTTGAAGGTGCCATGTATGTCATATCTTATGTGTGCTGTTAATTTTAAAATTTATACTAAATTTTTCAAAGCTTTTCTGTGGCATTCTGGTTTTATATACATATACATCTATATTTTTCTGCTGTAGTCCTAGTTGATCTGAGGGAACACGATACTCTGAAAGTTTATTATGATATTTGGATCACCAAAGAAACATATCACTTATAATATATTTTGAATTTACAGGGCAAAAATGGTGTTTTAACAAACATTCTTCCTAATGGACTTACTCTCCGTTCATGGATCTTTATAACAAGGGTTTAAGGAGACCACACAGCAGGACAAGCAAATAGTCTGCCTCGGCCAAGGCTCCAGTATTTAGCTTGAACTTTTTTTAATTTAATTTTTATTTTATGTTTGAGTATAGTTGATTTACAATGTCGTGTCAGTTTCGGGTGTAAAGTGGTTCAGTAATACATATATCCATTCTTTTTCACATTCTTTTCCTGGGCGGGTTATTACGGAATATTGAGTAGAATTCCATGTGCTACACAGTAGGTCCCTGAAGCTTGGACTCTTAATGCTTCCTCTCTGACAACAGGGAAGATCACACTACACCAGTTAGCACTTTTCACTTTTCACTTTTCAGGGACAGTATCTTCTGGAAAGGAAAAGCGTTCACAGCGCCACCCAGTGGACAATGTACTCTTGCCCAAACCACATCTCTGAAGAGCTTGCATTCCCTCACCCTATTTACTGAAGACGGCTTCCCTGATCAGTTGGTCAAGAATCCACCTGCAATGCAGGAGACCCTGTTTCGATTCCTGGGTCAGGGAGATCCATGGAGAAGCGATAAACTACCCACTCCAGTATTCTTGGGCTTCCCTTGTGGCTCAGCTGGTAAACAATCCGCCTACAATGTGGGAGACCTGGCTTCCATCCCTGGGTTGGGAAGATCCCCTGGAGAAGGGAAAGGCTACCCACTCTATTCTGGCCTGGAGAATCCCATGGATGGATCACAGAGTCAGACACGGCTGAGCGACTCTCACTTCACCACTTCATTTACTGATCAAGGTGAAGTGGACACCAATGTAAATCATTGCCATATGTTAACATCTAAATGATTCAGGAATCACGGACATCCTTTTTATCCCACAGCAGAGAAGCTGGGGGCATAACAGAAAGGATTTGTAAACTGCTAACTGGAGGACTGTGGAATAGTTCCTTGTTCATACGGTCCTCGTTTATAAAATGATGATGAGAAATTAGGTGGTCTCAAAAGTGCCTCTGAGCTCTAAAATTCTACTAGAGCTAAATCAACAACACTGGAAAACAAATACAACGCAACCGTAGTGCCCTGCTAGCCAAAGGAACATATGCCATATTAAAATGCTCTTATTGGGCGCTTTTGCTGGCTTATCACTGTGTTTATGGGATTCATTCTCACTGCATTCCTGATTAAAGTGGGACAGATGGTGAAGGTTTTAAGTAATGTGTTCATTACCAGACCTCATACCACTAATGGCTATTTACTGGAGCAGTGGCTTGTGCAAGTGAGTAGAAAATGAATCTTTCTCCAGGGGGGTGCTCACCACCAGGGCAGTATTTATCAAGCTTTGTTGGGGATGTTCATTTTTAATTGTCATTTCTTTTTGAACGCATGTCTTTTTCTTATTAATTACTAAGATATTAAGAGTAATCCCTCCTCATTATTCTGATACACACTCCGCTCCTGAGAAACCCTTCATCATGGCCTGTATGCTCAGTATCTCCTTAAAACAAGATGCTACCAAGCTTTGCTTCTTATATTTGTTTGATCATTTTGCAAATATAATGTATCCTTAAACGATGTTAAAAAAAGTTCCTCACATTTTCTTTCCACTGCATCCCCATCTACCTCCACTTCCCAGAGATCCCCAAAGACTCTGCTTTAGGAAGTCACTGAACTAGAATGTTCTGGAAGGGTCCTGCATGGCCTTGCTGAACCTTGGGCTTCCAGTCCACTTACTGTGTCACAAAGCTCTTCGAGAGAACTCTCCATTAAGGGTCAATATCAAGACGAATGCCAGGCCATCACTTCTCAAAATCTGCCAGGATCTAAGCTGATTAAACCTACCCTAACCCTAACCCTTATTCTGGGGTCCATTCCCCTGCCTTCAGTAGGATGTCAGCTTCCCTGAGGACCCCTGTGAGAATGCATGAAAGGAGGGCTGGGAAGTTCCTGGAGTCTCACATGACCCAGATACATTATATTGCAATCTCCACAAAGAGACTATATCTGGTCCACTCCAAATAGATATCTAGCCTCTAGCTCTGCCTGGTACATGGTAGGAGCTCAAATACTTGTTGAATATATAGTCCAGTGAATATACCCCAGAATTCTGAGATGAACTCACATCCAGGGCAGATTTCCTCAGGCTTCTAGAAGATAGAAATTACATTCCGTTATTTTTTGTTAATTTTCAGGGACTGACAACTGGCCACTAAACATGACCCAGTGTTACTGGGTTTGAGGTGATTGCAAACCTAAATTTAAATGTCAAGCTGGTTAATCAAGTAGTTTAATTAAGCAACTGTATTTAAATTGAGGAAAGGAATTGTCTTCCCTTCCTCAATGCAAATGTTCCTCGTGCTATCTGAGTTTGCCAAACAATTTTGTTTAGTCGCTAAGTCATGCCCAACTCTTTGTGACCCCATGGATTTGTAGACTGTCAGGCTCCTCTGTCCATGGGATTTTATTACAGGATAAATATTCTTTTAAAAAAAAACTTTTTACTTTGTATTGCACTACAGCCAATTAACAATGCTGTGATAGTTTCGGGTGGACAGTAAAGGGAACCAGCCATATATATACATGTATCCATTCCCCAAAAATCCCTTCCCATCCAGGCTGCCACATAACACTGAGCAGAGCTCCTTATGCTTTACCGTAGGTCCTTGTTAGTTTTCCATTTTAAATATATAGCAGTGTGTATACGTCAATTCCAAACCCCTAATTATCCCTTCGCCATCCTCTCTCCCTCCTGCAACCATAAGTTCATTCTTTAAGTCTGTGAGTCTGTTTCTGTTTTGTGAGTAAGTTCACTTGTATCATTTCTTTTTAGGTTCTGCACATAAGGGATGCCATACGATATTTTTCCTTCTCTGCCTGACTTACTTCACTCGGTATGACAATCTCTAGGTCCATCCATGTTGCTGCAAATGGTTTATTTCATTCTTTTTAAAGTCTGAGTAATACTCCATTGTATATATGTACCACATCTTCTTTATCTATTTGCAGGATAAATACTCTAACAGCAAAGTATTCATCCAAATGTTACAGTTTGTCCAAAACATCTAACTTATAAACTGCTACACGTGGGCAAACTAGCTACTTGAGGGCATTCTAGCCCTGTGATTTTGGCCAAAGTAAAACACTGAACATCGCCCACCATACAACACAATTGTAGCTGTAGATTATTATTACTAAGTTCAGTTAAGTTTAGGCTTCTTTAATTTTCATGATTTCCTCATAGGACCTTCTTTAAGATCACAAATTCAGCCAAACTCACAATTATAGACTAAATTCTTAGGAAATATGTAAAGAATTGATCAAATTTTTTCAGGCAAATATCCTGAATGTTGACATGTGATGCTTTGGAAGTGACATTTCTAGGAAAGGGAAAGGGAAAGTCTCTCAGTCGCATCCAACTCTTTGCAACCCCATGGACTGTAACCTGCCAGGCTCCTCTGTCCATGGAATTCTCCAGGCCAGAATACTGGAGTGGGCAGCCATTCCCTTCTCCAGGGGATCTTCCAACCCAGGGATCAAACCCAGGTCTTCCATATTGCAGGTGGATTCTTTACCAAGCCCCCAGGGAAGCCCTGGCGTTTCTAAAATAGTCTCAATTCAAGCAGATTCATAAAACAAAATAAGGCTGAGAGGAGTGGAGGCAAATCAGCAAATTCATATAATAAATATAAAAATGCATTGAGAAGAGGGCAGCAGAGGATGAGATGGTGAGACAGCACCACCGTTGATGGACACGAATCTGCAAATTCCAGGACAGCGTGAAGGACAGAGACTCAGTGGACATAAATCTGAGCAAATGTTGGATGAAGGACGGAGGAGCCTGGCATGCTGCAGTCCATGGGGTCAGAGTCGCGACTGGACAGCAACAACAACGCTGGGCAATATTTACGAGAAGTTACAAAAGTCTGTATTATCTACTCCAACTCAGTTTCAAAGATGCCAACTGTCTATTTATTATTAAAAAATATTCCTTGGTTTGTCGAATTCTGAATTCTAAGGCATGCCAAATGAAATGTACGTGCTCACTTTTTGTGTGTATTTGGAGGGCCAGCTACTTGAAGGAGTGCTGCATGAAACTTGCAATAATTTTTGTTCTATTATCATTCTTCCCTAAATTGTCTCTTTTGAAAGTAACAATTTCCACAGAATGTCTTTTCTTATTTGTGAACTATGCCTGTCCTATGGCAGGTATAGGCTTTTACGAACCTAAAAGGAACACGGTTGGCCAAAAATAAACACTCCATTGACTAGTACACAGTGCTACGATTGCAGGGATTCGCTGCACTATGACCAGCAGCAGATGGACTTTGTGATCCTTTCCATTATTTCTACTCATGGCCTCACCTAGTTCCCCTTTCTCAGCCATACATTTACTAGGGGAAAATGACAGATAATATGACTGCAGTGTTTGTAAAAGGGTAAATCTGTAACTACAACACACATCATATAAATGTGTAAGGCAAGAAATGAACATTATTGAGCACATCCTAAGATCTTCAGCTACAAAGAGTACTTTCACTTAATGCTATTTTCATATTATTTTCATTCATTCTCATGCTAACTATATCAGGAAAAAGTGCCTCTAATTCTCCAAGGACCTACCTTTTCCATTCTTTGTACAAGATTCTCCAACTCTGTGATTTGCTTATGTTTTTCTTCAAGCTTTTCAGCAATTTGATCCAGATTTTCAACATGTTGTTTCAATTTCTGTTCTTTTTCAAGTTTGTCAACCTTTGGTTAGAAAAACAGTTGTCAGACCATTGTTTTAACTAAACTTATACAGATATTATCTCTTGCGATAAATTATATATCTATATATAAATTAATAATTTACACATATTTAGAATTACTTCTGTGAATTCAGTCTTTCTTTAAAATAAACCTGATAGCTACAGCAACACTAAATCAATGGAGAATTAATAATACATAAATATTATTTCTAGAAGTTGATATCTGTTACTAAAAAGCATCCTCTCTGAAAGTGGGACAGAAAGAAAAGACAGTAATTCTAAAAAAGCAAAACTTTTGAATTTTTCTCAACAAAATTTACATAGAACAAAACCAAGATCTTATGTATTCAAGTAAAAAATGTTTTATTTTTAATCAGAAAATGTCATAAAAACAGAATACTTATCTCCACGGTGTCAGGGGGTTATCACTGAGCCATTGAACCTAGCAGTTATACTAACAGACGGGAGGTAAGTCTTCAGCAGGCAGGCCCTAGGCCACATGTGGGAGTGTTTCAACTGATTTGCAACCAACATGAGCACACACATCTGCTTCTGTATTTAATAGGACTTGAGATTTTTCAATTAAAAAAAAAAAGTGTCTGCTTTCCCTTGAACACACTAGGTGGGTACTCCTGCCCCGGAACCTCAGGCTGGGCAGAGTCCCTTTTGCAGGGACACGGGCACTTCCATCCCCCTGCTCACTCGTTCACTTAGGTCTTCACCTGCACCCTCATGCCTACGAGTCTGTGACCATCACCCCCAGAGCCAGAAGCTTGAGGGCGTGTCACCTAGGCAGTGGGCTTCCTACCGTGCTCCCCAGGGACCCTCCTAGGGCTGGAGCTGGCAGAGATCAGATGCCCCACCCAAGCCTGAATGAGCTTTCCTGTTTTGAGTTTTGACAAACACACATACACACATTTCTCCTCTTCCCCAGTCCTAAATACATTTTCCAGATACAGTTTTATTGGTCTTAGGATACATAGTTCAGGTTTAAAAACAAACGAATAAAAAGTGTATGTGTATGATATACAGACATTCATATAATATTATAAGATTTTAATGTATATATGCATATATTAAAATATAGAAATATAAAATATAATTTAATATGAAATATATATGTACATATACATGATTTTTGTTTGTTTCCTCTGAAGAATCTTTCCAGGACCAAAACAATTTTGAACCTATTTATCAAGCCCAACTTTACCATTTAAAAAAAAAAATTTTGTAATATTTATTTTTTAAACTAATTAATTAATTTGGCTGTGCCAGGTCTTAGTCGTGACATGCAAGATCTTTAGTTGTGGCATGTGGACTCTTAGCTGCATGTGAGCACGTGGGATCTAGTTCCCTGACCAGGAATTGAACCTGGGATCCTTGTATTGGAAGTGCAGAGTCTTAGCCACTGGACCCCCAGGGAAATCCCCCAACTTTTTCATTTTAGAGTCAAGTCCAGAGAGACAGAATGACTCAACTGGGTCACCTAGTTAGTCAAAGGCAGAGCCAGAAGAGAAGCCACCGGTTAGTGTCATGGGGCCATCCCTGATTTCTAGGCTGAGTGGCATGTCCTCTCTCCCGCCGGCACTCTGCAGGGCTCTGGGCAACAGTGGCAACAGAGCAGCTTGGTAACATCCAGGTACCGAGTACCAGGGCTGGGGGGGGAATCAGCGCAGAAGATGGGCAGACTGGCCTTCCCAGGGCCTGCCTGGTCATGTGGCCATTGCCTGTTTCATATCTAACTCCTCCCTAAAAGGGAGACTTGGACAACTTGGAGGTTAGTTCACCAGTGTGCAAGCTTCTGGCTCAGTACCTGGAGGAGGTGTCTCCTGTCCTCATGCTTCTTTCTAACTTCTTCAGACCGTGTTTGATAGTTTTCCAATAATCTCTGGGCCACATTTCTCAGAGCCACTGCTCCTGCTTCTCTGGAGGCTTCGAGCTAGAAACAAAAGGTCACTGTGCACGCTCTGACAGGTACAATAAGCAGGGTTAAGGACAGGGCAGTGTGATGGGCAACCAAAAGCACAGTCTGTAACCAAACCATATGCACCTTCATAGACAATGGCTAGGGGGAAAGATGCTGTTACCTGGTAAGAAGAAAACATAAAATGAGAAGGCCCTATTTATTGGGGCTGTCATGAAAGTGATTAGCACTGGGCAGCCAAGCAAGAGCTAAGAACAATACCCTGCATTAAAGACCACACCCTGTAAAGTGTTCCCTGGTGCCCCATTGGCTTATACAGGAATTTGCAAGCGTTTTATCATCAGTGGCCACGACAGTACTAAAAATGTATTTCCTGAAACAGAAGCTGGACAAGATTGAAGTACTAGGGGCAATAAAGATAAAGTGTCATGAATCATTCAAGGATTTCACCTAAGAAATAATCAAGGATGGCTACAAAGATTTACCTACTAAATCACTATAAGACTGTAAATGTGCTAAGTCGCTTCAGTCGTGTCCAACTCTTTGCGATCCTATGGACTGTAGCCTGTCAGGCTCTTCTGTCCATGGGATTCTCCAGGCAAGAATACTAGAGTGGACTGCCATGGCCTCTTTCAGGGGATCGAATCCCGACCTGGGAATCGAATCCGGACCCAGGGATCGAACCCTTGTTTCTTATGTCTCCTGCATTGGCAGGTGGGTTCTTTACCAGTAGCACCTGGGAAGCCCCATAAAACTGTATATAAAATAAGCCAAAAAAAGGTAACTATAAGGCACCAACAATAAATTAGCTAAACAAAACAATGAGACATTTCACTATAAGTGCACTAATTTATATGCAATTATTAATATTTAATTATTGTATATGTAAAGATTTTTAAATTTTATTGCAGTAAAACACTTAACATGACACTTGCCCCATTAACAGATTTTTAAGTGTACAATACAGTATTAACTATAGGCACAATATTATACAGTAAATCTCTAGAATTCACTCATCTTGTACGTCTTGAAACTATACCCATTGAACTTTTGTTAAAATCATTTTAATAATAAAAATTATCTTCAAAATAAAACAGTGAGATTAAATTTATCACGTGTAAAACTGCTTCACTAAGTTTGTGAGCACACTGTGTGGATTTATGGATATATGTGGATGACTGTCTGCCTTCACAGAAGCACGAATCTATCTTATTGGCTCAAAGGCTCAAAGTACAAAAGGAGAACTTCCTCCTACTGGTCACACCTTGATTTTCAACACTTCATTCTCTTTGTTCATTTCTAAGAGCTGTAGGTCTTTTCCTTTTATCCTTTCCATGAGCGGATCCAAACTGCCACCAGAGGAATCCACTGCAGAGTCAGAGCCATTTTGAATGTTTCCACAGCGCTAAAATGAACAAACAAGAAAATCACACACCTGACTTTTCTTTTACTCTACTAACTTTGATAACAATAATTATCGCTCAGTATTACTTATATCAATGGAGTAGTAAATGGCAACCCACCCCCAGTATTCTTGCCTGGAAAATCCCATGGGCAGGGTAGTCTGGCGGGCTACCGTCCATGGGGTCACAAAGAGTCAGACACCGCTGCGCATAGCACAGCACATGACATATATCAAGGAAGATTCAGGTCAACAAATACATCTTTTGACTCTAAAATATCAACGAGAAATTCTAGATGAAGCAGCTGGCCTCTATATTTGCACAAATTTGAATAGATTCTAATATTGAAAGGAGAGAAGAAGTATATCTTTCATGCCTTTTACATTCCCTACAGTTTCACATACACTATTAAGACCTTTGAGGAGATAGATGATATCCACAAAGCCAGTTTGGTTTGTCTTTTTGTATCTCTGTTGTTTGCTGACCTTCTGTGGTTTGAGATGCCCGAGGCAGACCCACTGGAAACACAGTTCATCTACATCCCCAAGAAGCTATTCCTATTGAGAATAGCTCCAACAAACTCCCCATGGTTCTAGCCAATGGTTGATACTGGAGTGGGTTCCATTTCTTCCTCCAGGGGATCTTCCCGACCCAGGGATTGAAGTGGCATCTCTTGGGTCTCCTGCATTGGCTGGCGGATTCTTTATCACTGAACCACCTAGGAAGCCCTAGGGGTTGATAACCAGCCCTCAATTTACTCAACTCACAGACAGCATACGACAGAACAGTCCCTCCTCGCTTTCTGAAACCCTTTTTTGCTCATCTTCAATGGCTCCATTCTCTCCCACCTTTCCTCTTTATTCACTAGCTTCGCTTCTTCCCCTCCTGTGATGATTCCTCTTCTTCTTCTCAGTATCTAAACATTGGAAATCTCAGGACTTCATGCTTAGGTTTTTTCTTACTTCTATCCACACTCATGTGTTTGGTCATTTCCTCCAGTTTCAGAACTTTAAATACCATCCTTACTCTCCAAATCTCTACCCCATAGTCTGAGCCTTCTAGCATAGTCCTCTGCCCTTAACTCCAGAATCAGCTATCCAACCATCCATTAGAACCTTCACTTGGAGGTCTACAGAGCAACTCAGCATAGTCAGAACTGAACGTTTGATCTTTCCTGTCAGTCACAACATTAATCATTTTGCCAGTTTTAGAGAACTTAAGAAAATAATTGGAAAATAATAATAACACAAGTTAGTTTGGGAGATAAGGATGATAAAGACTATGTTTATGCATCATCGTGTGGTACTTTGTAGTATTCTCTGTGGCTATTCTACAGAGCAGATGACACTGTCATTGATGAGGTATCTGTGGTTCAGGTGAGGTTTAACCTGGCATAACCCAGACTAGGGTAAGTGCAGAGTGCTTAAAATTATGAATAAAAGGCTGGTCATGGGGGAAGGACTGTCTGATCACTCAGCCTAATGGCTCCAACTGGGTGTCAATTGGTGTGACCCAGGCGAATCTAAAAGTCTGTACCTTTGTCTATCACTGTAATTTGTTGCTTCCACTTATCTTAACTGGGCCAACATCTTCCCATGTACTTTAGATGAGTAAGTCAAGTTTAAAATATTCAAGTAAGATCTGGCCACTCCAGTCTAATCCTACTAATGACATCTAGATATTTCATACATATGCTCGTTAACATCATTAGATACCAACAAAAGATTTAACACTTGACATGCAAAGAATAATTTAATAATATCAAAAGTTACTTAAGTGAAGTCTATATGGCTTTATGTTCACTTACTGAAGGAATAAAAGCAGTACATTTTGATAAATTCATTACCTTTGCATCTAGGTTGTGATTTGTACTGTTATGTCTTACTTCATCTCTAAATATTTGATTTCGGATCTTTTCCAGAGTAGTTCGAATCTAAAAGGGAAAAAAAAATTTTTTTTCAAAGGCATTTAATCCCCAAAACTTTCTTTTTCAATATGAGTTACAAGGTACCAAATTTATCTGAAAGTAGTACAAATATACTGATATCATATTTAAACAACTGCCATCAACTTAACTTACATTTATACTAATATTGTTTAGATTGCAGAAAATGAGCATTTTTATCTTTAAAACTGTTCCTTAGGCAAACCTAAAATATAACCCAAATTAATGTTATACCACAAAGTAATTGCTATTTAGTAATTAGTGTTTAATACTATTTAGTTCTATTTTTTTATATAGTCATTTCCTACTAATTTGCTATTTGGTAATGACTATAAAACAATTACTATTGGTAATCACTACAAAATAATTACTATTCAATAATTACTACAAAATAATTACTATCCAATAATTACTACAAAATAATTACTATCTAGTAATTACTAGAGAATAACTACTATTTAGCAATTACTAGAGAATAATTACTCAGAGGAGATCGTACAAATTTATGCATGAAATATAAGCTTCATGTCTTGGTGATCTATGGAACTGCAAGACACTCAAAGATGAATTACTTGACCTGAATAAGTTACAAACTAGCTATGTCCAAATTCTTCCATCTGTTCTAAAACACATTTTATGAGAATACATACTTTTGTCAGCCATTATCACTGGATTCTGGTTAAGATTCACATTTTTAATCATGTGCAACATGTAGTCCTTGGCGATAGTTACTCTGAAGTGCTTAAGAAGGTGTTCCTTGTTAGGTAAGCAAAGACAGGAACTCAGCAGGAAAGGTAAACATCTAGCTGGCAACAAAGTCTCCACGCTTAGGAAAGAACTAAGAAATGTATGAAATCGCAGGATAGGACTTCCCTGGTGGTGCACCGGATAAGAATCCACCTGCCAATGCAGGGGACAGGGCTTTGATCCCTGATCCAGGAAGATTCCACATTCCGCAGAGCAACTAAGTCCATGCTCCACAACTACTGAGCCTGAGCCCTAGAGCCCACGGGCCATGACTACCGAGCCCACAACTACTGCAGACCCAGCGCTCCAGGGCCTGTGCTCCACAACCAAAGAAGCCAACACAAGAAGCCCACACACCACAGTGAAGAGTAGCGCCCGCGTGCCCCACATCCAGAGAAAGTCCACGCACAGCAATGGAGACCCAGAGCAGCCCAAACAAACCAACAACCACAACGACAAAAATCCCAGGAGGAGGCAGAGGTGAACAGTAGGGGACAAACTAAATGCTGACAGGTGTTTCAAATCCTCCTGGTCAGGATTTTCCAAGTGAAGAATAGAGGCTCATACCCTCAAGAGAAACGGTTACACACTCAAGAGAAATGCACCCATGTCTGAATGTCAGCTATCAAGGCTGTCCTTTGCCAAACTAGGTTTGTTCCTCCTCACATATTCTAGGGAGGGAGAAACAAAGCCCGCTCATTTGTAGCAGACTTTACTGTAAAAACTCATAGCGTGCTAACGTGATTTCCAGCGCCCACATACCTTTCTCACGTATTCGGTCTCTTCAGTAATGTGAGCTGATGGGGACTCGTACAAGGCAGAATCATCTTCCGTCTTCCCCCTCTGGGGCACTGTCGCGGTCCCCGTTACTGTTGTCATCGTGACATCCAGCTTTAGGAAAACATAAATCAGTGGGACAAAACTAATTCCTTTGATGTTATAATTCTGTGGTTGTAAACTGAACGGAGTTCTGTACTGACACTGGAATCGAATCTAGTAATACTAGAAAATATTATAAATTATTGAAATCTGCATGTATCTAAGATCCAGGAATTCACTTAATATTAAAACACCACCCGTTGAAACAATCAGTGATTAGAAATTTAAAAATTAAACTGAAATGGAAAAATATGGAATTTTTCTTCTTATTCCATATTAATTAGACTATAACACCTCAAGAGTAGAGACTATGCCTTATTCATTTTCATATTCTAGCACAGTGTAAGTGCTTAATAAATGTCTATGGAGCTAAAATAAGATAAAATCATATGTATATAAAAATGCACACACACACATATATATAACTTACAATAAGGGCTTCCCAGATGACACTAGTGGAAAAGAATCCACCTGCCAATGCAGGAGACGCAAGAGACCTGGATTCCATCCCTGGGCCAGGGCAGTTGCCCTGAAGAAAGAAATGACAACCCACTCCAGTATCCTTGCCTGGGAAACCCTATGGACAGAGGAACCTGGCGGGCTACAGTCCATGGGGTCCCAGAGTCGGACACGATTGAGAACACAGGACATGTATAACTTACAAACTTGTAAGCATATCATTTTACACGTCACAGAGACCTTTAATATTCTACATTTTATTTAACTCTAAAAGCCTGTAAAGGCCATTTACCAAAGAACTATTTGTAATAAGAAAATATCAAGAAAAGTGCCGGTGCCCACAAAAACAGAACTGATTAAATGAACTACCTACATCTTCTCTAGGATATATTAATTCAATGAAAAAGCATGGGGCACAAAAGGTTACATTGCCTCATAATCTCTCTAAGAAAGGCAAGAAGGATGGAAGGAGAAAATCTGTGATTTATAGTTTTGACACTGAACAGTGTAATTATTTTACCTAATTACAAAATATAACTGAATTAAAAGGAAAGATATCTTCCAAAATAAAAAACAAGAAATAAATACATTTGCCTACCAAATCGGTGGCATATCCACATGAACTATTTGAAATCACACACATATGCTCACACAGTCATGTCCAACTCTCTGCAACCCCATGGACTGTAGCCCGCCAGCCTCCTCTGTCCATGGCATTTCCCAGGGAAGAATACTGAAGTGGGTTGCCATTTCCTACTCCAGGGGATCTTCCCGACCCAGGGATCAAACCTGAGTCTCTGGAGTCTCTTGCATTGGCACGTGGATTCTTTACCACTGAGTCACCTGAGAATCCTGCAACTGATTTTTCCAGGTGTGCTATGTCCTAAGAACAAAAAGAATCACAAGGCAATCTTAAACTGTACTCACTAATAACACTGTTAGTGGAAACATTGCTATTGCTATTTTGAAACTATTGTATGTGTGTGCGTGCATGCGTGTGAATCACCCACATGACAGAAAACGTAGAATGAAGATGTCACCGTCTTAATGCCTTAAGAGCCAAGATTTTTATCATAAAAAAAATTCTAAATTAGAACCAAAAATGTTCTGTAAAAATCTTATAATCCAAACTGAAACCATGAGTATAAAATATTTATCTTCATTTAAAAATGTATATTCCAAGTCTATCCACTGAAAATTTAGAAAGAGAAGCAATTAACACTCCCAGTGCTCAGATTGTGTTATTAGTACACCATTTTCTATGAATACAAAAATGTAACCAGGGCTTCTTGACTGATTTAGATATGAGGCAAGAAGTGCAGAAGGTGAGACTGAGACATCTTGTCGTATCAGAAAGCAGAAAAGTGATCACCTACTACTTGCATAAGACACAAAGAGCCAACCTGAAGAGGAATGACTGTGATTGAGTAAAACGTATCAAAAATTTTTTAATTCTTGAAATTTTGTTAACAAGAGAAAAACCACCACTATGACCAACAATCCTCAAACTCACCAGAGACAGGCCACCATTATACTACAAAGTAGCCCAGAAAAGAGAGCAAGAGGGAATGCAAACAGACATTTATTTTGCCTTTATGACACAAATTTACCCTCTATCTCTTGGTAACCATATCAGTTCAGTTCAGTCGCTCAGTCGTGTCTGACTCTTTGTGACCCCATGAATTGCAGCATGCCAGGCCTCCCTGTCCATCACCAACTCCCGGAGTTCACTCAAACTCATGTCCATTGAGTCGGTGATGCCATCTCATCCTCTGTCATCCCCTTCTCCTCCTGCCTCCAATCCCTCCCAGCATCAGAGTCTTTTCCAATGAGTCAACTCTTCGATGAGGTGGCCAAAGTACTGGAGTTTCAGCTTTAGCAACATTCCCTCCAAAGAACACCCAGGACTGATCTCCTTTAGAATGGACTGGTTGAATCTCCTTGCAGTCCAAGGGACTCTCAAGAGTCTTCTCCAACACCACAGATCAAAAGCATCAATTCTTCAGTGCTCAGCTTTCTTCACAGTCCAACTCTCACATCCATACATGACCACTGGAAAAACCATAACCTTAACTAGATGGACCTTTGTTGGCAAAGTAATGTCTCTGCTTTTCAATATGCTATCTAGGTTGGTCATAACCTCCCTTCCAAGGAGTAAGCGTCTTTTAATTTCATGGCTGCAGTCACCATCTGCTGTGATTTTGGAGCCCCCAAAAATAAAGTCTGACACTATTTCCACTGTTTCCCCATCTATTTCCCATGAAGTGATGGGACCAGATGCCATGATCTTCGTTTTCTGAATGTTGAGCTTTAAGCCAACTTTTTCACTTTCCTCTTTCACTTTCATCAAGAGGCTTTTGAGTTCCTCTTCACTTTCTGCCATAAGGGTGGTGTCATCTGCATATCTGAGGTTCTTGATATTTCTCCCGGCAATCTTGATTCCAGCTTGTGCTTCTTTCAGCCCAGCGTTTCTCATGATGTACTCTGCATAGAAGTTAAATAAGCAGGGTGACAATATACAGCCTTGACGTGCTCCTTTTCCTATTTGGAACCAGTCTGTTGTTCCATGTCCAGATATAGTTGATTCTGAAAATTGTGCTAAAGAATTCCTGCCAATAAATCCAAAAGGACTAACAGAATTAGAAAACCTACTTTTTGTAACCCGTTATGAAGTGATAGATGCTAAGCAACAGTCATCAACCAGTGCTAAAAACACTAGGCAAGAGGTTGATGAAGAATGCATCAAACCCAGGGACTCCACTAATCAATTGTAACAGAAAAGTGGAAAAGAGACAACCAGACATTGTGTTCTCTAGATGTGGTACAATCACAAGTAGAAGCACCACCTGTGAGGTGTGAAGTCCTCTATCTACCAATGGGAAATATCTGAAAAAGAAGAAACCATTCGATGACTCTACAAGGGTGAAGGTTGCCAACAGCCAAATCCAGATCACATAAAATTCTATAAGACATATTATTATTCCTTCCACAGAATAATTATATGAAGAAAGAGTAGAAGAGAAATTTTCATAAATTTTGCATTTTAAGAAACATAGGACTAGATACAATACATGAATCTTTGTGCGAGTGCGTGCAAGCTCAGTTACTCAGTTGTGTTCAACTCTTTGTGACCCCATGGACGGCAGCCTGCCAGGCTCCCCTCTCCAGGGAATTTCCCAGGCAGGAATACTGGAGTAAGTTGGCATTTCTACTCCAAGGGATCTTTCCAACCCAGGGATCCAAGCCACGAATTTGGCGTTTCCTGCATTGGCAGGTGGATTCTTTACCACAGAGCCACCTGTGAAACCCCAGGTCTTCTTTGACTCCTGATTAAAATAAACCAGTTATATAGACATTTTTTTTAAAAACTAGGGGAATTTTAACACTGACTGGATAACAGATGCTGTTAAAAAATTAATGCAATTTTTGCAAAGCATTATTTGCAATTCTCGTCATTTTAGGTGTGATACTGGAATTATGATATTCCTTTAAAAGATCTTATCTGTTGGTCATACATACTGAAATATTTGAAGGTGAAAAAATATTACACTTAGAATTTTAAAGAGAATATTTTACTCTAATATTTAAAGGGAGGGAAAAATGCGGTGAGATAAAGATGAAAGTTTGATTAAAAATGCAATGAATTGTACAGTGGGATTCTCTATAGTTCTCTACCATTGTGCTTCTGCTTGAAATTTTCACAATTAATAGTAAAGAGCTAAAAAAAATGAGATAAAAGGCCAGTGAGGTAGTATTATTAATTTCATATTACTAATAAAGAAATTAAGATTCTTACAGGTGATATTAACTTACCCAAGATCACAGTAAAACTAACGGAGCTGAAATTCAAACCTTTGTCTTTTGGACACCAAGATCAAGAGTCTTTCTATCACATTAAGGCCAGATTCCCTGGTGAGAAAAAAATTAAAATTTAGCAATGACCCATGCTGTTAAAACCCACAAAGAATTTTCATATTTGCTAGCATCAATTTAGAACTAAATAGCTTCTGTGGATGATTCAAAGTCCTGCATTTATCCTTTAATCTTCAATGAAATTAACAGAGTATGCCAAGAATTTTCCATTTTATGTTAAATCCTCTTAGACAGCCACTGTGGCTTCTATTTGTTTCAGGGGAACTTGATTTGGCTGTAGCAGCTCTGCAAAGTCTGCTTTTTTTTTCCAGAATCTGAGCAGAACTACGTCTGTTATTTGGTCCTCTGAAGTCTCTTCCGGGATTAAGTTCTTAGCCTAAAACAACATTTTAATGGTGGAAGTAAAAGAAATGCCCATAGAGACAATAAACAATGTGTCTGGAAATGAGAGAGGAGTGGTCAGGCTGGCGTGGTGGTCATCCATTCACGGCCAGGATCCCAGGCTGCCTTCTTCCCACCTGTTAGGACAGTCTATGAATGGTCCTTACATCTTTTAATGGTTCCAAAAAAATTCGAAAGAAAAATAACATTTCATGACACATGAAAATTATATGAAGTTCAAATTTAGCGTCCACAAATGAAGCTGTAGTCTAAACTAACCATGGCCAAGCACTTATGTGTTGTTACGCTGCTTTTGCACCATAAGAGCTCTGCTGAGTAGATTCGAGGCAGAAAATACATGGCAAACAATGTCTAAGATACTGACTCTCTATTTGGTCCTTTACGGGGAAGTGTTTGCGCTCCCGTGGGGTAAAGAATGGCAGCAGATGGGAGCAAAAGAAGGAGGCAAATAGAGGCAGACAAAGCCTCGGTCTGAGTTTTTCGTTGCTGTTTTTCTTCAGTTCAGTCTCCCTTGTTCCACCCTCCCATTTTGGTGATTTCCCTTCTCTTTTCTTTTCAGTGGGTTATACACTGTGAACATTACCAAGTGATAAGGGACATTACATCATAGGAATTAATCACTCTTTAGAATGAACCTCACTGCATTCTGTCTTTCATAATTTGAAAATCACATCAAGCCTCTCATTATATATCCTAAAATATATTCTCTTACACGCCTTTTATTCTTAATATAAAAAAAATTCTGCTCCACGAATGAACTTATTTATGACTTTGCACAGCACACACGAAATAGAAATGACTCATAGACACAGAAAACAAACCTCTGGTTACCAAAAGAGACAGTTGTGGGGATGGGAGGTGGTAGATAAATTCGGAGTTTGGGATTAGCATACACACACTACTGGGGCATGGCTCGTGGCACAGAGGGTAAAGCGTCTGCCTGCAATGTGGGAGACCTGGGTTCAATCCCAGGTCGGGAAGATCCCCTGGAGAAGGAAATGGCAACCCACTCCAGACCTCGTGCCTGGAAAATTCCATGGATGGAGGTGCCTGCTAGGCTATACGGTTCATGGGATTGCAAAGAGTTGCAACACAACTGAGCAACCTCGCTTCTCATGAATACACTCTACTATGTATAAAACAGATAAACAAAGACCTACGTATGGCACAGGGAGCCATATTCAACATCTGCTGATAATCTAGAAAAGAATCCGAAAAAGAATAGGTATATATATGTGTGTATATATATATATGAAGAATATGTGTGTGTATATATATATATATATATATAGAGAGAGAGAGAGAGAGAGAGAGAGAGAGGCAAGAGAACTTTTTTACCACTGCACTACCCCTGGAGAAGGAAATGGCAACTCATCCCAGTATTCTTGCCTGGAAAATTCCCTGGACAGAGGATCTTGGCCGGCTATAGTCCATGGGGTGGCAAAGAGTTTGATGTGACCAAGAACACACATGCACACATATATATGTATAACTGAATCACTCTGCCGTATACTTGAAACTAACACAACATTGTAAATTAACTATACTCCAAAAAAAAAAAAAAAAAATCTGCTCTACTGATACTTCTCAGAACATCCTACCTCCTCCCCTCACTGGTTGGGTCATCTTAAACAAGTTCCATAAAATCTTAACCTCAACTTACATATCTGTAAAATGGAGGTGATAACCCCTAGAGTTGTAAAAATGAGCAATTTTTAAAATCTCCGGTTGTAGAAGGTGCCCAAGGGACAGTAACTGCTAATACTGTTGCTTCAATGACTTTATATTATGAAGGACCATGAAAAACAAGCAGTCCATAAGAGAGGGGGTAAGTCATGCCTATGTGGTTGCAAAGTTTATATGCATCTCTATTTGTATGAAATCAAATCCCATCTTTCTCTTGGTTCAGGAAACGTCCACGGCCACAGTCCTTCGTTTGTATAAAGAAACCCAAGAGGAACTTAAGCCAGCAAAGTGCAAATTGCCATATGGCATTACCGTCCAGGGGAAAATCCATCTTAGCATTTTATTTCTGCCAGAAGTAGATTAGGCAGATAAAATTTTCAAAATAAAACACAATCAGTTAATTAAAGTGAGAAAAGAATTTTATTTGTTTTATGCTCGAGTGGACTGAAGACAGCTTACGAGTGGCATCACGCCAAGAGGTATTATTTCCTAGATCTGGGCTTTTCAAACAGGGCTCCCAAGGGAAGGGGCGGTGCTGGGCAGACAGGGCTTTGCTGTCTGGACTCGAACCAAAGCAGTTCTGCTTTGTTCTGTCTCAAACTGAATTTTTCCATGAGACTTTCTGTGGAGAAAGAAGTTTCTACAACTAAAAGACCCGAAGGCAGACTGCCTAGTTTCATGGCCTGACTCTGCCAGTCAGTAGCTGTGTGACCTTGAGCAATTCCTTAACCTCTCTGTGCCTCAGTTTCTTTATTAGTAAAATTCAGATAATATTATTATTAATGATTAATGACAGTATAAATAACGAATAACATGGGGTTGTTTGTGAGTTAACATTTGCCAAGCAGGTATAATAGAGCTTGTTGTTCAGTCGCTCAGTCGTGTCCAGCTCTTTGGGACCTCATGAACTGTAGCACCCCAGGCTTCCCTGTCCTTCACCATCTCCCACTGTTTGCTCAAACTCATGTCCATTGAGTTGGTGATACCATCCAACCATCTCATCCTCTGTCGCCCCCTTCTCCTGCCCTCAATCTCTCCCATCATCAGGCTCTTCGCATCAGGTGGCCAAAGTATCAGAGCTTCAGCTTCAGCATCAGTCCTTCCAGTGAATATTCAGGACTGATAGCGCCTAGCACATAAAAAAATGACTTGTACATGTTTGTCAAGTAAGTAAATAAAATAAAGCCATTTTCCACAATTACTGCTGACAAGTATTCTGAGTGGTAGAAAAGAAGCCAGTAATACTTTAAACAGTTTGCAGATCGAGCTGGGCTGCAGAGGAAAATCGCAATTTTAAGACCAGTAAATCCATAGTATTGATTCTTTCTTGATAACGCATCAATGATTTGTCAGTATCCCCAGCTGATTACGCTAACATACAATGAATAGTTTACTATTTACAAAGCAATTCACACACATTTTTCGAATTATAATCTATGTGACAAACCAACACATCATGGGGTGCCCAGGATTATGTAACTAAACCTACTTCTCTGATTAATGACATACAAATGGCTCAGCTATTATACAATAAACACATATAAGGCACCATGTGAGCTGAATTTTGTCCTCCCTTCCATTTATATGTTGAAGCCATGATACCCTGTACTTCAGAATGTGACCTTACTTGGAAATAGAATCCTTGCAAACCTGAGTCTTCCTGGTGGGGCTAGTGATAAAGAATCCACCTGTCAACACAGGAAATGCAAGAGATGCCAGTTCGATCCCTGGGTTGGGAAGATCCTCTGGAGGAGGAAATGGCAACCTGCTCCAATATTCCTGCCTGGAAAATTCCATGGACAGAAGAGCCTGGTGGGCTACAGTCCATGGTGTCGAAAAAGAGTCAGACACAAATGAGCACTCATCATTTTGCAAACATACTTAGGTGCTCTGTGATGACCTAAAGGGGTGGGATGGTGGAAGAGGAGAGAGGCTCAAGAGGGAGGGGATACATGTATAATTATGGCTGATTCAAGTTCTTGTATGGCAGAAACAAACATGGTAAAAAATAAATTAGAGAAATAAATAAATAAAAGAACAAAAGAAAGATAAGGTCATAGTAGAGTGAAAGTGAAAGTCACTCAGTCGTGTCCAACTCTTTGCAACCCCGTAGACTGTATAGTCCATGGAATTTTCCAGGCAAGAATACTGGAGTGGGTAGCCTTTCCCTTCTCCAGGGGACCTTCTGAACCGAGGGATCGAACCCAGGTCTCCCACATTGCAAGCGGATTCTTTACCAGTGGAGCCAGAGTGAGGTGGACCCTAATCCAATCTGATGTCTTTATAAATGGGGGAAATTGGGACCCAAATGTACACAAGGAAAAGTCCATGTTCAGCTGAAGGCAGAAACCAAGGTGATGTTTCGACATGATAAGGAATACCAAAAATTGCCAGAAAACCACTAGTAGCTGGAGGAGAAGCAGGGGACAGATGCTTCTTTACAATTTTCAGAAGGAAACAACCCTGCCAACACCTTGATCTTTGATCTTGAACTTCCAGCCTCCGGAACTGAGAGACGAGAAAGTACTATGCTTAAGCCACTCTGTGGTACTTTATTTTAGCAACCTTAGAAAATGAATACAGGAATTGTCTACAGACTAGAGATTTTAACAAAAGAGTGTCCTTCCTTTATTTAACCCTTGATTCATTCATTCATGTATTAAATATTTATTGAATACAGCAGTTTTAGAAATTTGTAGCTGCAGAACCAGGTCCAGGACCCTGCTTTCACGGGACTCTAAGTACAGAAGGGGAGACAGACACGAAACAAAGAAGCTACACAGAGGACATAGTCAGAGGTGGTGTCATGAAGAAGCACAGAACAGGGTAAAGGATAAAAAGCGGGGTTCCTTCAGATGGGTGGAGAGAGACAGCCAACCTGAAGAGGTGGCATTTAAGCAAAAGACTTGAATAAAGGAGGTGAAGCCATGTGGCCATCTGGGAGAAGAGGATTCCAGGCTAACGGTGAGCAAGATTCCAGGCTGGAACTTGCATGAAGTCCTGTTCTAAGAACAAGGTACAAAGGGTCACCTATCATTTTTTTTTTTTTTCTTTTTCTTTAAATGGGTAGGGAAAAAAAAATTTTTTTAATAGACTGAAACATAAGACTTTCAATTTGCCTAAGGAGTCTTCTCCTTAGCCCACTTAAAACAGGTCTTATCGTGCCCAGTCGTGTCCAATTCTTTTCATCCCCATGAAATGTAACCCGCCAGGCTCTCCTGTCTATGGGATTTCCCAGGCAAGAATACTGGAGTGGGTCGCCATGCCATCCTCCAGGGGAACTTCCCGACCCAGGGATCAAACCCGTGTCTCCCTTGTAAACAGTGCAAGGAACACTGGGGTGCATGGACAGGAGAGGAGTTTGGGGGAGAATGGATACAGGTGTGCGTACGGCTGAGTCGCTCTGCTGTGCACATCATTGTTAGTCGGCTATATTCCAATATAAAATCAAATGTGAAAAGCAAACAAAAACAGGTCTAGCCCTGGCTGATGAGGCTCCCTGAGGGCTGACGGCAGGGACAGTGACGTCTGGGGTGCTGTCAGGGGCCACAGGGCATATGCACCTGAGTCTAGGCCCCCCGGTGGAAGGGGCACTTGGTTAAGAGCAGCTGACCACACTGTGGCATTCTCAACTCACTTCCGTGAGTGCTGACACCCGCAGCAGCATGGCGGGTGCCCAGCTTGACTCTCCCTCCCAGGTGTGTGGGGTCACCCTCTGCAGGAGCCTCTGCAGCGAAGACCTCTTCCTTCCTCGTCACTCCCTGCTGCTGGAGCGCGTGTACAACTCCTAGACTCCGTCAGCTGAGTGCTCCCGCCCGGAAAGGTCATCAAAGGATTGGCCCTCCAGCTTGTTGTGCTAGAGGCAGTGAAAATCTCCTTCTTGCTCTGGGGAGGAGGGACTCTGGCACAGAGCAGTGCTTTAGATCCAGCAGCAGGAACATCTGGTATCTAGCGCCCAGGGGCAATGCCCAGAGGATTGAATCCCCACCCATTACTGATCTTGGCCGGGGTACCAGCACTGGACTCTCCCATTTCCATATCTAGTTTTCCCATCAATTCTGGATGCCGAGTTTACTTCCAGTAAATTCCTTTCCTGCGGCTTCCCAGGTGGCTCAGTGGTAAAGAATCCACCTGCCAAAACAGGAGACACGGATTCAATCCCTGGGTGGGGAAGATCCCCTGGAGAAGGGAATGCCTACCCACTCCAGTATTCTTGACTGGAGAATCCCATGAACAAAGGAGCCTGGAGGGCTACAGTCCATGGGGTCACAAAGAGTAGGACACAACTGAGTAACTGAGCACGCTCATGCACAAATTCCTTTCCTACCTAGGTGAGCCAGACTCAGTGCTTAGGAAGCGAGAGCCCTGCTTTGGCACACTGTCTGAGTTTTCAGCTTCTCAGTTCTGAGCTAACAATATTGACAATTGTCTCAGCATTCTTAGTCACTATGATAGAGAGCTTAGATATTAGAAACTGAGAGAGTTAAGTTACAATAAGATGGTACAAAGGTAATGAGGTTATATGAGGGGGAAAGTAAAGCTAACGTGTCTCCTGACCCTGGAAGAGACTGGCCGTGTCCCGAATACTGAATAGCACACCTGTTCTGCAACGACATTACACGGCACAACGGTGACATCCAGTGTCAGCTGGCTAAACCTCAGGTGACCGTGCAGTTTACCTGAAAATGACGCGCAGTGCATCAAAAGACATGCATGTCAGCACTGAGCCCAAGCCACAGCAATGCTGTTTGCAAGCAATAATCTAAGATTGTTAAAGTAGGATTAATTTCTATTCATTTCTAAATGCTACTCATTTGTAAACACACATGTTTATATCATCCAGTGCTATAGAAAGCTCTTAGATATGTAACAAAGGCAAATTCAATTAGGGGGATAAAAGGATTGAAATACTAGTCCAAACACCATAGAAAATACATACTTTTGACAGAGCACTGTGCCATTTGCCCAGGAATTATTTCCCATGTGTTGTCAAAATTAATCATCAAAGCACAGTGTGCAATAATTGTGACCTCTATACTTATATCTATCTGTATGTATGTATAAGGCTGCCAAGTCACAGAGAAGTGATATGTTTTTCAAAATCATAAGTTAATCTCATCACCTGAACCCAGAAAGTTATTTTTTCAATTCTTTATCACCATTTATTGAAATTATTCTTTTTTACACATGGAATTACACTTTTATCTTTGTCAAAAATCAAGTGGTTTGGAAATCTTCAATTGATTTTGTGTTTGGAGAATATTTCTGGATTCTCTTCTAATCTATTTTGATGTCTGTTCTTTTCATATTTTTTAATTTAATTTGGATTTTATATTGGAGTATAGTTGATTTGCAATGGTTGTGCTCATTTCATGTGTACAGCACCATTATTCACTTACACACATACATGGATCTATTCCTTTTGAGTATTTTCCCATGTAGTTTATGACAGAGAATTGACTAGAGTTCCTTGTGCTGTACACTAGGTCTCTGTTGATAATCTATTTTATGTATAGTAAGTAGTGTGCATCTGTTAATCCCAAACCCCTCCTTGGAAAAGTTTTAATCTCCCTTAGGCTTTAGCTTCCTCAACTGAAAAACCCAAATGAAGCTGTTAACTTCCTCACAGAGTTGCTGCTAAGTCGTTCAGTCATGTCCGCCTCTTTGCAACCCCTTGGACCGTAGCCCGCCAGGCTCCTCTGTCCGTGGGATTTCCCAGGCAAGAACACTGGAGTGGGTTGCCTTTCCCTTCTCCAGGGGATCTTCCCGACCCCTGCATCTCCTCCTGCATCTCCTGCATGTCAGGAGGATTCCTTATTGCTGGAGCCATTGAGTTATACAATGATTAAATAGGATAATGCAGAAAAAGTGCTTAATGGGGTATCTGACTATAATCCACATTATATTCAGAGAATGTTAAACAATTATGTTTAGGCTCACAGCTTATAATGGACATTTGCTTAAAGAGCATCATTTGAAAGTATCAAGGCCTAAACCCAGTTGTCCCCTTTCTATTCCCACCCCCCAGCCCCATCAGTCAGTTACACCTGCTGCTCCGACCTGCTCGGCTAACGATCTATTTTATAGCCACTTATGACTCCTCAGGGAAAGAATAGGAAAAGAACTAGTTGTCACTGATATATATCTCAGTCATTTGCAACGTTGATAAGAGAGGTGCCCTTTTGGAAAATTTCTTCTGTGGCTTCCTGAAATATTTTAAGAATAAAAGGCTCAGGGATTTACAAAATAGCTATAGCTTCTCAAACTGGTCTTGGGATATCTGAGCTTCGACATCATCTAAATCATTTTAAAAATTATCCAGAGAAGGAGGGAAAGACAGACAATCCCACTTGTGGGTGAGGACGGGGAGAAGCAGCAACTCCTGCGTGTTGCTGGTGGGAAAACCAAACTCACATCAACACTTAGACAGCTTCCTATAAAGCTAAGCATGGACTGTACAACCCAGCAGTCCCTCTCCTAGGGGATTTTGTATGTCCATAAAACACATTTATAGTGGTCAAAGGCTGGAAAAAATTCAAATATTCATCAACAGGTAAATCCTATTCATCAATGCAAAAGAATGATCAACTGATACGATGTGAAGAGCTGACTCATTGGGAAAGACCCTGATGCTGGGAAATATTGAAGGAAGGGGGAGAAGGGGCGACAGAGGATGAGACTGTTGGATGGCATCACCAACTCAATAGACATGAGTTTGAGCAAGCTCTGGGAGATGGTGAAGGACAGGGAAGCCTGGTGTGCTGCAGTCCATGGGGTCACAAAGAGTTGGATACAAGTGAGCGACTGAACAACACTGATACAATATAGATGAATCTTAGATGCATTATGCTGACTGAAAACAGCCAAATTCCAAAGGCTACATATTCCATAGTTCCATTTATATGATATTCTAGAAAATTTGAAACTATAGGGTCAGAAAACTGAACTGAGGATTAAGAGTGGGGAAGGGATTGACTTGGAGAAGGCAATGACATCCCACTCCAGTACTCTTGCCTGGAAAATCACATGGACGGAGGAGCCTGGTAGGCTGCAGTCCATGGGGTCGCTAGGAGTCGGACACGACTGAGCGACTTCACTTTCACTTTTCACTTTCATGCATTGGAGGAGGAAATGGCAACCCATTCCAGTGTTCTTGCCTGGAGAATCCCAGGGACGGGGGAGCCTGGTGGGCTGCCGTCTATGGGGTCGCACAGAGTCGGACACGACTGAAGCAGCTTAGCAACAGCAGCAGCAGCAGGGATTGACTACAAAAGAGACACTTGGGACTATTTTAGGGGACTAGGGAGTGATGATGAAACTGTTCTCTATCTTGATGATGATGGTGGTTCCATGACTCAGAACTCTATACTAAAAAAGATGGATGTATATACTTTTATTTTCTAAATAGAAATTAAATAGTACCGTAGTAAAAGCTAAGTACAGTGGAGATTTCAAAATACAATTAACTGCAAGCTACAATTAACTAAATATATTTCCTAAGTCAAACTGTCGAGCCCTCCAAAAGTGTAAGTGGCAAAAAAAAACCCAAAAACGATGGAGTCAGAATTGTTAAAAAGCAAGTAACTGAGTTGCTGACAGGCAGGTAAAGCTATTGCTCTTACAAGAATAGTCCATGGAGCCTGACATTCAATAAGGTGACAAAAGCAAGGGAAATCTTAAACATCTTATGAAAGTTAATCATAAGTATTACTTACTGAGGTGGAAAAGTAGGAAGAAGTATATAAAAATATATAAGAAATATACAAGAAAACTTGCAACAAGAAGATCTAAGTCTAATTCTGAAATAGAACTCCTTATTTCACCTACCCATTCTTTTTTTTTTTTTTTTTTTTTGCAATTTTTTCTTAATTGGAGTACAGTTGCTTTACAATGTTATAGCTATCTGTTTCAAACATGCTAGTGTATAGTTGTCAATCCCATTCTCCCAGTTCATCTCAGCCTCGCCTTCCCCTCATCCCACTGTCCACGCGTCAGTTTTCTACGTCTGCATCTCTGTTCCCGCCCTTTAAATAGGCTCATGTGTACCATTTTTCTAGATTCCACATGTATGCATTAATATACAATTATACAGCTAGTTTTTCTCTTTCTGACTTATTATGGTTCACTCTGTATGACAGACTCTAGGTCCATCAGTGTCTCTACAGCTGACCATCCCCTTTCCGAGCATCTTCTAGATGCATGTTTCCCTTTTTCACCGAGAACAAGAGCACGTGGACTACTGGGGCGGTGACGACAAAGTCTGTGAAGGTTGCCCCCCCCGCCCCTCACCGAGGCAGCGGGGACCCTGTGCTCCCCAACCCCTCCACCCTCCCCCTGCAGCCCTGTACCAGGAAGAGGTCAGACTGACTTCAGCATCCTACCCAAACCAAGGGGATAACAGAAAGATACAAGAGCAAGAAGCAACTCCTGGTTCTGGATGAAACCAAGCTCCTTATATCAAATCCCATGAACATGAGTGATGAGTGAGTGAATTCCCCAAAATAATTAGGAGAAGCTTATAGCTCAATGCTGAGCAAGCCTTCTTCCTGTTGGTGAACAGACATGAGAGGGGGAACATGTCCACTTCGATTTCCAGAAAGCGGAAAAGATGAAGATGGATTCCTATAATTGGCATTTCACTCTCAGGAGACATTGGAAATGAAATGACCAGTTTAAGACTAGAAAATGAAGCTGTTCTGGAAATTTTTAAATCAATATCAAGTTAAAAAAAGACTTACCAACAGAGACTTATCAACTCATCCAACCACAGATCAGTAAAACAGCAGTGGTCTGAGCCTGGAGTTCTGGCAAGTTGTTTTGATAGTAGCAGACAAACTGAGCTCCGAATGAACATACCCAGCTTTGGAAAACTGTACTATTCAACTTAGACTACTTTAGTTTCAAACATAAAATTCTTTGCACTCCATGTTTTCAATAAAATAGACTTTCAAGTTATCCGAATGCTTATTTTCCCCATAGGAACTTGCAACTTCAGCAGTAACTTACAGGCATTCAGAGACAGTGTCTTCTCTTTAGCTGCACAGCCCATTCTATAGAAGAGTTTCCACTCAACTGGAGAAATCTCCCTAAGAGGATCTTTAAGCATAAGTTGTCAAATGTAAACCACTAAATATGCATTTGCCGTAAGAATTGACACAAAACAGGGTGAATGGGGGTATAGAAGAAAACATCTCTAAATGAACACCTAAGAAAGGTATATACCAAAATGCTTTTGTAGTGTTAGAGAGTTCTTTGTTCACAGAAAACATCACTATTTAATAGAAACCTGGAATAATTTATCATTTGGTCTAGCTGGAATGCCCCAGAGGAAAAGAGTGGCATTTCTTCTGTTTTAGATTTTAAGAGTTCAAACTAGTGCCTGATTTGGTAAGTCAACACCAGTTGCATCAGTTTCACCCTTTAGCACAGTGATAGAAACGACAGAATAATAAAATGAAAAGCATGCAAATTCAGATGCACTCCCTTCTACTTTTTGGCTTACGGCTACAGACGACTCTTGCTTTATGTTAAGTGTGCCACTAAAATGTGTTATTAAGAAGGGCTCATATTTTTAAGAGTAGTTCAGTTATCACTGATGGATCAAACATGCATCAAAATTCCCCCGTTTAAATGCATATTATTTGTGAAGAAAACACACAAAGGAGACGTGTGTGTGTGTTTAGTCACTCAGTCGTGTCCAACTCTTTGCAGCCCCATGGACTGTAGCCCACTAGGCTCCTACGCCCATGGAATTTTCCAGGCAAGAATACTGGAGTGGGTTGCCATTCCCTCCTCCAGGGGATCTTCCCAACCCAAGGATCAAACCCAGGTTTCCCACTTTGCAGGTGGATTCTTTACCATCTGAGCCATCAGGGAAGCCTGGCCTCTTTCCAAATGTTAACATTATGAATTAGTGTCTTCCAAGTCCAACCTAGAATATGAAATGACTGCTGCTTTCTGCTACTGGCTTGGGATTTACTATTTACTATTTTCATGGCGTTATCACAGAAAGATCACAGTTACGACATTTGGTAAGTATCCGTATTCCATATCAGAAATATATTTTTTCATAAATATAAATAATTGTTTGGCTCCTATCAGTTATTTTCAAATTATGGAAGTTGGACCAAAATATCTGTCTTACCACTTCAATTGCAGCAACATCCATCAAGGTAAGCAAAAGGTGGCATAGCCATCCAATGGAAGGAACATTAGTAGCAATAAAAAGGAACCACCATGCTACAACCTGAATGCACCTCAGAAACATTATTCCAGGTGAAAGAAGTCAGATGCTGCTGCTGCTAAGTCGCTTCAGTCGTGTCCGACTCTGTGCGACCCGAGAGGGCAGCCCACCAGGCTCCCCCGTCCCTGGGATTCTCCAGGCAAGAACACTGGAGTGGGTTGCCATTTCCTTCTCCAATGCAGGAAAGTGAAAAGTGAAAGTGAAGTCGCTCAGTCGTGTCCGACTCTTCTCGACCCCATGGACTGCAGCCTACCAGGTTCCTCCACCCATGGGATTCTCCAGGCAAGAGTACTGGAGTGGGGTGCCATTGCCTTCTCCAAGTCAGATGCTAAATACCATATATTCTATTGTCAAATGCCCAGAAAAGTCAAATCTAAAGAGACAGAAAACAGATTAGTACCTGCCTGGGTCCGAGGGTGAGAATGGGAGGGCTACAAACGGGCACTCGAGACTTTGGGAGGGGGGCGGGGATGAAAATGTTCTAAAAGTGGATTGGGATCATGGTTGCATAACTCCATAAGTTTACTAAAAATCATTAAATTGTACAGTGTGATGTATTTGATAGTTTATAAATTATATCTCCAATAGAGCTGATTTTAAAATAAATAGCCAAAAAAAAAAAGGCAAGAATGTCTTACATAAAGTCATTTTTTTCCTCTGAGGTTAAAAAATAATTATAGTCATGTTTTTTTTTAATTTACAGGAAAAAATATAACTTGATGGATATAATTTTCTCAATTTAAATTTTCAACCCCTAAATTATTGGCATCTACTTACTACTACTACAAATTTAGATTTTATTGAATTTGCATGAAATTGCTATTCTTTAGCTATTTCAGGCTTAAGATCTTAATATTTCATAATATTAAACACAGAATACAGGATTCCTAAATTCTTTCCCATGGATGGAGAAGCCTGATAGGCTACAGTCCACAGGGTCGCAAAGAGTCGGACACGACTGAGCAACTTCACTATACTATAAATTTTTTCCCAGCCTAAGAAAAAGGAAACTGACCTGAATAACATATAAATTCCTTTACAATTTTTTAATTTGACCATTTAAATCTGTGGAAAAGAGTCTGTGATTCGAAACTAATCTAGTTTAGGTCAGTGTCAAAAAATGACAGATGTTGACTGATATGGTTCCTGATTATGGCCTCAGGGTGTTCTGGAGGATTCCAAAGCTGTAAAAATTCCAGAGGACAGGAATGTGTCTCATTTACACCAACTTTTATCCCCCTGTGTCTCCAAGACAGACCACGGTGCCCTATACAGTAAATGTTGGTTCAGTGGTTAAGTTAATATACGAACAGGCCCGAAAATCCCCAGGTGCACCAAATATTTTCTAAAACTGAGCACACACACGCGCACATATTTTTGTTTTCTAAACTCCTTACTGTTTCCATGTTTAGACGCTTAGTAAAATGTAAATTCACTTAAACATGCTACTAAACTGATAGTAACATGTTGCCATTTTGAAATGCTTTTCCATCAATAAATGGCCATCTAATTTTAATGTAAAAATCTCAAAGATTCAAGCCCACTACTGTAGAAGAGTTTGACATTCCTCCAAGGAACTCTCCAGGCAAGAATACTGGAGTGGGTAGCCATTCCCTTCTCCAGGAGAAGAGAGAGATCTTCCCGACCCAGGGATCAAACTCTGGTCTCCTGCATTATAAGCAGATTCTTTACCATTAAAGTCATCTGGGAAGCCCTCAGAAGTCTTAGTTGTTTCCTTTTTTGGTCATCATTCCAAACAAATAAATATATGCCTCATTTTTCAGTTTTGACCAAATCTAGCTTAGATTTTTCCAACTTCGTCCAGAATCTGGATTACAACTCAAGCCCACTTTCCAGCACATTATAAATCACTACGCTAACAAATATATTAACATGCTTGTTAATATCTTCTTTTTTTTGTTGTTAATATCTTCTGAAATCATAAACGTGAAAAAATCACTGAAACAGTGTCTGCATTTATTTCAAAAGCCTCTCTTTAGTTAGTACAGGTTTGGTTACTAAATTTATTTAGCAAATAAAAAGGTGAAGACCTTGTGAAGCTTGCAAGGTCGCAGAAAGTGTAAGCCATTTTCTTCCTTTCAATAGTGAGTTGGGAAGTCCCTGCCTTAGGCACAAATTCCTCTGTGTCAGGGACCTTCACACTCAAAGGGTCAGCATGGGGGGGGAGGGAGAGGGACGGCCCAGCAGCAGGAAACAATCGCACCTGTTGTGTCTGCAGGGGTACCTGAGACTGCAGCTCAGATCACATTTCTGAAAAGCCAGATTTCTGCAGAGCTGAATATTTAATACCATCAGGTACATAAAAGGACAGAGTATCTT
This sequence comes from Bubalus bubalis, assembly GCF_019923935.1. NCBI lineage: Eukaryota > Metazoa > Chordata > Mammalia > Artiodactyla > Bovidae > Bubalus > Bubalus bubalis. The sequence goes on along the minus strand of NC_059178.1, from coordinate 7,927,245 downwards.
TCCCCAGTTGCAAGTGAGAAATAATTGCCTTTGAACACTTTATCTAGCCTATGTATAGCAACAAGAAAAAAGAGATTTTTATTTCTAAAAATAAAGCTATAGTGATAACGGCAGACCGAGTTTCAGGTACCTTTGGAACTAACTGCTTCTTTTATATATGTAAATGTATTTGTTCTCCAAGAAGGTTAAAAGTTTACAGCCATGCCATTCATGCAATCTGAATCTCCCCTCTCACGGTCCCGTGCTATTCCTTCCATAAGATAACACTGTTCCTTTGCACACCTGCCGGGGGGATAAGTAACTTTCAGCTCTAGAATCCCATGACAGCCGAAAACTGTCATCCAACAGGTTCCTCTTCCTTCACTACACCTGAAGCTAACAGAAGCCAGCGCGGATGAACGTCTGCACTCTTACAAATTCAGGGCACAGGGAACTGTCAAAGTCGTCCCGCGGGGGTCCATAGGTGACAGCCAAGTTTTCCAGAAGGCTTTCTCCACCGCCTCTGAAGAGGGGGACCCCCAGCCAAGGGACTGCCTAACCGCAACCTAAATAAACAATCGGGCGTGCGTAGGGCGAAGGAGGGGTATCCTTTCTCGGGGAAGACAACTCTGTTCCTCGTCGTTTAGTCACCAAGTCGTGTCGGACTCTCTGCGACCCCACGGACTGCAGCACGCCAGGCTTCCCTGTCCTTCACCATCCCCTCTGGGATTGTGCCCAAGTTCATGCCTACTGAGTGGGGGATGCCACCCTGGAGGCGCACAAACTTCTAGCCCAGGGAATCCGAGTCCAGAAGAAAGGTTTACAGGGAGAATGCTGTCCTCACCCAGGACCTATGTGCAGGGAAATGTCCTTGGTGCTCCAGGCGGCACGAGGGGAGGTTAGAGGGGACCCGGTCCAAGGGCGCCTGGACCCCCACTCGCCCGGGAAAGAGTGGGGTGACCCGGGCGAAGATCGCTGGGGCTCGCCTACCTTGGAGGGCGCTCCGCCAGCGCGGGGTCCGGGCGCCGCTCCTCCCCTCGCTCGGCACCTCGGGTGGGTAGGGCGGGTCGGCTCCGCCGGGCTCGGTGGCTCCACCTCCGCTCCAGGGAGCTCCGCCCCGCACGGCAGAGCGCGCCCCGGGCAGAGTCGGGCGCCGGAGTGGCTCCGGGGCGGGGCCTGGGCTCCTCAGCGCCCCGACGCGGGCGTCCGGCTCCAGGCGCCCCGGGGTGCCTTGTGTGCGCCCCGGGGTGCCTTGTGTGCACGCCGACACTCAAGTCCCCAACCCTGCGCACCGCTCAGTAATTGGGTTATTCTGTTGGGGGTGGGGGGTAGATAGTTCCTGCTGCTTTTTTTTTTTTTTTAAAGGTCCTGTTTAATCTCCAAGCTCATATACTTTTTGTTTTTTATACTTTGGCTACCTGATGCGAAGAACTGACTCTTTGGAAAAGACCCTGATGCTGGGAAAGATTGAAAGCCGGAAGAGAAGGGAACGACAGAGGATGAGATCGTTGGATTGCATCACCGACTCAGTGGACATGAGTTTGAGCAAGCTCTGGGAGTTGGTGATAGACAGGGAGGCCTGGCGTGCTGCAGTCCATGGGGTCGCAGAGTCGGACACGACTGAGTGACTGAACTGAAGACTATTTTGGAGTAAATTTAGATTTACCAAATTTGGAGGAGGAAATGGCAACCCATTCCAGTATTCTTGCCTGGAGAATCCCATGGACAGAGGAACTTGGCGGGCTATAGTCCATAAGGTCACAAAGAGTCAGACACGACTGAGCAATTGACACACGTTAGATTTACGAAAAAGTTGCAGAGAGTACAGAATTCCCTAAACCTGCCTTGCTGGTGTCCCCTAGTAGTCGCGTCTTATATCACCATGGTACAGCTGTCAAAACTAAGAAATGAACGTTGATCCGTCACTATTAACTAAACTCGACCTAGTGTAGATTTCACTACTTTTCTGCTGATCTAGTTTTCTTTCTGATCTTTCTGTTCCGGGATTGCCTTCAGGACTCCACACTCCATTTCAGTGTTGTATCTCTTTAATCTCCTCTTATCTGTGACAGTTTCTTGGTCTTCTCTGTTTTTTCTTAACTTTGACAGTCTCCAAAGATTTTGCTAAGCTGTTTTGTGGATGTCTATCATTTGGTCTCATTTGATGCTTTTCTCATGATTAGGCTATGGTCTGCCTGCAATGAAGGAGATCCCTGGGTCAGGAAGATCCCCTGGAGGCAGGCATGGCAGCCCATTCCAATATTCTTGCCTGGAGAATCCTATGGACAGAGGAGCCTGGCAGATGACAGTCCATGGGGTCACAAGGAGTCTGACAGGACTGAGCAGCTAAACACAGCATATGGGTTTGAGAGAGGGGACCACACAGGCAAAGTGTCCTGTCAGGGGCCACATGATAGCAACAGGGCTTATTACTGATGATGTTGACCTTCGTTGCTTGGTTAGAGAGCTGTCTGCCCCGTTTCTCCCAGGCAGTTACTATTTCTCTTTCATACTCTTTTTTTGGATGAAAGTCACTAAGTTCAACCCACACTCAGGGGAGGGTGGGGGTGGGGGAATGAAACTCCATCCTGGAGGGGAGAGTATCTGCTTTATTATTTGGAATTATTCTGTAAGGAAGATGTGTCTCTTCCCTCTTAAATATCTATCTATTCAATCATTTACTTATATCAGTATGAACTCATACATGTTTATTTTATGTGCTTATGTGCTCAGTTGTGTCCGACTCTTTGCAACCTGGGGGATTGTAGCCTGCCAAGCTTCTCTGTCCATGGAATTCTCCAGACAAGAATACTGGAGTGGGTTTCCATTCCCTTCTCCAGGGGACCTTCTGATCCAGGGATTGAACCCATGTCTCCAGTGTCTCCTGCAGTACAGGTGAATTCTTCACCTGCTGAGCCATCAGGGAAGCCCCTGATGAGTTGAGTTATTATTTTTTGTTTCTCGAATAGTTACAGCTTTGGCTGAAACGCTTTCAGACTGGCTCCTGTATCCCTTTGAAAGTTCATAAACTTTTAGAGCTGGGAAGACAAAAAAAACTCACTAATTATTTGTTCTCCTCCTTTTCATGTAACAGAAAACTGCAGCCCAAATACCCCCAGATCTGAGGGCTTTTCAGGGTCTTCCTTGAAACCCTACAACTGCTGATTCCTACTCCAGTAATAAGAAATTAAAAAAAAAAATTCCTAACAGATTAATTTGTGGGTTGGGACCCACTTAGAGAATTGAAAGTTGAGAGTGCTTAGGTAAGTTTTGGTTAACCAATCCATACAGTTCTATGAAACAGGTATATGTATATGTATAAGTAGAGATAAATCATGTTCCAAAGATAGTCATGGATGTTTATTGCTGCTTTAAACACTGAAGAAAGCCAGCTGTTGAGATCCTTTGTTATATTGCTTTGGCTGACTCATGTTTGCATTTGCAAGTTGATCCCATAAACACGACACTTCCTTCTTCTGCACTTGCATCTGGCTCAGAATCTGATGCTGCCTGGCATTCTGAGACCCTCTCACCTCTGCTCCTTTCCTTAACTCTTCTTGGAGAAGGTAATCTACTCCATTAGTCCAAGATTTTCCTGGTAGATACAGGATGGATGGCTCAGTGTCCAGCAGGACAGAGCAAACTGATTTTCTCAAAGTGACTAAACATAATCATGGCTAAGGGAAAATATTTCACGTTTCAGTCCCACAGTGTTGTTCTTGTTGTTCAGTCGTGCAGTCGTGTCCGACTCTTCGCACTATATCCCAGGAGAAATGGACAAGATCGGAGGAGAAGATGTGCTTTTTGTGCACTCTGCTGGGAGGAGACGTTAACTGAAAGTAACAATTCCAATCGGTATGAAACACGGAGTGTATTTCGCAGTTCCTCAAATTCACTGGTCACTAGGTAATTTTAATATATCTTGCCTGGAGGGGAACGGGCAACTACTCCTTAACAAGAGTGTGCAGTTAGAAAATATTGGCAACCTACATAATGTAGTTCAGGAGAATCTATAAATCACCCATATATATAAAATGCCAGTGGTGTGTCTTAGAGGTTGGAAATTGGGGAAAGACAGATCAAATGTGTATAGATTTCTTTTATCACCTTAGCACATGGCTGCCATTTTTATGACTGAGTAAATACAAACCATTTTAAGTAGCCAAATAGGGACTTCCCTCATGGTCAAGTGGTTGGGAATCCTAGGGGACAAGGGTTTGATCCCTGGTCCAGAATCGCACATGCTGCAACTCAGCCCCTGCGCCCCAACTACTGAGCTTGTGCTCTAAAGCCCAGGCTCTCCAACGAGAGAAGCCATGGCAATAGAAGCCAGCACACCACAACTTCGCCGCCGCTGGAGAACGCCCACATGCAGCACTGTTCAGTGTCATTTATTTACATGTTCAGTGTCATTTGTTATTTATTTATTTATGAGACATTTATTTATGTCTCAGTGCAGACATAAATAAATACATTTTCAAACCAATCGATAAATAGCCAAATATTCTAAAGCTTGTTTTCTTCACACTTTTCCTAAGATTATCTATTTTTCTTCTGGAGAGGGAGAGAGGAGAGAGGTGTCAACTGGCTTCACTTTGCATTTATCATCATTAACCTCAAGTGTGGACGCTTCCCAGCGATCACGGGAACATCCCATACCTGTTTCTCTCCTCCCACATGACTGTTTCAAGTTTCCGCCTCTCTTCCCAGATTTCTAGCAACAACTCCCCTCCAGCAGGCTCAGCTGATAACCTTCTTCTCTGCTGAGCTGATAAGAGCAAAGCATCTGAAGATAAACTCTATCTCCTCTAAACTGTTTGAAGTTTATTCCTCCAACTCCAAACTTCCAAATTGTTTTCAGACTTGTTTTTCTACATGGCACTAATTACTACCTGCACCTTAGTTAGAAAGTAAGAGAATTTTGTCGTTTTCATTTTTCTACCTCCATTGCCTAAAGTGGGTCCAGACTCACAGTAGTTTTCACACTAACAGGAGTGAAGGTGGTAGTTTACTAACTATGATGGAAGAATCCATAGGGGCTGCATGAGGGTGCCACGGGCCGAGGCAGAAAGCTGAGCAGAAGGCAGTCTGGCCTCCACACTCTCTCCAAGCAGAGCAGCTCCAAACCTATCAATCAGCTTGATAAGATTGTTCATATTTTTATAAAAGTATTAGTGTCGTGTATTATTCTGGAATGGCTTGGGTTGGTCTGATGGAGATAGTGTAGGAACCAAAGCATCTCCAAACCTGTGTCAGCGCCCTCCCTAAATGGGGACCACAAGGAGGAGGGGCGTGGGGACCACGAGGAGGAGGTGTAGGGGCAGAAGAAAGTGCAGCCTCCTCGCCCAGCACAGAGCACATTGTGGCCCAGGAGGAAAGAGGGTCTGACTGTGATTCAAGCACCCATATTCAGAGACTGTGCCATGTGACACTTAGCCACCAGGGTTTATATTGGAAATCACTGTTGTTTATTTCTGTTTGGAAGTTGTTTGCTAACAGGAAGAATTACATATACACATATATATTATATGTTTGTGTGTGTGGTGGTTTAGTCGATAAGTCATGTCTGACTCTTGCAACCCCATGGACTGTATGTAGCCTATCAGTCTCCTCTCTCCATGGGACTTCCCAGGCAGGAATACTTGAGTGGGTTGCCATTTCCTTCTCTATGTATATGTGTATGTGTGTGTGTATATATATATATACACACATCCATATGTACATATCTATGTGTGTGTGTATATATATACACATGTGGGAAGATCCCCTGGAGAAGGAAATGGCAACCCACTCCAGTACTCTTGCCTAGAAAATTCCATGGATGGAGGAGCCTGGTGGGCTACAGTCCACGGGGTCTCAAAGAGTCGGACACGACTGAGTGACTTCACTTTCCCTTTCATGTATGTGTACTCAGTTGTGTCTGACTCTTTGCAGCCCCATGGACTGTAGCCCCCAGACTCCTCTGTCCATGGAATTTTCCAGGCAAGAATGCTGGAGTGGCCTGCCACTTCCCAACCCAGGGATTGAACCCTTATCTCTTATGTCTCCTGCACTGACAGGCGGATTCTTTAGCACTAGCATCCCCTGGGAAGCCCCATATGTGTGTATATATGATATGTAAGATATATTTTTCATGCAAATTTTTACTATGTCATTCCAACCCCCCAATACACACACATACTGCAATTCATTAAAAGAGGTAAAACAGTTCATTCCCTCCACATGAACCCCTGATGACAGCCTAAATCCCTTCCCAGCACAGAGGAGTCCTCTCCACACTCTTACCCCCATCCTTCCTGCTGAGTCTCTTCCCATGTTACTTGCTAGCAAGGTGGGACAGCTTGTAGAGTTCCAAATTCCCTCTTATTTCTCACTCTCTTCCCTTCTGCTCTTGTTCCCGCAACACACATTTTGACCTCAGAGATTACAAGGCCCTTTCCCCTTCTCTTAGTCTTGAAACTTCCTTCTCCCTTTATTTGTTGCACACAGGGAGACCTTCCCTGAACTCTCCAGCTTATCTTGGCCTTCCCAGTTAGGTCATCCCGTAAAATGCTTGATATATTGCTTTTGCTACTGTGTCAGTTTCTTTGGCTACTGTGACGAATTACCATAAACTTGATTGCTTTAAAAAAAAATACACATATATTATTTTACAGTTCTGTAAATTAGAAGCCTGACGGAGTCCTCACTAGGCTGAAATCAGTATATCAACAGGGCTGTGTTCCTTCCGGAAGTTCTTGGGGACCATCTGTTCCTTTGCCTTTTCCACTCTTTTGGAAAAGCTGCCTGCATTTCTTGGCTTCTGGGCCCTTTCTTCATCTTCAAGACCGGCCCCATCTCTGGCTTTCAGTCTGAATTTCCCTCTTCCACTTATAAGGACCCTTGAGATTCCATTCAGCTCAATTAGATAGTTCAGGATAATCTCCCTATCTTAAGATCCTTAACTTAAAAACATCTACAAAGTAAAATAACGTATTTATGAGTCCCAGAGATTGGATATGGGCATTTTTTGAGGTCATGATTCTACTAATCACAGCCATGCTCCTAAATCACCTTATAATTCAAAGATTAATTAGAGTTCATCATTAAATGTTTCAGTTTCTAAAGGTATAAAATCAACAAGGCTTAGCACAGTCATGAAGGAGGCATGCTCCCGTCTCCTCTTTAGTGATGCCTCTGCCTGCCCTTCTCTCCACTCCCTTTCCCACGACTGACCCCCACCCCCACCCCCACCATGCCGCCCCGAGGAGGACCTGAAGTCGGCAGATTTTCTAAGCTCTTCCCCTTACCCCATACCTAAGTCTTCCTGGGCTTTCTAGGACTTGTTCGATGGAGAAGGGAATGCAAATGTGGAAATGAAGGCATTTGATCTTAACAAACTTGAAATCTCTGGGCCCCCTGAGTCTTACATTGAGCTCTGAGCTAGGCAAAGTGAGTGTTTAAATGTCTCTCACCAGCTTGGGACAACAAGCTTCTACTGCTTGTAAGCTGTTGTGCTGTTTGTTTTTGCTAGTGTTTGTGCTCAGTCACTCAGTCGTGTCTGACTCTGCAACCCCATGGACTGTAGTCTGCCAGGCTCTTCTGTCCATGGGATTTTCCAGGCAAGAATACTGGAGCGGGTTGCCATTTCCTCTTCTAGGGGATCTTCCCGGCCCAGGGATCTAACCCACGTCTCCTGCATTGGCAGGTGGGTTCTTTACCACTGTGCCACGTAGGAAGTCCTGCTATGCTGAGTGCTGGGGCCAGTTTTTATAATTTTAAATTTCAGTGAGTTTACACTTGACATGGATAAGTCACACATGGAATTACATAATAAATTAATATCGCCCCAAACAAATTATCACTGGGTAGCAGGAGAGCTAGTAAGTACTAGAAGACTAAGAGAGAAACAATGATTTCAGTTAGTGGCCAAGGGAAACCTTCAAAAGGAGGCAGGATTGGAAGTGGATGTTGAGTGTAAGTACTGTGTTACACTGGGACAGCAAAGGAGTCCTCTGAGATGAGACAAACACAGAAGCACAAAAGCAAGTAAATATTCAGGCAGATTTGGGACCTACCCAGTAGACCAGTCCAGCTGGACCTTGGGAAACTACTGGGAGGTAAATTAGAGAGGTGGAAACACATTGTGCGAAACAAACAAAAGGTCCAGGTAATATATTTTTCTTGTTCATCTCTGCTAAGAGAGAAAAGAAAAAGTCACCATAGGAAATGAAACTCTGGTTGTTTTGAGTTCATGAATAAAACACTTAGCAAATATTTATGAATAATATATGACTGCCTGCTTGTATACATATGTCTGTCTAAACAGGTAGATGTTTTTCTAAGACTCCTTTTGTATAAGAGATACAGAAACCATGACATAACCAAGCTGATATTCCCAATATGTGTCTATTGGTTGAGCCATGGCACCAACCAATCAGAAGAGCTGTCGGTGGTGATGAGCCGGTATGGATGAACCAGCGTGGACCAGTGGTAGATCAGCTCTAGACATTACTGCTTAAAACTACTGCTACTTATTTAGCAAAACTAGATGTCCTTTCATTTTCTTTTAAAAAATATACTATTTCAAAGAATACAGTTTGGTATATTTTTTGAACTTAACAAGCCATGATTTTTATAACCTTTTTTACCGTGATTATCACAAGTCACTCTGCCTTAACAGTACTTAGAGTAATCAGTGTCACTTCCCTCTGTCTTGTAAGGACAAGAAAACCACCCGCATCTCTAGAAAAGACCAGCTGAACTTCAGGAGATGTTTTCATATGCTGGGATGATCACTGGGGCTGTAGTTGGCGGATGTTTTCTTTCTCTGATTGTTAAATGCTACTGCACATTCATGGAGAAGGGAATGACAACCCAGTATTCTTGCCTGGAGAATTTCATGGACAGAAGAGCCTGGAGAGCTATGGTCTGTGGGGTCGCAAAGAGTTGGACACAACTGAGCAACTCCTGCACACACACATAGACACTGCACAGTTATTGTGATATCAGAGGTTAGAATAACTCACAACAAAAACAGCAGGAAACACACGCCCTCCCCCAGCGACAGACAACGTATTCTGGACAAGCTCCTGATCAGTAAATTCATAGCAATGGTAAAAAGCTGCATATCCTAGATCAGTGCCCTGTGGCATAACATTACTTACCTTTAGCCAGAAGTGGGGGCCACAAAAGAGAAATGCAGACCCTGATAGCCAAGAGATAGCATGATATCATCAACTGACCTTGGGATCATTAGGCAGTGACCTGGTACTCATAGCAAGACCACCGGACAGTGTAACAAGACCACTACAAGAGAGGAAAATGACAAGCCACTCTCCTTCGTGATCACATACATAATGTGCTCAAACAAATGTTATCAAATCAAATCTAGGAAGTTACAAAAAGATGTCATATATCCTAACCAAGTCAGGCTTATTCCAGAGTTATAAGACTGTCCTAACTGTTAAAATCCATCAATAAAATTTACCACATTAAGAAGAAAAATATCTGATAATTTTTTTAAATGGAGAAAAATAATTTGTTAAAGTTCAGCCCCTGTTCATGACTTAAAAACAAGCAAAATGCTTAGAAAACTAAGAAAGGAACATCCTTAATTTGATCAATGAATACCCACAAAATTTATAGAAAGTGTCATATTTAATGGTGAGAAATCGAGAGCATCTGATCTGAGATCAGAAATGGGGTAAGGATGTTTTTGTGCAATGTTATACTGGAGATATTAGCCAGTGAAAAGGGCAAAAAAAAAAAAAAAAAAAGGAACTAAATTATATAAAGATTGAAAAGGAAAAATTATGTCCTTATTTACAGATAATGTGATTGGGTATGTGAAATGTGCACAAAAATCTATAAACTCTTATAACTAAGAAGTGAATTCATCAGTGTTGCTAGATACATGGCTAATACATGAAGAAAATCAGTCAATTCCATTTCTATATAAAAGCAACAATTATCATAGAAAATGATGAATGTTAGAAAGATACCATTTACAATAGCACCACCGAACATAAATAGAACAAAAATGAAAGACCTCGACATAGAAAACAGCAAAACAGACTGACCCAAACTGAAGAAGTTTGGTAGGAAAAGGAGGGCTGTACTGTGATCATAGTTTGGGAGACTAATTAGTAAATTGGAAGATATATTAGAAAGATGTTAGCTGTACTCCTATTGATCTTTCTAGTTTTAATGAAATAACAATCAAAATGATATTTTAAAATTTAAGTTGACAAGTTATTTATCAATTTATATAGGAACTTAAAGGTCCAAAGATAGTCAACACAAACTTGAACAAAGATAAACTGAGTTGGAGGATTTATACAATCAGATATCAATATTGGGTAAAAAGCTATGGTAATTAGTTTTGCAAGTGGCCCAAAGATGGACAGTAACCCAAACTGGATAGAATAGAAAGTCCAGAGACACATCTCATATATGCAGTAAAAGTCAACATTCAAAAAACGAAGATCATGGCATCCAGCCCCATCATTTCATGGCAAATAGATGGGGAAACAATGGAAACAGTGACAGACTTTATTTTTGGGGGATCCAAAATCACTGCAGGTAGTGACTGCAGCCATGAAATTAAAAGACGCTTGCTCCTTGGAAGAAAAGCTATGACCAACCTAGATAGCATATTAAAAAGCAGAGACATTACTTTGCTGACAAAGGTCCATCTAGAAAGCTATGTTTTTTCCAGTAGTCATGTATGGATATGAGAGTTGGACTATAAAGAAAGCTGAGCACCGAAGAATTGATGCCTTTGAACTGTGGTGTTGGAGAAGACTCTTGAGAATCCCTTGAACTGCAAGGAGATCCAACCAATCCATCCTAAAGGAAATCAGTCCTGAATATTCATTGGAAGGACAGATGCTGAAGCTGAAACTCCAATACTTTGGCCACCTGATGCAAAGAACAGACTCATTTGAAAAGACCCTGATGCTGGAAAAGATTGAATGCAGGAGGAGAAGGGGACGACAGAGGATGAGATGGTTGGATGGCATCACGGACTCAATGGACATGAGCTTGAGCAAGCTCCAGGAGTTGGTGATGGACAAGGAAGCCTGGTGTGCTGCAGTCCATTGCATCACAAAGAGTCGGACACAACTGAGCAACTGAACTGAATTTATGAAATTTAAAAATTGGAAAAGATGTCTTTAATAACAATAACCAATGATGAATCTTGTATTGTACCTCACACATCACATAAAATTAATCCCAGATGGATTTTATTTTATTGGTGTCTCTTAAATTTTATGTATTTATTGCTTGTTGGCTGCACTGGGTCTGGGTTGCTGGGCACAGGCATCTCTAACTGCGGTGAGCAGGGGTTGCTCTTTGTTGGGACACTTGGGCTCCTCACTGTGGTGCTGCCTTTCAGTGTGGAGCACAGGCTGTGGGCCAAAGGGCTCAGTAGCTGTGGTGTTGAGCTTAGTTGCTTCACAGCATGTGAAATCCTCCTGAGTCAAAGGTCGAGCCCATATTCCCTGCTTTGGCAGGTGGATTCTTACCCACCACATCACCAGGAAAGTCCCCCAGGTGGATTTTAGACCTAAATTTTTAAAAAGTAAACAAAGCTCTAGAATTTAACATAGGAGAATATCTTTATAACTTTGGCAAAGGCAAACTTTTTTACTCAGAACACAAAAACTGCACACTCTAAGGAATAAAATTAATACATCTCACTACATTAAATTTTTAGCTTTAATAATTTATTAAATCATTTGATTTAATAAATTAAAATTGATAAATTATTTTCATCACAATTAAGTCTGTACAGTTAAATAATATACAGAAATAAGAATAAATGCCTTCTGCCTGCATGCAACAGCATGGATAAATCTCACAAACATAATTTAAGGAAAGAAGCCCATCACAAAAGTGTATACACTAAATTATTCCACTTACGTAAAGCTCAAAAACTGGAAAAAGATATTTGTGGAATCAGAAATCAATGCAATGGTAACCTTTGGGTGCCTAGTGCCTGGTTGAGTACAAAGGTATCTTCAGAGTTCTGACACTATTCTATTTTCTGATTTAGTGTTCACCTTATCAGTTCAGTCGCTCAGTCATGTCGGACTCTTTTCGACCCAATGGACTGCAGCATGTCAGGCTTCCCTGTCCGTCACCAACTTCTGGAGCTTGTTCAGACTCATGTCCATCAAGTCTGTGATGCCATCCAACCATCTCACCCTCTGTCATTCACCTTATATGGATTGCCATTCCCTTCTCCAGGGGATCTTCCTGACCCAGGGATCGAATCCAGGTCTCCTGTATTACAGGCTGATTCTTTACCATCTGAGCTACCAGGGAAGGCCTTATGAAAATACTGCACAATCTACACTTAAAATTTTTGCACATTCTATGTTTTTGTATTTCTGTTCAAATCTTTAATAAAAACAAAGGAAAAACATGGTCTTGATTCCATTTGCTCTGCCTGTTAGATCTTCATTCCTTTGGACCAACACATACAGGAACCCCTAAAAAGTGTTATTATCTCAATGTCTCTTTTCTTATCTCTCTTAAACCAGTTCCCAGTGCTGAACCCCCTCAGCAGTTTCAAGTCCCAATGCCACCTCGGTGCCGTCCCCTTGACCACCTTATTTAACTATCCTGGCCTTTTCCCACTGCACCCCGATCTCATTTTCTTTTTAATTTTTTTTACAAATCACTCTGACTCACTAGGTAATTTATTTGTTTATTTGTTTCTTATTTTCTCGCTCCTTTTTTTTATTCCCTGATGAATCTTGAGCAATACCTGACATTATATTATCAATAATATCTGTTAAATAAAGTAATTTTGAGATTGGAGAAACAGAAGAAAGGACAAGTCTTAGAGAAAATTGAGCATTTTGTTTTCAGACTTGAAGGACTGACATGCATTTTGGATAGGCAATGAATACAGATAACACTGAAGTAGTTGAATAAACGAGTCTGGAATTTAAAAATGAATGTAAATATGTAAAAGTAAATATAAAGTATTAAAGGCATAGGAAAATGTAAAATTGTATTAAGGAATTAAGGGAATGAGTACAGAGAGGGAATATTGAGATGACAGAAAATAGGAGGATGATGACCAAAAACTGATTTAAAAAAAAAAGCAATGAATTGGTAGAAAAGCGGGATTTATGTAGCTTTGAAGTCTTAGATTTCTTTGTAAATTTCATGATGCCATAAAAATAGGGTTCAATTACAAGTCCAATTAATGAATTAAAATGATGAGTAGGCAACCATTTAAAGCTTATGTATGTATGTTTACATGATGATAAACTGAAATTAAAATTTTATTCAAAATAAAATAGGAAGCTATTTAGGACTGCTTAAAATCTGTAAAGAAAAATAATTTGTATCTTATTTCTGAAAACAGAGTGGCCAGAGGTCACAGCTTATCTTTACTAGCAAATAAATGTCCCCTCTGTGCACATGATTCGTACACAGGATGTCAAGCAGTCACAGATGCCTGGGAGGAGCCTGGCTTTGGTAACAAGCAGGCATTCAGTGTCCACAGATGACCCTGAAATTATCTGGTACCTCATCTCCACCTGTCCCGCATCACTGCTTCGCTCTTGATTTTTAGGCTCAGACACCCCACACTTGAGTTGGAGTCACTGCTCCCCTCTCTACAACCTTAAAGGGACCCCAAATACGTGATGTTTACTTAAAAATTTAGTTAAACCAAGTAACTGGGCTTCCCAGGTGACTCAGTTGGTAAAGAATCTGCCTGCCATTGCAGGAGACGTGGATCTGATCCCCGGGTCAGGAAGATCCCCTGGAGGAGGAAATGGCAAGCCACTCCGGTATTCTTGCCTGGAGAATCCCATGGACGGAGGAGCCTGGCGGGCTACAGCCCATGGGGTCTCAAAGAGTTGGACACAACTTAGTGTCCGAACACACACAAACCAAATAACTACTACATTGCTTGGAGAGAACTGTCCTGCAAACTCAAGTGAAAAAGGGCTCCCACCGATGTGAAGTGCCAGGGTCATAGGTTTTAGGCATGGTGGGAGGCTCTGTGAGTCCTGGAAGCAGTTTCTTTTCCACTTATTTATCCGCCTTTTCTTTCTTGTGATAAAATGTACTTAAAATTTACGTATCTTGACTGCTCTTTTTATTCTTTCTATATTTGTTCGTTTATTTTTGGCTGCGCTGGGTCTTCCTTCCTGTGCTCGGACTTCCTCCAGACGTCTCTGGGCATGCAGGCTTCAGTAATTGTGGTACACAGGCCTAGTTGCTCCGAGCCATGTAGGATCTTAGTTCCCAGACTAGGAATCAAACCCACGTCCCCTGCATTGGCAGGCAGATTCTTAACCTCTGGATCACCAGGGAAGTCCTTAAGCACTCTAAAGTCTACAATCCAGTGGCATTGAGTACCTTCACACTGTTGTTCAACCATCACCACCATCCACCTCCAAAACGCTTTTCAGTTTGCACAGCTGAAACTCTGTACCCATTAAACAGGAACTCTGCACTCTCTTCCCCATCCAGCCCCTGAAAACTACCATTCTACTTCCTGTCTCTATGATTTTGATTGCCCTAAGTACCTCATATAAGTTGAATCACAAGTTGTTTGTCCTTTAGTGATTGGCTTATTGCTTCCCTGGTGACTCAATGGTAAAGAATCCACCTGCCAATGCAGGAGATTCAAGTTTGATCCCTGAATTGGGAGGATTCCCTGGAGAAGGAAATGGCAACCCACTCCAGTATTCTTGCCTGGAAAAGTATTCTCTCCCATGGACAGAGGAGCCAGGCAAACTACAGTCCATGGAGTCACAAAGAGCCAGACACGACTCAACGACTAAACACCACCACTCGGGGTCATCCAAGTTGTAGCAGTTGTTAGAATTTCTCTTTTTTAAGGCTGGATGATATTCCATTGCAATGGATAGACCCCGTTTTGCTTATCTAGTCATCTGCTGGTGGACATTTGGGTTACTTTCTGTGTTTCAACTACTGTGAATGATGTTGCTACAGAATATTGATGTACAAATACCTCTTTGAGATCCTGCTTCTAACTCTTCTGAGTGTATGCCCAGAAGTGGAATTACTGGATCATACAGTGATTCTATTCTTAATTTTTTGAGGCAGTTACTGTGTTTTGCACAGTGACTGTATCACGTTGCATTCCCACCAGGAGTGTATAGGCTGGGATTGTTTCCTGACCATCTCTTCCAGCGGTCCTCTCTGACCTTTTTGGAGCAGAGTCGTTCCCTGTCTGCTGTCTTCACCCTTCCAGGGATCCTCAAACTTTGCTCTGGCTCTTGGTTTAGCTGAAGGGGGAAAAAAAAAAGACCCCCACCACCACACCCCTGAGCCTTCCCTGGGCTTCTAGGCTTCTAGAAGATTCCACATTCCCTCTATAGGAATGCTTGGAGAGCCTCTACTCCGGAGGGCCACCCTGCCTCGTCCCGTTTCCCTCCTGGTCTCTGCCTTGCACCACGGGTCAACCCCACATTCACCACTGTCTTCCTCAGGGAAGAGAGCATCTTTATTTGTTCAGAGCCCAGCTTCAGATGGTCTGAGTGACCACCTGGTATCTCAGTCTTCATCTTGCGCTACTTGGCAGGCATCATCCCTCTTTCCCAGCCAGAGGAAGGATCCAGCCCTTCCAATTCCCAACCTTTGAACAATTTTTGGCTTCTCCCAGCACATTACTTTTCCAGGCTGAATAAAATCCCCTATTCTCCATTTTTCTGCAGAATGAAGATTATTATTAAGTCATATGCCAAGGGAATAGTCTCCTTTCTGTGGAGCCCCTGAGACTCACTCCAATATGTAAGGAAATAATTCTCTAGACTTTGCCAGTAGCAAAATGACTTAAATGTGCGTTGAGCACAGCATTAAGATAATTCCCACCAAAGGCAGGGCTAGAGAGGGGAGAGATTTTCCACAATTTATTTCTATATACTTCTTTACATTTAACAATGTAGTTCAGCATCGTGATGAGTACAATAATAAAAACATGCTTTTGAAATTGAAACCAGGATTTTAAAATGTATTTATCTACACTTTACATCTTTCCCAAAATAGCTTGAGGTATAATATCCTAAATATTCCCAATTATCTTAATAGTTGGAAGCACATAACATTTACTAAGAACTGGGAATTTAAAGTGAGTTAAATATCTGAGTGAAATTGACTCAGAGAAGGGGCTCCAAGTATTCAAATATTGATTTTCACTGCAAGGCAATACTGTTCCTTGCCTTACAAAATTAATTAAGCTCTGTGTTAATTAATCACTGTGCCTCTATAATGAGAGGCTGCCAATCACCCTGTCAGATTGTTTACAGTTGAAATCCTTGCCGAAAATTCATCTGGTTAATCATCTAAGTTAAATTTAACCTGTGTCTCAGGACCTCACACCTAATTCTAGATCATATCTGTGATCCTAGCTTGCAAATCTCCTGCGTGCCTTTTTGCTTCTGTATGAAGGTAACCAAGTTCCAAATCTCACAGAACTGCAGACTAAAACTTATCTGAACCTTCCAAGGCTATGACAATAGAACTAATACACAGAAAATTTGTGTATTTGTCTTTTCTGTCTCATAGAGCAGTAGTTTGATAAATAACTTCATCTGACTTTTAACCATAAATGACTAAATTCTCTGACAACTTTGCAACTTAAAGAGTCTGAAATATGAAATCAGTATGTCACTAATCTGTGAAAAAAAATATAAACAGTAATTTCAATTGCAACACCATGTATGTTCTACCCAGGAACGTAAGACTTTTGGCCTATCACCTTTTGCTGATCTTTATTCTCTTTCTCTTGTGTGTTGTGTGTTAGTCTTTCAGTTGTGTCCGACTCTTTGTGACCCCATGTACTGTATAGTCCACCAGGCTCCTCTGTCCATGGGATTCTCCAGGCAGGAATAGGGAGTGGGTTGCCATTCCCTTCTCCAGGGGATCTTCCTGACCCACAGATGGAGCCTGAGTCTCCCACATTGCAGGCAGTCTTTACAGTCTGAGCCACCATGGAGCCAACTTCCTTGAGGGGGTTTCCTAGGTGGCTCAATGGTAAAGAATCCACTTGCCAATCAGGAGACACAGGTTCCATCCCTGGGTTGGGAAGATCCCCTGGAGAAGGAAATGGCAATGCACTCTAGTGTTCTTGCCTGGGAAATCTCAAGGACAGCGGAGCCTGGCATGCTACAGTCCATGAGGTCGCAAAAGAGTCAGACAGGACTGAGCAACTAAACAACAGCAACAGCAACAATTTCCTTGAAAAGGAAAGCTTTAGGACTCTTTCCTTGCTCTCCCAGGTAAATGTTACTCTCTCTGGCACTTACGATTTTTAAAACCAGATTAAACAAGGTCTTCCAGGACTACCACTCTTGTTAAGCCTCCTGGGTGATGAAAAATACCTGTCCAAAGCAAAGATACAACGGACTCAGACCACGTTTCAGCTTAACATGACCCTGGATGGACAGCAAGGTCCCTTTAAGCCCCACTAGCTATTTTTAACATTGGAATTTTCTTTCATGCAGTTTCCCCTCGAGCAAAGGCACAGGAGTGAGGAGGGGAAGGACAGGGGTAGGAACTTGGAAAAAGGAAAAATCACAGGGTACAACTGGCCTGGGAACCAGCCCAAGTCTGTGGTCAGAGAAGAATGCAATGGTAGGACCAGTGATCCGTCCAAGGTCAGTCACGTCCTGAAGTTCAGGGTCAGGCAGCAATTCCAAGCTACACTTTTCGTTAAGGCAGGCATGAGCCACATGTGTGACCATTGAACATTTGGGATATGGCTGGTCTTAATTTGGGTACAAGTTAAGCATAAAATATACACCAGATTTCAAAGACTTAGCATGAAAAAAAGAATGTCAGTGATTCACTAATTGTTGATAATGATTACAGATTAAGATGATGGATATACTAGGTTCAATAAAATCTGTTATTAAAATTAATTACATCTGTGCCTTTAATTACTTCATGTAGCTACTAGCATTTTAAAAATTATATCTGTGGCTCACATGGTGTTTCTGTGGGTCGGCTCTAGTTGAGAGCCATCTTCTTGGGGATAAGCTAAGCTTCTCATAGCCCTGGTGCAAGGGAGCCTGTCTTCATCGAAACTCATTGTATCCAGTAGGGAACTGATTTTATTACCCACACACTTGATCTTTATATAATCCTGTATAAACATATTTTCATGTTCAGCATTGCTGATGAAGGTAACTGTGGTATCTACCCAGAGGTTTTTTCGCAATCACTGATTTGTATACATTTAAAGCATCCATTGAGACAAATCTCATACTAGACCAATGGTTCCTTTTTTTTTTTTTAATGTGGTTTAAAAAAAAAAAAAACACATTATTTATTTGGCTTCTCCAGATTTTAGTGGCAGTGTGCAGGGTCCACGTCTCTGACCAAGGATTGAACCTGGGTCCCCGGCATTGGGCATGCAGAGTCTTAGCCACTGGACCACCAGGGAAGTCCTAGACCAGTGGCTCTTAAATATGGTTTCCAGAGCAAGAGTTTCCCCCCAGAAACTTGTGAGAAATACAAATTCTTCTTCCTCATCCCAAATCCAGTGAATCAGAAACTCTGAAGATTAAAGCTTAGGACACTATGGATAAATCTTTCCAAGGGGTTCTATTGCAGTCTAATATTTGAGCCGGCTCATTGGAAAAGACCCTGATGCTGAGAAACATTGCAGGCTAAAGGAAAAGGGAGTGACAGAGGATGAGATGGTTGGATGGCATCATTGACTCAATAGATATGAGTCTGAGCAAACTCCAGGGGAAAGTGAAAGACAGGGAAGCCTGGTGTGCTACAGTACATGGGGTCATAAAGAGTTGGACACAACAGGGTGACTGAACAAGGACTTGAAAATGATTTGGTACTCTGGAATAAACATTAGACTAGGGCTGCCAGATAAAACTTAGATGCTCCATTACTTTTGAATTTCAAACCAACTGAAAAGAATTTTTTAGTGTAAGTATGTCCTATGCAATATTAGAGACAGACTTATACTAAAAAATAGAAAAGCTTTACTGGCCTTACTGTAGTTCTAAAATTCAAATGTAGCTGGATATTACTGTATTGTATTTGCTAAATCTGGCAATTTTACTTTAAAAGAGTGGGTATCAACCCAGACTATAAATTAATTTAACTCATCTAGTATGGTCCCCAGGCACTGGGATAGATTTTTTTTTTAATCCCAAGTTATTCTAATGCTCAGCTGCATGCTCCTACATTAAAGTAATGCTTTGAAACTTTAATATGCATTCAAGTCATCTGGAGGTCTTGGTAAAACAGAGATTCTGGTACAGTATTTTGGGGGTGGGGCCTGAGATTTGGCCTTCCTGACAGACTCCCAAGTGAAGTCACTGCTCCTGGTCTGGGGACCACATTCTGAGAAACAGAGCAGAAGGAGTGCAGAGACCAGTGCTTTGACATCTGGTCAACGCCACCCAGGAGGCCACCTGGAAGACAACCACGCATCAGGGAAGAGGTTCTCAAAAGGGAGAAGCCACATCTGTCCCAGGGGGAAAGGCTTTATGGAAGAAGTGGCATTTTTAAAATGCTGTAGTACATTTAAAAAAAATATGGCTGCAGTATTTTGCAAGAGATAAAAACTGGTCCTGCAGATGCTGCCATGAAAATAAATGAACACTTGTAAAACACGTGCTCTCGAGTTTCCAACCAGAGAGCAGGCAGAGGCTGGAGCAGCAGTAAGGGCAATGTTCAGTCGTTAAGTCACGTGGATTCTTTCGCGACCCCATGGACTGTAGCCTGCCAGGCTCTTCTGTTGGAATATAAAAAAGTAATACTTAGAAAACAATTTTTAAATGTGTCTAATGAACTATGGCTCTGATTAAGGAGATGGGAATAGTTATCTACTGCTATGTAAAAACTATGCTAGCATTTAGTAGTTTTAAATAGCCATCATTTATCAAGTCTTAGAATTGGATTTCTGTGAGTTGCTCACTCATGAGGCTTCAGCAGGAGGATTGATGGGGGTCAGAACTGCCTGCTCTTTCACCCTCAAGAAGGCTAGACTGGATTTCATCATCTGGTGGCAGCGGTGTTCTAAGAGGACAAACCCCAGTGCGCAGGGCTTTCTTTATAAGCCTCAGCTTCTGCGCGTTTACTAACATCCCATTGGCCAAGGTAAGTCACACGGCCAAATCCAGGGTTAATGTATGAGGGACCCCCCAGAAAGCATGGACACCCAGGCTGCGTTCCACTGTCAATCTTTATTATTACAGTTTACCCCAGATGGCTAATGTCAGGCCATTTATTGATTAGAGAGCAGAGAATAAATAGGAAAAATAGCAGGAAATAAAACTTGAGAAATAGATCATTATTTGAAAGTCATGCAATATGCCAGAAATGAATGCAATATGCCAGATCAGAGGGAATCAGTGATTGTTTGGACAGAAAAGCCCCATAGGCACAGGCCAGGATAGTCTTTTTTTTTTTTTTTAACTCTGGTGGGTCTTTGATGCTACACCCGGCTTTCCCTAGTTGTGCTAAGCGGGGGCTACTCTTGGATGCAGTGGGCTGGCTTCTCATTGCGGTGGCTTCTCCTGGAGCACAGGCTCTAGGCGCTCAGGGTTCAGTGGTTGCAGCTCCTGGGCTCCAGAGCACAGGCTCATTAGTGGTGGCACACGGGCTTAGTTGCTCCCAGGCATGTGGTATCATCCTGGACCAGGGATCAAACCAGCAGCCCCTGCATTTCAAGGCTGATTCCTAACCGCTGCACCACCAGGGAAGCCCCAGGATAGTCTTTTAATCCGAAGAATCAGTCGGTGCTCCCAGGCAGCCTGCAACAGAATTAACTGAATTAACACTTCCAATAGGAAATGTTTCCAAGACACTGTTAAAATGAATCAGGACCCAGGATTCTCTCCACCCAAGATTCAAACTTCTAAGACAGAGAACCCTAAGGGTCTCTATGAGTCATTGCTCACTGTCCGGCTAAAGTTGGGAACAGCATCCTGGTCAACAATCCCAACAAGAATGCAATTAGTGGGGACTGATAATTTTCCAAGGAATTTCCAAAAGTAGGCAAACAACTGAAAAGGCATTAAGAGGCACATGAAAAGGTGCTCAACATCACTGGTTGTTAAAGGAAACGCAAATCAAAACTACAGTGAAGTATCACCTCCCAGGGGTCAGCAGGGCCATCAAAGACGACGACAACAACAAAATCTGCAAACAATGAACACTGGAGAGGGTGTGGAGAAAAGGGAACCTCCCCACCCTGTTGACAGGAGTGTGAAAACCCCACGGACAGAGGAGCCTGTCGGGCTACAGTCCACGGGATTGAAAGAGTCAGATCCAACTCAGCAACTAAACCACAGCCACTAAGGAGAAGAGTTTGGAAGTTCCTTAAAAAAACTAAAAATAGAGCTACCAGGTGACCCAACCCCAATCCCAGGATTGCTCAACAACTCAAATACCAAGCAGCTCAAAGAAAGCCAACCCCACACTCCTTATTTCATAGCCTTCTTGTTACTCGGGCCACGTTCAATATATATTCCATGTTCCAGTTCTGCAACCCTATTTCCCTTCATGGCTTTCCCCCTCAATGCGACCCTTCAGCCCTCACATTTGGCACCGTTTTTTCCTGGCTCTTCCTCAACCACAGTTTGGGTTTTTTTTTCTGTAAACTCTTCTGATTTGCTTTACATGGTCCATTCAACTTGCCTCTGGACCCCCTCCATGCACCCCTATTCCAGTCCTCCTCTCCCGCCCCTTACCAGCCCCCCCAGTATCAAACCTACTCCTGTCCAGCCCCACAGACCTTCCAAGAAGGACTTAGGAAACCGAACAGAACTGTATTTTAGGGAGATGAATCTGACCACCACATGTAGGGCAGGCTGGAGGCAGCAGGCTAGCTGGGAGGCTTCTACAAAATGGGAGAATCTGAACATGGAAAGAACAGGGAATGGAAAGTGAATAAAAATGAAATGAAAGACAAGGGCCCTTGGATTTGTATTGGGCTGTCAGGGGAACTATTTGATATCACTGAAGTCTTGATTTGAGGGTTTAAGGAGGAAGAATCTTTCAAAAGTATTGTTAAAGAATTTTTGGTGAAAAAAATCACAGTGGGATGCAAAAAGTGGGTTAAAGTAGAATCATAAAAATGATTTGTAAGTACTTTAAACATTTTACTTTAACTAAAATGTAAGTATACCTTTATTCATCAGTATTTTGAGTCAGAGTCTAAGCCTTTGAGTAAGCGACTGAATTCTGTTGAATCATCACAGGGCATCTTGATTCTAAATTTTGTTGTTCTTTAGTCACTAAGTCATGTCCCACTCTTTACAACCCTAAGGACTACAGCACGCCATGCTCCTCTGTCCTCTGCTATTACCCAATGATTACTCAAACTCATGTCCATCGATTCAGTGATGCCATCCAGCCATCTCATCCTCTGTTCCCCCCTTCTCTTTCTGTCCTCAATCTTTCCAAGCATCAGGGTCTTTTCCAATGAGTCAGTTCTTCCCATCATGTGCTCTAAGTATTGGAGTTTCAGCTTCAGCATCAGTCCTTCCAATGAATATTCAGGACTGATTTCCTTTAGGATGGACTGGTTGGATCTCCTTGCAGTCCATGGGACTCTCAAGAGTCTTCTCCAACACCACAGTTCAAAAGCATCAATTCCTCTGTGCTCAGCTTTCTTTACAGTCCAACTCTCACATCCATACATGACCACTGGAAAACCCATAGCTTTGACTATACAGACCTTTGTTGGCAAAGTTATGTCTCTGCTTTTTAATATGCTGTCTAGGTTGGTCATAGCTTTTCTTCCAAGGAACAAGCATCTTTTAATTTCATGGCAGCAGTCACCATCCACAGTGATTTTAGAGCCCAAGAAAATAAAGTCTGTCACCATTTCTACTTTTTCCCAATCTTTTTGCCATGAAGTGATGGAATCAGATGCCATGATTTTAGTCTTTTTTAAATGTTGGGTTTCAAGCCAGCTTTTTCACTCTCCTCTTTGACTCTCATCAAGAGGCTCTTTAGTTCCTCTTCACTTTCTGCCATCAGAGTGATAGTATCTGCATATCTGAGGTTGTTATTTCTCCTGGCAATCTTGTTCAAGCTTGTGATTCATCCAGCCCAGCATTTCCCATGATGTACTGTGCAGATAAGTTAAGTAGGCAGGGTGACAAGACACAGCCTTGCCGTACTCCTTCCTAATTTTGAACCAGTTTGTTGTTCCATGTCTAGTTCTAGCTGTTGCTTGTTGATTCCACATAGGATTCTCAGGAGACAGGTAAGGTGGTCTGGTACTCATCTCTTTAAGAATTTTCCACAGTTGGTTGTGATCCACACAGTCAAAGGTTTTAGCGTAGTCAGTGAAGCAAAGCAGATATTTTCCTGGAACTCCCTTGTTTTCTCCATGATCCAACAAATGTTGGCAATTTGATTTTTTTTAAAGGGTTCCTCTGCCTTTGCAAACCCAACTTGTACAACTGGAAGCTCCCAGTTCACATACTGCTGAAGCCTAGCTTGAATGATTTTGAGCATAACCCTGCTAGTATGTGAAATGAGTACAGTTGTATGACAGTTTGAACATTCTTTGGAGTTGCCCTCTTTGGGATTGGAATAAACACTGACTTTTTCCAGCCCTGTGGCCCTGCTGAGTTTTCAGAATTTGATGACATGTTGAAAGCAGCACTTTCACATCATCCTCTTTTAAGATTTTTCACAGCTCAGCTGGAATTCCATCACCTGCACTGGCTTTGTTTGCAGTAATGCTTCCTAAGGCCCACTTGACTTCACACCCCGGGATGTCCAGCTCTAGGTCAGTGACCACAGCATCGTGGTTATCCAGGTAATTAAGACTGTTTTCATGTAGTTCTTATGTGTGTTCTTGCCACCCCTTCCTGATTCTAAATACATACACTCGAAAGGTCATGTCCTAGAATGTCCAAATTCAGTTCCTCTAAAAAAAGCAGAGACTTAAACATGCTTATGAAGCAATCTAAGGATAGGACCCTTCTAGATTTGTACTGTTTCTCCTAACCCATTAGTTTTCTTACCTATCTTAAGAGCTCTTTTTTTTTTTTACACTATTTTATCAGTTTACATATTATTTAAATACATTTTAAAAATAAAATGTAGTGTAGAACTGGCATAAACAGATTTGGGGAAAATGTAATTGTTACTTAATAAGGAAATGGCAATCCACTCCAGCACTCTTGCCTGGAAAATCCCATGGATGGAGGAGCCTGATAGGCTACAGTCCATGAGGTCACAAAGAGTCAGCACGACTGAGAGACTTCACTTCAAATGTACCATTCACTGGTATATGTGGAAGTGTCTGGGGGTTCTAGAGACATACCTTACCAGCTGCCAGTATCCAGAGTCAGGGGGTAATACTCATAGATTTTATCAATGGGATGGACACTAGAAATTAAATCCAATGAGTCAGCAGTCTGGGTTTCAGATAGAGTTTTGCTTTTTTGTTTTGTACTTTCTGTGCTAGCTTGAAGGATAGTGGGTATCAACAAATTGGTAATGTGATGTCCTTACTGATTATTTGAAAGATCATAATTATATTAAACAGCACGGAGTTTAGTGAGGGGCTGTTTGTTTTACATGCGTGAGTCGTTGATTTAGTGGACTTGCTGATGTCGTTCAGTCACCAAATGATGTCCGACTCTGCGACCCCGTGGACTGCAGCAAGCCAGGCCTCCCTGTCCCTCACCATCTCCCGGAGTTTGCCTAAGTTCATGTCTGTTGAATTGGTGATGCCATCCATTAGTAGATTATGTTCTTTTTTTTTTTTTTTTTTTAAGTGGTATATAGTTGCTTAACAGTGTTGCATTAGTTTCTGCTGCACAGCAACATGGAGCAGCTCTGTGCACAAGTACACGCCTTCACTCTTGGACCTCCCTCCCGCTCATACACCCCCTCACTCTTGGACCTCCCTCCCACTCTCCCCCTCTCCACCCTCTCGGTCATCATGCAGGGCCAAGCTGAGCTCCCTGGGCTGTAACAGCGGCTTCCACCAGGATCTAGTTTACATGCTGTAGAGTGTACACGTCCATCCTGATCTTCCAGTTCATCCTTCTTCCCCTCCCCCCGCCTGTGTCCAACGTTTGTTCTCTACATCTGCATCTCTAGTCCTGCCTTGAAAATGGGATCATCTGTACCTTTTTTCTAGGTTCCACATGTACGCGTTAATACATGATTCTTGTTTTTCTCTTTCTGACTTCCTTCACTCTGTATAACAGTCTCTCTAGGTCCGTCCACATCTCTACAGGTCTGTACTCTGAGCAAACGTTCTTCTTTAACTTCAGACCTCCACTAGTCTGCTCTCCCACCATTGCTACATGTATTACAAATGTTGACTTATGGCCTGTTTCCCTGTTAAAATCAGTGAGTAATTGTGAGGGCAGAGACCATGGCTGTTTGAACTCACCTAAGTCAGGAAGTCAGTAAATATTTGTTGAAGGAACAATGATATTCTTTGTTCCTGCTAAGGCTAAGCTTCCTTCTCTCAGCAATTGCAACGTTCAATAGTTCTGAACCACTCATTAAGGACAGTGCATTCGTTACAAAGCAAATGGGTGAAACCCCGCTATGTAACACTGACATGTATTACCATCTTAAGACCTGTATCATAGAGTCAATATTTGTTTAATCAACAATGATACATTGGGTTGACCAAAGAATTCGTTCAGGTTTTTCCATAAGATGCTTTTTGAAAAACCCAAATGAACTTTGGGCCAACCGTTTATTTTGTCCCAAGGCTAAGTTTCCAGTTCTCAGCAACTATGGCTTTAGATAATTCTAAACCATTCAGGTACTGACTGGGTGTTCTGTACAAAACAAACAGATAAAACCCTACCACACAACATTTGCCAATATTTATATATATTACCACAGGATGACTTTCAGTTTAATTGGAAGTTTATGCTAGCTAATCCTTCCTCAATAATACACATTGTAATCAATAAACCTCCCTTTCCACTATGGCCCCTGTACCGTCAGTAATAAAGGCAAAAGTAATTTTGAAAGTCTGCTTAAAAATCTGAGTTTGAGAATGACAATTTTAAACAGGCCAAGAGGTTTATTTTCAAGCAATATTTGGATCATGAATGACTTTTAATGAAAAAGTAAAGACTTGGAGAAGGAAGTGGCAACCCACTCCAGTGTTCTTGCCTGGAGAATCCCAGGGAAGGAAGAGCCTGGTGGGCTGCTGTCTATGGGGTCGCACAGAGTCAGACACTTAGCGACTTAGCAGCAGCAGCACCAGCAGCAGCAAAGATTTGGCATGTGTGTTGATCAAGAACGTATTACTCTTTTATTCTAGGCTCTGAGATTTCAAAAGCAATGCCTACAGACAGCACTTGTTCTGGAACTTCATTCGTTAATGTCACCTACTCCTCATCCACTTAATGCTTTACAGTAAATATAAATAAGCAATCAAATGTGTCATGGCACTTCCAAAGCACTCTCAACAATGTCCTCAAATGTACATTATGTAAAGTACCAGTTTCATCATGCAAACATTTTCCAATCATCTCTTTATAATGGCTTTGTTATATATTTATGCTTTCCTTATAAACCTAAGCCCTTCCTCTGGATATAAATTTTTAATGCCAATTGGAATCACTAGAAATGTTTTCTATCTCATCCACAAACATTTTTATTTAATCTTTGTTCTCATATTGATAGCTGCTTCCTAAGGCTTCATCTATTTCTTCAGATTCATCTATTTCTTCTCCCTTGTGTCTTTTCTGTGCCTCTCCACATAAACACACTATAAGTGAAAGTTGCTGAGTCGTGTCAGACTCTTTGCGACCCCACGGACTACACAGTCCATGGAATTCTCCAGGCCAGAATACTGGAATGGGTATCCTATCCCTTTTCCAAGGGATCTCTCCGACCCAGGAATCGACCCGGGGTCTCTGACATTGCAGGCGGATTCTTTACCAGCTGAGCTACCAGGGAAGCCCAAAGGGATTGCAAAAGAACGTAAAGTAGACGTTCACTTCGGAAAGATTACTTTGATATTTCTGGGGGGAAAGTGCCACCCTTGTTTCACCACACAATCAAACCTGTGTGCTGTTTCTGACTTTTTTTGGTCTGCATCAATATTTTCATCAAAGATCATAAAACCCATGAGAAGAGGAAACTTTTTTAATCCTTTGCCACTCTAAGTTGTTAATATCATGGCAAATAAAAGGAAGGGCAGGCAATGAATTTTTTTGAATCATGCATATGAATATCTCTTAAATTCTTTATCCTTTGTCAGGAAACCAGCAAGTTAAAATAGAACATTCAAAATTTAAATAAATAAGAGCCCAAGACTAAGAAATAGACAATCCTAGAGTGTAATAGTTAGCACTGTTTTGCTCTTATGAAACAAAGATAACTAATTCAAACATGTGAATAAAAAAATATTATTTTAAAACAAGAAGTCATTATTTGAGTTTTTTTCTTTTAATGATGACTGTAGCCAGTGCATTTTTTTTTTTTTTAATAACAAGATTCTTAATTATCAGTTGAGGAGAACATACAAATCTCAAAGATTCCGGCTTCAAATTTAGTGAGGACAGTAAATATGACAACATGTCGCCACCTAGTGGACATTTCAGAAAGTGTCTAGACATCCAGGTTTCTGTTGTCATGATTATACTTAGGATCACAAAACCCAGGACTCAGGGGAACTTTTCACGCTGCCCTAAACAGTGCTCTTGTTTCACGGGATAGTCATAGGTGCAATATGCATTGCATTACAGTGCAAACCACCCAAATTTGCATTGTAAAATCAAGTGTCAACTCTAGAAGACAGAAATGAGAAACGCCTAATATTTATTGAGCATCTACTTTGTCCCAAGTTTACCTAGTTTTTTTAATACAATTATGAGATCATCTGGCATACTTATCTCCATATTTTACAAACTAAGAAACCAAGGCATAGGACAGTTAAGTAACTCACCCAAGTCACTTGGTCCCAAGCTGTGCATCTGAGGTTTGAACATAGAGCCCAGGTTCTTAACTCAACAGGGATCACTCCCTCTCCCAGTTTATCTCGTGCAAAAGATAGGGAATGGCCTTCAGTAAAATACGGCACTGGGGTGAGGTGATTTCATGCTTTTTATTGAATGTGTATGACTCTTTTGAACTGTGGTGCTGGAGAAGACTCTGGAGAGTCCCTGGGACTTCAAGGAGATCAAACCAGTCCATCCTAAAGGAAATCAATCCTGAACATTCATTGGAAGGACTGATGCTGAAGCTGAAGCTCCAATACTTTGACCACCTGATACGAAGCGCCAACTCATTGGAAAAGACCCTGATGCTGGGAAAGATTGAAGGCAAGAGGAGAAGGGTGTGACAGAGGATGAGATGGTTGGATGGCATCACTGATTCAATGGACATGAGTTTGAGTTAAAGCTGGGAGATAGTGGAGGACAGGGAAGCCTGGTGTGCTACAGTCTGTGGGGTTGCAAAGAGTCAAGACACAACTGAGTGACTGGAAAACAACAACAATGTGATATTTGGAGTAGCTCTAGGCTTCCAAGAAAGAAAACCAGAAGCCCCCAAGCAGTGAGTTCCTTGGGCTGGAGCAGAGAAGGCGGCCCCACTGGAGTCGGATTTCCATAGCCTCACCCTCCGAACCGCTTTGCGGCAAAGCACCTCCCGAATTCAAACTTTTGCTGTCCAGTCGCTGAGTGGTCACCTTTTAGGGACCAAGACATTATCTGGGAAGCTAATCCAAAATCTGTGAATATTTGATCAAGTTAACCCAGTTTTGCCTGTTTTTCTAAGCTCCACCAGCCCCTCTTGGTGCAGTAGAAGAGAGGAAACTTTGAATCTGAGAACTAAGAAGTCAAGGGATTGTCTGCCTACTGGGGCTGGAATTTGCATGTGGAATGAAGGGGAGACAGTGTTTTCCTCCAACGCACAGCAATTTGTGTGAACCTTTTCTTTCTAGCACTTGGTTCTGTTATAATGAATATTTCCATCACCTGCACCTTTGCCTCACACAGGATCCTAAGTGCAAAAAACAAACCAAACAAAAAAAAAAGGAATTAGCATCTCCATACCCTCTGGTATCTAGCACAATGCCAGACTTGTGGTATTTGTTTAATACACTTTTTTTGTATGAATAAAATAAATTTGCCCAGTTAGTCGCTCAGTTGTGTCTGACTTGACTCTGCAGCACCATGGACTGTAACCCACCAGGCTCTTCTGTCCATGGGATTATCCAGGCAAGAATACTGGAGTGGGTTGCCGTTCCCTTCTCCCGACTCAAGGATCAAACCCACGCCTCCTGCATTGCAGGCAGATTCTTTACCATCTGAGCCACCAGGGAAGCCCCATAAAATAAATTTAGGTACATCTGAAAGTCAATAACTAAATTTATTAAATTTTATATAAATTTAGATATATCTAAAATTAAAACACTTGATAAGCAATTTGGTGGTGTGCTGGTTTTCTCAGCTCAATTGTTACTTTGCCCTGAATATGACGTAGGGGATCCTTTGAGAGATTTTTTTTTTTTTTTTAATATTGATCGGTAATTTATGTCAACCAAACAAAATTCATAATTTGGAAATAATGTAGCTGGGTCTATGCTGATGAAGACTAATTAAATTGTGTATGGAAACGTTTAGGTCAATAAAATGGCAATGCAATTTAAAAGTCGAACTAAAGCAAACAAATTAATAATCACCACGCTTCCAGAAAATCAGAAATTTAAGAATTTCTGGGCCTGCATGTATGATTTTAAAAGAAACATTCCTACATCACAGCTTCCAGCAGGCTCCCCCAAATATGTTCTCATCAACATTGCCAGGGACAAAAGACAGGACAAGGGGAAACACGCCTGGGCCCCTGGGGCCTGGACTTGGAACATCACACTGTGACTTCCGCCGTTGTCAGTTTACCAAAGCGAGTTACAAGTTCGGCCCAAACCCAAGGTGGGTGGGCGGGAACAGAGTTCACCTCTTGACTACAAGAGCAACTTCACATGGCAGAGGGCACAAGTTCAGGAAGGAATTAGAAATGTTTGAAAGTGTTTGCTGCTCAGTCATGTCTGACTCTTTGCAATCCCACAGACTGCAGCACACCAGGCTTCCCTGTCTTACACCATCTCCCAGAGCTTGCTCAAACTCATGTCCATCGAGTCAGTGATGCCATCCAGCCATCTCATTCTCTGTTGTCCCCTCCTCCTCCTGCCCATCATCTTTCCCAGCATCAAGGTCTTTTCCAATGAGTTGGCTCTTCTCAACAGATGGCCAAAGTACTGGAGTTTCAGCTTCAACAGGAGGGGTTTAATAGCTGGTGTTACTGGCCCTAAGTTTGTTTTTTTTTCTCAATCACAGAAAACTTGTGATTATTAACTATTAACTAGCTATTAACACAGTCTACTACACCTTTCCTGGCCCATGCTCTACATAGAAACTACACGTAAGCCATACTCTAACTCAAGTACCCTAAACCATCATGTCTCAAATTTCTATACTATTCGGGCAGGTCTAGGTTCAAGGGAGCCTCTAGCTTTAGCCAACTGCTGTGCCAGAATTAGCCATGCTCTGAAATTTGACTCTACAGTAATTTAATGAAGCAAAGAACATTTCGATTACCTGCTACTGCTGCCAAATCACTTCAGTCGTGTCCGACTCTATGTGACCCCAGAGACGGCAGCCCACCAGGCCCCGCCATCCCTGGGACTCTCCAGGCAAGAACACTGGAGTGGGTTGCCATTCCCTTCTCCAATGCATGAAAGTGAAAAGTGAAAGTGAAGTCTCTCAGTCGTGTCCGACTCTTCGCGACCCCATGGACTGCAGCCTACCAGGCTCCTCCATCCGTGGGATTTGCCAGGCAAGAGTACTGGAGTGGGGTGCCATCGCCTTCTCCTTCGATTACATAAGGAAAATCAAATATAAGGGATAAATAAATAGATGAGGAAATTGATATCCTTATAAAGCATCACTCTATGCCCAGCTCCCTACTGGAGGCTGCGGAAGGGATATTGGCACAGTTCTCACAAGACGAGAATTTCCTAATGACCTCAGCATAATGTACCCAAATTATATAGTGTGCAGGAAGGATTTTAAAAGACAACAAGCAGGATTGAAGACAGCAGAACTAAACACAAACAACATAAGCCAAATAACCAAAAACCTTGAGGTCCATATTCTTCAACCCATGGCCTCAAAAGGGTGGTGAGTGTATGTACATATATGTACTTCTTGTGCTGTGTATATACCAGACACAGCTTCCCAGGTGGCATTGGTGATAAAGAATCCACTTGCCAATGCAGGAGACATAAGAGACACAGTTTCGATCCCTGAGTAGGGAAGATCCCCTGGAGAAGGGCATGGCAACCCACTCCAGCGTTCTTGCCTGAAGAATCCCATGGACAGAGGAGCCTGGTGGGTTACAGTCCCTGGGGTGGCCTAGAGTCAGACACGATGGAAGAGAATAGCACTCCCACATCCATACACCAGACAGGCATCTACAACCCACATTCCCTTCTCTCCAGGCTCTTGGATTTTCCTTGAATAATTTCTTTTCCTTTGAAACATGCCTTTATCATACACTTTAAATTTATTTTAAATCTGTGAGAAGAGTTTGGAAAGGGCTGTGACTTAACCAGTATAGGCTTTACTTTTGTGTTGAACCACAGAATCAGTGAATCTGGATACAGAAAAGTAGAGACTCGACCTGGCTCTCAAAGACCTTACAGCAGAGTTGGACTGGCATGCATGAGTCCACAGTAAACAGGACAAGATAGACTAGATTTGGAGCTAAATCCAATGGTGTAGACTGGGAGCTCTCGGGAGAAGTGCAACCATTAGGAAGACACACTTCCTGCCCAGAAAATTTGCCACTGCCCCAGTGGATTTTGGAATTACAGTGCTAACAAGTCATGTCTAAGACCCAGAGGAAGCCACCACTTCTCCATGAACCTTGACTTGCTTCGGCAACCTCAGAGATGACTGTGCACCCAATCCTTAGAATATCCAGAATTTGTACCACATAACTGGATACCTAATTGTATTTTTTTTCCCTAGCAATCTTTGCTGTGTTTTCAGGATGGTTAGTCTTCCACTTTTACCAGATTGCAAACCCACTAAGGCCTGAGAGCATATGTGTCTGCATAGAATTGAATGAGACCTTCGAGATCTTTCGGTATAATCTTTCCATTTCTACAGCTGGGAACATCAAAGACTAACAAGTTGTGACTCACCCAAAGCTCCTACGGACACTTCAAGTTTAGAAGACTCCTTAAGATTCTTTTCTTTTCTCTCCCTTTCATTTATGAATCAAAGGGAAGAAGAATGAGTGATGCTATTTCTAGGGACTTTGTTACAGAGTATATTGCTTGCTTAGGATTTCCTCACCTGGAGATTTAGGAGTAGGAAAACACAGCCCGTAGCTTGGTTATAGATTTTTTTTTTTAAGAACATGAATTAAGACTTTCTTGGTGGTCCAGTGGTTAAGGATCCACCTGCCAATGCAGGGGACATGGCTTCGATCCCTGATCTGGGAATTTCCCACATGCTGGGGAGCAACTCCATAGCATGAGAGACCAACGCAGTGAGAAGCCCCGCTTCTCAAGAAAGAGTACCGCCACTCGCTGCAACTAAGTAAAGGCTGCGTGCAGAAACAAAGACGCAGCACAGCCGTAAATAAATAAATACAATTTTTAAAAAAGAATGTGGATTAGCTATCAATCTGAGCTGGTCAGCAAGACTTGAATGTGGCAGTGATGAGATTCTACACCCTGATTAAATTCTTTCTCCCAACACAGGGTAAGCAATTAGAACCTATAAGTTTTCTATGGGGAGTCAGTTGAAGACCTACGCCCTGATCATGGGTAGGAAGGGACAGTTCAGAGTGGCCTGTGTTGGCAGGACCAGAGAGACAAACAGGAGCATTGTAAGGAGTTGGGCCTGGGTCTGGAAGTGAGAGGACTGTGCTGTATCTTTAAAGATCTAGAATGAGAGATGTGGTCTTCCCATCTGGAGTCTTGAAGGTCCAAGACTAGCTATCGCCAGTCATGTCCATTCTGAGCTGGGGATGCCTGGAAGTCCATTACCTTCAGCCCTGAGAGCATCAGTGGGGAAAGCCCAGGTAGTTCCGGACATCTGCCTTTCTCTCCACTATTGCTAATAAGTAGCTCGTTTGCATTTTTTATTTAAAAAATGATCAGTGTTGTTTGATCTCTTAGCCGAGTTAGACAGGATTAACATGTGCATGCTTGGTCGCTAAGTCCTGTTTGACTCTTAGCGACCCTGTGGACTGTAGCCCGCCAGGCTTCTCTGTCCCTGGGATTCTCCAGGCAAGAATACTGGAATGGGCTGCCATGCCCTCCTCCAGGGGATCTTCCTGATCCAGGGGTCAAATCCAAGTCTCCTACATCTCCTGCATTGGCAGGCAGATTCTTTACCACTGAGTCAACATATAGTCCATCTCTAACCTCCGATCAGTTTAGAAACCATTCTTGAATACTAATACTCTTTCCTTGCGTGAAACTGAACTATCCATCCAGTTGGATTCTCTCCAAAGGATTGAATTAGTCTATTAAGCTGATGATTTTTATTTTTGGGTGTTATAGCAACCTTATAACACCCCAAAGCCTTATAACCCTATAACACCTCAACCTTGTTTGATTAAGCTCCGGGAGTTGGTAATGGACAGGGAAGCCTGGCGTGCCGCAGTCCATGGGGTCAAAAAGAGTGGGACGTGACTGAGCGGCTGAACTCAACTGATAACAACCTTAAGGAGGTACAACTAACACTCAGTAAGCAGCAGATGTTTAAAACGTAAACTCGCTCCATCTTGACAGATGAGCGAAAGTGAAAGTCGCTCAGCTGTGTCCTACTCTTTGCGATCCCATGGACTGTAGCCCACCAGGCTCCTCTAGCCATAGAATTCTCCAGGCAAGAATACTGGAGTGGGTCCCTGTTTCAGGGGATCTTCCCAACCCAAGGATCAAACCCAGGTCTCCCACATTGCAGATAAATGCTTTACCGTCTAAGCCACCAGGGAAGCCCTGAATATGACTGCAATGGTGAAATATTGAAATTTTGTTGCACTTTTTATAACCTCTATTATTCTGGCCCCATGGGCCCCAGGCAACCATGGATCTGTTTCTGTCACTTTATATTGATTTGCATTTTCTAGAATGTTATGTAAATGGAGTCATACATTCTATACTCTCCTTGCCTTGTTTCTTTCACTCAGCAAAATCATTTTAAAATTCCTTCATGTCCATCACATAGTTCATTCCTTTTTGTTACTGACTAGCACCCCACTGCATGGATATAATGCAGGTGAATGTTTATCCATTCACCTTTTGACAGACATCTCCGTTGTTTGCAGTATTTGGCTATGATAAATAAAGCTGCTTTACACATTCATAGATACAAGGCTTTGTATGGATATTTAATTTCTTTTAGGTAAATACCTAGGAGCCCAATGGCTAAATCATTTGCTGTGTGTATTTTAACTTTTTAAGAAATTGCCAAAGAGTGGCACTGTTTTATATTCCCACCAAGACGTCACTTCCAGCTCCTCCCTGCCCTTGGCGTGGGGAGCCTCTTTCATTTTAGCACCTTATTTGTTGTGTAGTGTTGTCTCGCTATGGTTCCACTTTGAGCTTCCCTCATGGCTTAGGCTGTTGAGCTTATTTCCATGAGTTTATTTGCCATTGGTATGTCTTCTCTGGTAAAAAGGGTGCTCAAATCTTTTTTCCCATTTTTAAAATGAGGGTTTTTGTTTCCTATAATTAATTTTCAAGAGTTCTTCGTATATTCTAGATTTAAAAATCCATTATCAAATACACGGTGCACAAATATTTTGTCACAGTCTCCGTTAGATTTTCATTCTCTTAACCAGGGTCTTTCTAGAGCAGAAGATATATGTGTGATGAAGTCCGTTTTACCAACGTGTTCCTTTATGGATTATGTTTTTGGACTCATACGTAAAAATTCCTAAAGTCACAGAGGTTTTCTCTTGTGATTTTTTTCGAGTAGCTGTATACTCCTGGGTTTTGCATTTAAGTCCATGATCCATTTAGAGTTAGATTTACATACGCATTTCTTGTTGTGATCACAGGGTTTTTCTGGTTTGGTGTGATAATATGATAGATTATATTGATTGTGTTTTTTTTTAATGCATGTTTTTATGAAGAAAATATGCCACCATTGTAGGAAAAGATTCTGAAGCCTCATTCAGACTCAGCAGGTCACAACAGAGCAATTGATGAGTGAGGTCTGAACTGGGCACAGGAAGTGGAAAGGCTGCTTCCGAGCCATGAAGCTGCCATTTGGTCCCTCAGTGGCGACACGCTGTCTGAGTGATGCTTTCACTTGCCTCCTTGCAGTCAGCTTGCTGGTCACTCCTGCTGATGACAGTCTTACATGCAGATGAAACAGTGACGGGAGACAAGCTTATGAGCCCCCGATACTATGCAAGTCGCATGTCATTACATCTTAAAAGTTACTCCCCAAAAAACTCACCCTCTTCTCAGTGAAAATAAAAAAGAACCTGATAGACAAAGACCAGGCCAATGAATATATTGAAGACTAGAGCTCCCATTTTTTTTTTCTGGATAAATTTATCCTTTTTTCCCTCCGCTTGGATCCCCCTGGGGTGTGATTTATCCAGAGAAATGTGTTTCCTTTTGAAGCTGGTAGAGTGTTAACAAGATATTGGCATAGGGATTATTTTCGCCTCTGTCACGCAATCCACCCTAACCCCACATGCCAGTTCTTCCATCCCCTGCAGAGAAACCACTGAATGGGGAGTGATGTGTTTCTGCTATGTGTTACTGGAATTCAGAATGAATTTCTTATCATCACGGTGGCTTGGTGCCATTAAAATATTGCTGAAAGTGTTTTAAACCGATGCATTATGGTTTAAATTATTTTTTTGTGTGTTTTTCTTGGACCCTATCCTTTAAGGCTACCACTGTTTCTCTGGGGAGATGTGTGCATGTACGTGTGTGTGAGTGATCAGTTGCTTCAGTTGTGTCCGACTGTTTGTGACCCCGTGGACTGTAGTCCACCAGACTCCTTTGTCCTTGAAATTTTCCAGACAAGAATACAGGAGCGGGTTGCCATTCCCTTCTCTAGGGGATCTTCCCCACCCAGGGATCAAACTCGCAGTCTTCTGTGTCTCCTGCATTGCAGGCAGATTTTTACCACTGAGGACCAGGGTAAAGATGTGTAACATACTTTAAATGATTGATTAAAGGGGTTTTAGAACTTAACCAATTTGGAGGTTGGAGACAGTTTGAATATTGTCCTATTCCATAATGCTAATACTTATACGTCCTATGTGTATTTAATGATATGTGAGAACGTTTGAGAAGGCAAGGAAAAAGGAAACAAGTTTCTTATGCAGCAAAACGAAAATGGTAGGGGAAAAAATCTCAGACTGCTACTGAACTCTTAGAGACAGCTAAAGTTGAAATTGATTCTGGCAAGGCCATTATGGGGGTAATTGTCCAAGAGAATGTTTTCTTACACAGGAAATTAGAGACAGGGAAAACATTATTAAAAGTAAAAATTTGTAGATTTTTGAATCCGCCAGCATGTGTAGCAGTTATTGTATTCCCTTATGGGATTAACAACCGAATTAAATTTTAGTTAGACTCCAATTTGGAGCTGAATTCCAAGCTTGAAGAGCCTTTGAGGAGGAGGGGAAAAAAAGGCAGAGGGATTCAAGATGCTTTTTGACACAGTGAAACAGCCCCCAGCTCCGCCCCCCACCCAAATCACATGCTTTACAAAGTTACAAAAAAGGGTAAAGTGAGGGGGTTTATTGCTTATATTAAATGAAAGATCAAAATGTTTTGATTTGTGCTTTAGAAAAAAATCTGGTCATGACTCTGTACCAAAATTCACCATATGTACGTGATTCTACAAGTTTAGATATGACAAGATATGAAAAATATCTGTCACTAAATCTTATGATTAAACTCGACAGCAAAACGGAGACTTGGTAGACTAATCCAGGAATATGAGTGTGTTTTTGTGAGCGAGTGTGTGTGTTTGTTGTGTGTGCTTTTGCGTTGCGTGTTATATGTGTCAGATGAGTGTATGTATTTTGAAGGGGGAGGAAGTGGCAAGATTGAAAATGTTTATCTGAAAAAGAAGTTGTTGGATGTCTAAATTGCAGTAATTATTCATATTAATTCACTTAAACAAGTAATCACTTTATTTTTTGTTTGACTTACGTATCCATAGTTCTTGGATTTTTGTTTAAAAATACACCTGTATTGAGACACAGATTCTACTGCTCTGCATTGATTTAAAGGAATAGTGATTACATTCTGTCATGCAGATAGACATTTTTGGACCAGACATGATATGCATTCATTAACAGCTCATTCATTTACCATTATGAGTTTGGCATAAGTGAATTTTCCAGATAACCAACATTAAACCCATAAAGTTTTTATTTTAATCATTTTAATGGAAAGGTCCCAATGTTCCTCACATCTTAAATAAATCATACTGACGAGGAATCCAAGTGAGTACCAGATAATTGTGAGGAGGAAATCCTGTTACCTGCTGAATAGGAATTAGAAGGTCCAATTTAAATGATACTTTTGCATGACATTTATTGATATGGTGAAGTGTAGTGAAAGTCTCTCAGTTGTGTCTGACTCTTTGTGATGTCATGGACTATACAGTCCATGGAATTTTCCAGGCCAGAATACTGGAGCACCTTTCCCTTCTCCAGGGGATTTTCCCAACTCAGGGATCGAACCCAGGTCTCCCCAGGTCTCCCGCATTGCAGGCAGATTCTTTACCAGCTGAGCCATCGATATGGTAAATGCTCACTTTATAATGGTGGATGGCAGAAAAGAGGCAGAGCTATATTCTGCACTATCTCAGTAATGATCTACAGATGGAGTGTGTACAGGGAAGAGTAGATCTTTAGGTCTGCTTTTCAAAAACGATCTACATGCAGACTATGCCCAGATAAGTAGGAAACGCTAGAAACTGGCCCATGGTTCTCTTTGAATGGGCAATTAAAGAGGATTTTAATTTTTTTCCTCTTTCCTTTTTTATTCTTCAGGTTTTTTTTTTTTTTTGGGTGTATGTGATCAGGTTTTTTAAGGTTGTTGGGCTTTTTAAAACTGTATCATAGATAAACTACTTACTGCCCACTCAAACATACCTATATTAGGTAATGAATACATATTTTTATGTGGTAGATGCTCAGAGAAAAATCATTCATTTATTTTTACATAAAGACACTCACTAATATTCTGGGGACCTTTCCCTACACAAGCTGTTTTTAAACTATTTCACTTAAGATAAAGCTTTTGGAGGGACTTCTCTGGTAGTCCAATGGTTAAGACTTTGCCTCCTAAAGCAGAGGATACAGGTTCGATCCCTGGTTAAGGAGCTAAGAACCTACATGCCTCCCAGCCAAAAAATCAAAACAATATAGAAGCAATATTGCAACAAATTCAATAGAGACTTTTAAAAAATGGTCCACATCAAAAAAAATCTAAAAAGAAAAAAGGAGAAAGCTTTTTGGTAGCTTCCTTATATAGACAAAGATTTTTAAAAATATATATCTGCACTCATTTATTACAGAGGCTAAGTGACGTAGCCAGACACTCAGTTCAGTTCAGTTCAATTCAGTTGCTCAGTCGTGTCCGACTCTTTGGGACCCCATGAAGCACGCCAGGCCTCCCTGTCCATCACCAACTCCTGGAGTCCACCCAAACCCATGTTCATTGTGTTGGTGATGCCATCCAATCATCTCATCCTCTGTTGTCCCCTTCTCCTCCTGCCCCCAATCTCTCCCAGCATCAGGGTCTTTTCCAATGAGTCAGCTCTTTGCATCGGGTGATCAAAGTATTGGAGTTTTAGCTTCAGCATCAGTCCTTCCAATGAATATTCAGGACTGATCTCCTTTACAATTGACTGGTTGGATCTCCTTGCAGTCCACGGGACTCTCAAGGGTCTTCTCCAACACCACAGTTCAAAAGCATCAATTCTTTGGTGCTCAGCTTTCTTTATAGTCCAACCCTCACATCCATACACACTGGAAAAACCATAGCCACACGTTATAACACGGCTAACTGACCCTCAGCTTGTATCTGCACTCTACAAAGCTGAGTAAGGACTTGCTGTTCACAGGCTTCAGTCAGAGCAAACCCTTGAGGATGTGTTCCTCCAGCCCCAAATTTCTGCCAAAATTTAAAAGTTATCTGGCCTGAGGCTGATGTTAATCGCGTGACTGGAAATCCCAGTGATGTCAGGGCATCATAGAATAAAGAGGTTCTCCACCAACAAGCACCTCTCCCCTCGGATTCTCTGTAGAGAATCAAAAGGCAGCAGGAAAAAGCAGTTACCTTTGGCTAAAGTACTTCAGAGTGGTTTCTGAGGTCATGATGCTCAGCCTTTAACATCACTGAGAACCGGCAGTCACCGACACTTACTTCTTTGGTTACAGTTGGCTCGAACGCACCAGACCAGCCGTTGTCCCTGTGATGTCACTGGATTTATAGTCTCACACCTGGAGTCACGTGTCCAGATATGTGGGAGGCAGCCCTGAGCAGTGGTGACCAGCATGGGGTCTGGAGGTTGACCACTGGAATCCTTTCAACAGGTAATTTTGAGCAAGATATTCAACCTCTCCGTGCCTCAACTTCCCCATCGAAAAAATTAGACTCATATTAAAATCGACCACATGAGGTCATGGTGCTAATTAAATGAGGCAATTCACCTCCTACGCTTAACATGGTGCCCAAGACATACTGAGTGTCCAAAAATTTGTCGTTAGTATGATTATTAGATTTTCAATGGCTAATAATTAACATAACTGTGCTTGTAAATATTTATAACTTCTTAATGTGCCAAAAGTGGGATAGGAGACCAGCCAACCTGACCTGGCAGGTGATAGCCCAGAGCAGAGGTGGCCCAACTGTGACCCACAGGCTAAATCCGGTCTGCTGCCTCTTTTTGTAAATAATGTATTATTAGACCATGGCTACAGACATTTGTCTAAATCTTGTCTGAGGTGCTTTTGTGCTGCAGTGGCAGAGTTGAGTGGTTGCTACGGAGACAGCTTCATCAGAAAACCCTAAAATATTTACAACATGGCCCTCCACAGAAAAAAAATTACCATTCCCTTATCCAGATTAAAAAGGGAATACAAGGAATTTGGGAAGACTGTTTTGGCGCTAAAGAAATCCAGTATTGAGAGACATACCAAAGGAAGTGACTGTCTGACAATGACCCTGGTTCACTAGTTAGCAAGCAAACCAGCAGTAGTAACCATGGGAGAAGCAATGATTCCTGAGCAGAATAACCGCAAGGAATAAACAGAAGCTGGCTTGTTGGAGGGCCAGAGTAAGGATCGCTTTGAAGGAACAGGGAACAAATGAGGAAGAGAGAGTACCGTGAAGTTTCGTGTTATCAACCAAGGCAAACAAGGAATACCATCTTCATGCTGAATGGTTCTGTATCCCAAGGCAATAATAAAACACAGAAATGAATCAGTGATGTACACAATTCCTAAAAAGGTATGTGTGTGCACATTAACAATATTGACACTATCACACTACTTATGCAGAGCAAATAGAACACAGAGTATTCCCCCCAAATCTAGTTCTCTGATTCGGTAAAAGCAGGTGTCAACCTCTTGGAAAGTATGTGAAGATAACACAAGAGCAGCCTGCCAGAGATAACAGTTGGATGATGTTCAGGGCTGAGTTACGTAGTCTTCAGAAAGAGTAAGACAATAGAGCCTTCCTGAGACAAAAAGTCATAGAAAAGGTCGGATCAGAACTACTTTCCCGAGGAAGAAACCACTGGCTCCAAGACAAAGTTGCCAAAGCTAGGAAATCATTTTCTCTCAGGTAGAGTTGGCTACTCATGTATGAAGGCCCCCAATGCTAACACTCACATAAGCATACGTAATTTGAGTTTGTAATGGTTAAGTCTGTAAACCACATC
The DNA here is from genome assembly GCF_019923935.1 of Bubalus bubalis. Classification (NCBI taxonomy): domain Eukaryota; kingdom Metazoa; phylum Chordata; class Mammalia; order Artiodactyla; family Bovidae; genus Bubalus; species Bubalus bubalis. Next base: position 7,886,359 of record NC_059178.1, on the reverse strand, counting down.
GGTGATAATTAATGTCAAATCTGCATTCGCAAATTCAGAATAACTTCTCTTGTGCCTCCACTGGAGACAACAGAATAAAGGTCAGTCGGCTGAGTGACTGGTGGTTGGAGCTGAGCTTCCGAGGTCTCCTGAATCCTCACTCAGGCAGACACACAGCCCAGCATTCAAGTCGGGTGAGTGTGAGCGTGCACGGTCAGAGGCAAAGTCTGCTCCTAAAACCTGAATTTCCCACGGAATGATCCACGTCTCCCTTCACTTGGAAGACGTAGACTGTTTTCACATCAATCTTTGGTAAAAGACTAAGCCATGCAAAGAGAACTTACACTTTAAACTAATGGAATTAAAACAGACCTATTACTGGCTAACATCTCCTGGGAAGAAAATTCTTACCATGTATAATGTTCCAATTTTGGAACCCTTGGATACCTCCTGAGACATTCAGTTCATTAGATTTATTCTGCACTGACACTCTGAATGGTACGAGTTCTTCACTGATGCTGCTTTCATGGTTCCATCATCATTACGAGGCACTGGGGAGAGAGGCTTGGGAACAGTATACGGAGGCTCTGCTCTGTGGCACATATGGTTGGATACATCAAAAGCAGTGAGGGATGCAAGGCTGAAATTAACTCAGTGTAGACTAAAGCATCATTTCTGTGGGCCTCAGAGCAAGATGCATGAATGTTTTGTCGTTTCTTCTCGATCTGGGAGAAAATAGTAAGAATGTAGCTAATCATTATTAAACTCTGGAAATTTTAGTGGTTTGCAAAACTGCTGATTTAAGCCTTTAAGTGGTTATGGGGGAGGGGGAAGATTGGAGGGAAGGAAGTTTACTAAAATGTTAAGATTTGTTCCCTCTGGGTGGTGAGAATAATGAATTTTTTCCCTCGATTTTTCTAACAAGGATGTGAATTCTTATACAGTAGAAAAAATATATATAATGAACTACATTAGTTTATCTAATTTCTTCTAGTGTATTTGAAAAAAAAAAAGGAAAGAGAAAATTAGCTTATTTCCTGATATGACAGATGGAAGTCTGGGAACTACATTTTTAAATGATTTTAATAAATGAGAGTAGGCAAAATAATAACATTTTTCTGGCATTTGAGCCTAATATAAATGAGTAAAAAAGGCACAACCCTACCTTAATGAAATATTTCTGCCAAAAAATCATTCATTTTTATTTGTCATATGGATAAATAACTGTTATTTCCCCAAACTCCCACCATTATTCTATTTCTGTTTCCTTCCTTTCTATTTTTCTTTTTCCTAGTTTCCACCTTTATGGTTCAGATCTAACAATAAGCTCCGTTGTTCAAATACGTGAAATAAAGGTGTTTGTCTTTGAGGTAAAGGACTTAGCATTTTATATACTTTTTTTCCCATCTTGCTTCCTACTCATAAATTATATATGTGTGAATTGCTCTATATTGGTCATCAAAATGATGTAGGCATTATTCTAATTCAAGAAATAGAGAGTAACTGAGATGTATTTGCAATTAATGAGAATGTTTGATATGTCTATATCACAAGTCAACATTTAAAAAGACATTTCTCAGCACTTATACACTAAAATGTGCATTTTAGGCTGTTATAAGTACTCTAAGTACAAAAATTGCTCATGTCTAAAACAATTTGTACTTTTGCACTTGCAATTTTCTTGGTCTATTATAAACAACGCACATTCTGTAGAGCACATTTAAATGCATTATTTCCGTGCTTAAAAATGTGCACTTTAAAAGAGAGCATTGAAAGAAATGTTAATGTAGCCATTTTACTAATTTCACGCGGGCAAAAGGTGAATCAGTGGAAGGGCGGGAATTCAGATCAAATACCCTGTACCAGATCTGTCATCCTGTACTTTCAGTACCACGGTGAATCCACCAGGCTGACCCTCCATCTAACAAATATTACCAGATCAAGAAGACATTCTACAGCATCTAGTGCCAGAAGATTCCAAGCCAGAGAAATCGGTGTGCAACCTCTACCACTTAAAATGGTAAATAGTACCCATCTCAAAGGGTTCAGTGCTCGTGAAACATTTCACATAATGGGTGTTGGTTTCGGTTTCACTGTTGGCACAGCCCTGCTTCAGTCCATGACCCCGCTATTTTATCCCACAAAGCAGAGCCGAGCTCTGGCTCCAGAATCAGCTTCCCTGATTTCCTGTGATGCCTCCAGTAATGTGCATTAATGAGGCTCCCACTGTATGCCCAGGGCCAGGACAGATAAACTACTCAGAGAATAGAAATAGCTTGGGGTGTGAAGTAAACATTAACAGAGCCTTTAACACCAAGAACCATGGTGCTATGATTCTTCCAGTGCACACTGGGCTTCTGAGTCCTCCTACCCTCCCCATCTTCCCTTGCCTACTAATTCCCAGTTTGGCCTTTTCCACTGGGAAAGGTTAATCAACTTTGACATGAAAGTCCAATTTTAAAAACACATGCACACCTACTACCAGGCATTGAAATTAGTAAAATATTCTTAAATTTTCAATATTAACTACAAAGTGTTAATCACTCAGTCGTGTCTGACTCTTTGCGACCCCTTGGACTGTAGCCCATCAGGCTCCTCTGTCCATGGGATTCTCCAGGCAAGAATACTGGAGTGGGTTGCCATACCTGCCTCCAGGGTATCTTCCCAACCCAGGGATCGAACCCAGGTCTCTTGCATTGCAGGCAGATTCTTTACCATCTGAGTCATTGAACTTGACCACATTACTACTGTATGGATTTGTCTTTAGTCCAACTGGACACTCTCCTCTCTCTGTCATCTCTGTTTCTCTCTCTCTCTTCAGCAGATGTAGCTGTCTGGAGGTGTAAGACTGATCCTATATTTAGTAGGGACCTGAGAAGGGTCCAGAACCCCAGAGGTGCAGAGGGGGACTCAGGTGGACCCCTCTGCGGAGCTGCCCTACCGGTGCTCAACAGTGGGTCTGCTACCGTCTTTGGGAGCCATCTCTCCTGGGTTCTGACTTGTTTCTCCTGAGCCTAGATCCATGCTTCAGTGACCTGTCCAGTTCTGCTTTCAAGAGGGATGGAGATCTTATTCCATCCCTTATTTTATTCCATCCTTTATATTATTATAGAAGTCCTGTGGCTTATTCCTGCCAAGGACCCAGGGATGGGGCCTGCACTGAGTTCCCCTGGGAAACTCCCCTTTGGAGTCACTCACTTTCTGAACTCTCTCACCCTGATCTGGGCCCCAGCTGTCCGGATTCCCTTGCAGTAGCGCCTGCTCCCCGGTCTCGGGGATGTTGGTACCCACTGGTCGACTCTCTTTGCTCCCACTTGCTCCTCGCCAGTCCACTCCGTGGATGCAGAATTGCTGTAACTGGCAGCCTCTTTTGTTATCCTGTGTTATGCCAATCACCACGCCCCCATCCTTAACATCGCGCCCCCTCCCCCAGGCTCAGTCACTTCAACTGCCTCTTCCCACTGTCTGCTGGCTTTGGGCTCCTTCTCTGACGTGGAGGGTGAAAGATCAGGCTTGTAGTTACAGCTTTTGAGGCCAGGAGTGTCACACCGGAAGGAGAGGTAGAAACATGGCTCTCATTGCAAAGGCTTCGAGTTACATGGATTTTTTTTTCCCTCCCTCCATTCGTTTCGTTCTGACTCTGTAAATGCCATCTGGGATTCTTTAAAAGCTTTCTCAATCAGTGTTTGCTGCTTGAAAAATACCCCAACTTGCTTCATGGCTGGCTGTTGAGAGAATTGATGCTCTATTCTTTGTTCTGCTGTGTGTCATCTCAGAGGTGTCTTCTCTGTTTAAGAAGGCACCAAGAGCAGTATTTTTAACAGATGAGAGGGTTGGGAAAGTAGTTTTGAAACAGACCCAAATCAAACAGAAAAAGGATAGTATTAAGGCTGCATGAGACAGAAATGTTCACATTCCTTCAATACAAATCTATCTGTCTATATGATCAAGGAAGATATATAGACAGACATATTTATATATATATATATGTATCTGCCAGGATTTGTAAGCGAGACTTCTCTACCTTCCCATAAGAGAGGGAACTGGAGCCTCAGCAGGGGTAAATGAGCTTCCTGCAGGTTTAAGAAGCCGTTCCCTGATCCAAACCGGGGTGCCTGAAGAGTTCCAATAATGAAATGAAATGAATTTTCAACTGCTCTAGAAATGCCGTTCAACCGACCCAGACAGGCGTCTCCATGGGTGCTCACACAGAAAATGAGTTTATCGCAGATGTTCCATCTCTTTAAAGTCTTCCTCTCATTTTATTTTAAGTAACTCGCTCTCTGGTGGGGTTCTTCATGAGGTTATCCACCTCCGAGCAGCAGGAAGGGCACCTAGCCTGTGCCTTCCCCAGGAGCGGTGGCAGGGAACCCGACTGTAACCTGGCCACCCCTCCAGCGTCAGAGGGCCAGGGCTGGCCTGACTACGGCCAGCAGCCACCTGTG